>NC_081217.1:14124658-14458824 GCF_902713425.1 Acipenser ruthenus
ATCCTTCAAGAAGCGGCTTGATGAGATTCTGGGATCAATAAGCTACTAACAACCAAACGAGCAAGATGGGGCTGAATGGCCTCCTCTCGTTTGTAAACTTTCTTATGTTCTTAAAGTGCTTTTATCATCACGTAACCAGTAGCCAGCTGAATGTGAGGAGGACATTCACAGCAAGGTGTGGAATACCAGCTGTATGAAGACGATACGTGTCATGTTATAAAATACAAGTGAATACAATCTGAGCTATCTGCGATCCCCGACACACCTCTCAAACCATCCTTAGGACAACTGCACACACCTCTCAAAACCATCCCTTAGGACACCTGGACACACCTCTCAAACCATCCCTTAGGACAACTGCACACACCTCTCAAACCATCCCTTAGGATCCTGCACACACCTCTCAACCCATCTTGTAGACCCCTGCACACACCTCTCATCCCATTCTGCAGACTCCCTGCACACACCTCTCAACCCATCCTGTAGACCCCTGCACACACCTCTCAACCCATCCTGCAGACCCCTGCACAAACCTCTCAACCCATCCTGCAGACCCCTGCACACACCTCTCAACCCATCCTGCAGAACCCTGCACACCCCTGGTCACACCTCTCAACCCATCCTGCAGACCCCTGCACACACCTCTCAACCATTCTGCAGACCCCTGCACACCCCTCTCAACCCCATTCTGCAGGACCCCTGCACACACCTCTCAACCCATCCTGCAGACCCCGTGCACACACCTCTCAACCCATCCTGCAGACCCCCTGCACACACCTCTCAACCCATCCTGCAGACCCCTGCACACCCCTGCACACACCTCTCAACCCATTCTGCAGACCCTCTGCACACCCCTGCACACACCTCTCAACCCATTCTGCAGACCCCTGCACACACCTCTCAACCCATCCTGCAGACCCCCTGCACACACCTCTCAACCCATCCTGCAGACCCCCTGCACACACCTCTCAACCCATCCTGCAGACCCATGCACACACCTCTCAACCCATCCTGCAGACCCCTGCACACACCTCTCAACCCATTCTGCAGACCCCTGCACACCCTGCACACACCTATCAACCCATTCTGCAGACTCCTGCACACACCTCTCAACCCATTCTGCAGACCCCCTGCGCACACCTCTCAACCCATTCTGCAGACCCCCTGCACACACCTCTCAACCCTTTCGGCAGGCCCTGCACACACCTCTCAACCCATCCTGCAGACCCCTGCACACACCTCTCAACCCATTCTGCAGACCCCCTGCACACACCTCTCAACCCATCTTGTTGACCCTGCACACACCTCTCATCCCATTCAGCAGACTCCCTGCACACACCTCTCAACCCATCCTGCAGACCCCTGCACACACCTCTCAACCCATTCTGCAGACCCCTGCACACCCCTGCACACACCTATCAACCCATTCTGCAGACCCCTGCACACACCTCTCAACCCATTCTGCAGACCCCCTGCGCACACCTCTCAACCCATTCTGCAGACCCCCTGCACACACCTCTCAACCCTTTCGGCAGGCCCTGCACACACCTCTCAACCCATCCTGCAGACCCCTGCACACACCTCTCAACCCATTCTGCAGACCCCCTGCACACACCTCTCAACCCATCTTGTTGACCCCTGCACACACCTCTCATCCCATTCAGCAGACTCCCTGCACACACCTCTCAACCCATCCTGTAGACCCCTGCACACACCTCTCAACCCATCCTGTAGACCCCTGCACACACCTCTCAACCCATCCTGCAGACCCCTGCACAAACCTCTCAACCCATCCTGTAGACCCCTGCACACACCTCTCAACCCATCCTGCAGACCCCTGCACAAACCTCTCAACCCATCCTGCAGAACCCTGCACACCCCTGGGTCACACCTCTCAACCCATCCTGCAGACCCCTGCACACACCTCTCAACCCATTCTGCAGACCCCTGCACACCCCTCTCAACCCATTCTGCAGACCCCTGCACACCCCTCTCAACCCATTCTGCAGACCCCTGCACACACCTCTCAACCCATTCTGCAGACCCCTGCACACACCTCTCAACCCATCCTGCAGACCCCCTGCACACACCTCTCAACCCATCCTGCAGACCCCCTGCACACACCTCTCAACCCATCCTGCAGACCCGTGCACACACCTCTCAACCCATCCTGCAGACCCCTGCACACACCTCTCAACCCATTCTGCAGACCCCTGCACACCCCTGCACACACCTATCAACCCATTCTGCAGGACTCCTGCACACACCTCTCAACCCATTCTGCAGACCCCCTGCGCACACCTCTCAACCCATTCTGCAGACCCCCTGCACACACCTCTCAACCCTTTCGGCAGGCCCTGCACACACCTCTCAACCCATCCTGCAGACCCCTGCACACACCTCTCAACCCATTCTGCAGACCCCCTGCACACACCTCTCAACCCATCTTGTTGACCCCTGCACACACCTCTCATCCCATTCAGCAGACTCCCTGCACACACCTCTCAACCCATCCTGCAGACCCCTGCACACACCTCTCAACCCATTCTGCAGACCCCTGCACACCCCTGCACACACCTATCAACCCATTCTGCAGACCCCTGCACACACCTCTCAACCATTCTGCAGACCCCCTGCGCACACCTCTCAACCCATTCTGCAGACCCCTGCACACACCTCTCAACCCATCCTGCAGACCCCTGCACAAACCTCTCAACCCATCCTGTAGACCCCTGCACACACCTCTCAACCCATCCTGCAGACCCCTGCACAAACCTCTCAACCCATCCTGCAGAACCCTGCACACCCCTGGTCACACCTCTCAACCCATTCTGCAGACCCCTGCACACACCTCTCAACCCATTCTGCAGACCCCTGCACACACCTCTCACCCATCCTGCAGACCCCTGCACACACCTCTCAACCCATTCTGCAGACCCCCTGCACACACCTCTCAACCCATCTTGTTGACCCCTGCACACACCTCTCATCCCATTCAGCAGACTCCCTGCACACACCTCTCAACCCATCCTGTAGACCCCTGCACACACCTCTCAACCCATCCTGTAGACCCCTGCACACACCTCTCAACCCATCCTGCAGACCCCTGCACAAACCTCTCAACCCATCCTGTAGACCCCTGCACACACCTCTCAACCCATCCTGCAGACCCCTGCACAAACCTCTCAACCCATCCTGTAGACCCCTGCACACACCTCTCAACCCATCCTGCAGACCCCTGCACAAACCTCTCAACCCATCCTGCAGAACCCTGCACACCCCTGCACACACCTCTCAACCCATTCTGCAGACCCCTGCACACACCTCTCAACCCATTCTGCAGACCCCTGCACACACCTCTCAACCCATCCTGCAGACCCCTGCACACACCTCTCAACCCATTTCTGCAGACCCCCTGCACACACCCTCTCAACCCATCTTGTTGACCCCTGCACACACCTCTCATCCCATTCAGCAGACTCCCTGCACACACCTCTCAACCCATCCTGTAGACCCCTGCACACACCTCTCAACCCATCCTGTAGACCCCTGCACAACACCTCTCAACCCATCCTGCAGACCCCTGCACAAACCTCTCAACCCATCCTGTAGACCCTGCACACACCTCTCAACCCATCCTGCAGACCCCTGCACAAACCTCTCAACCCATCCTGCAGAACCCTGCACACCCCTGGTCACACCTCTCAACCCATCCTGCAGACCCCTGCACACACCTCTCAACCATTCTGCAGACCCCTGCACACCCCTCTCAACCCATTCTGCAGACCCCTGCACACACCTCTCAACCCATCCTGCAGACCCCGTGCACACACCTCTCAACCCATCTGCAGACCCCCTGCACACACCTCTCAACCCATCCTGCAGACCCCTGCACACACCTCTCAACCCATCCTGCAGACCCCTGCACACACCTCTCAACCCATTCTGCAGACCCCTGCACACACCTCTCAACCATTCTGCAGACCCTGCACACACCTCTCAACCCATTCTGCAGACCCCTGCACACACCTCTCAACCCATCCTGCAGACCCCCTGCACACACCTCTCAACCCATCCTGCAGACCCCCTGCACACACTCTCAACCCATCCTGCAGACCCCTGCACACACCTCTCAACCATCCTGCAGACCCCTGCACACACCTCTCAACCATCCTGCAGACCCCTGCACACACCTCTCAACCCATTCTGCAGACCCCTGCACACCCCTATCAACCCATTCTGCAGACCCCTGCACACCCCTGCACACACCTCTCAACCCATTCTGCAGACCCCTGCACACACCTCTCAACCCATTCTGCAGACCCCTGCACACACCTCTCAACCCTTTCGGCATCCCCTGCACACACCTCTCAACCTTTCGGCATCCCCTGCACACACCTCTCAACCCATCCTGCAGACCCGTGCACACACCTCTCAACCCATCCTGCAGACCGTGCACACACCTCTCAACCATCCTGCAGACCCCTGCACACACCTCTCAACCCATTCTGCAGACCCCTGCACACCCATGCACACACCTCTCAACCCATTCTGCAGACCCCCTGCACACACCTCTCAACCCATCCTGCAGACCCCTGCACACACCTCTCAACCCATCTTGTAGACCCCTGCACACACCTCTCACCCATCTCTACAGTGCTGAAAGAATAGAACCAGCAGCTTTTCTACACTCACAGCTGCCTGACCAGGCTTGTTTCCAACACGTCAGCATGCAGTCTTTCACCTGGGAAGCCCTGTACATTCCCACTCAATTCATGAGCACTTATACACAAACACCACCACTGTAAATAACATGATTGTGACAAAGACTGACTCACATCCAGTGCATTACCATATAGAAATGTGTGGCATACAGAGTCTACCTAAAGAATGTCAAGTATGGACTTGGTCATGCTTTTAAATAAATGAAGAAAATCAAAGTTAAAAAACTATTGTTATTATTATTATTATTATTTATTTCTTAGCAGACGCCCTTATCCAGGGCGACTTACAATCGTAAGCAAAAACATTTCAAGCGTTACAATACAAGTAATACAATAAGATGTTGTTACAGATGATTAGTCTTATTGGTCTAATATTCTAATCCAGAGTACAACGATTGATGCTAACTGTCTGATAAATTAGCGGGTATTTTTATTTGTCATGGGTTTTTATATAATTAACCTGACAATGCAGGAGTCATTGAAGAGAGATCTGAGACATAGCCAAGGGATATGCAGTGTCTCCTCAATTTTAAAAAATATTGTCCAAAATGCTAGAACGAAAAAAAAAAGCTATTATTTTCACCTAACCCCGATTCCACATCCCTATAGTAACAGCAGTTCTGGCTCTTCAGAGGAGGCAGGTCTCTGTTATAAACTCCTATCTGCTGTTAGCAACAGTACTTGCAGTAGCAGATCATGTGATCTGAGCACCGGTTTTAACTGGAGAAACTCAGAAAGTTTTTTTTCTCAGGAGGAGACAAGCCTCCATTATAAACTCCTATCTGCTATAACCACACACAGTACAGTACTAGCAATGGCAGATGCAGTCTGAGCCCTGGTTTTAATTGGAGGAGCACCGCATACCCTCGGGCCCTGCTGAAGCCCTGCTACTGTGCGCCCGATTATGAGTGAAGTGCCAATGCAAATACAAATATAACTACACGTTGTCTGAATGAACCCACCTACTGTACCAGTGAAGCAGTGTGTGCTGGAAAGCCTTGTCAGAACACGGGTCAGGTAAGGCACAGTGATGGCATAGACACCACATTGTAGATCCCTTATACACATATACACAGACTCTTTACAGTAGTTTACATCAAAGAGGATAGAATTGTGGGATACAATGTCACAGTATGCGTTTGTGAAGCCATACTCGCGCCCATTATGAAACCCTAAATGCATTCTATTTAAATATTTTATCATTATTGAAAATATCTAGATTTTTTTTCTTACCTTAATGAAGAGGAAGACGACGTCACATTACCAAGAAGGTCTAAGTTATCGATCACTCGCTCCAAATCAATTGGAATGTCCCGTTCTATATTTAACATGGCTAATCCAGAAAGTCTTTCCTGTCCGATTGTGCTTCGCATGTAGTTTTTTAGTTGACGAAGACAGGAAAAGTTTTTTTTGTGTTCGGAAACAAACCCTCAAACATTTGGTAATATTTATTCTCATGCACATTATATTGTTTGTAATACGCTATCGTACACAATACATTAGCATTACAAATAAGAACCACAATGTCTTTTGAGGCACATGTTTCTTCTGTTGTCAAATCCTCTTTTTCCATTTACGGAAGATTCGCAAAGTTAAAAGTTTTCTCTCTCTCTCTCACTGATGCTGAGATGGAGATCCATGATTTTGTAACCTCTAGGCTACTACTGTAACTCCCTATTTGCAGGCCTTCCATCTAAAGCAATTGATAGATTACTGTGACAGGGCAGAAGCCCTGCACATGGGGAATTGTGTACATTTGTATATTTGAGATTGATTGTTGTACATATATTTTTGTGTAAATAGATTAATTGAATTTTTTAATTGTGATGACGCTCCGTTTGGGACCGCTACCTACTAGAGCGTGTGGAAGCGACATCGTGGGAGAAGTACAGTCGTGGACAAGTACAACGCAGTTAGAAGCAGAAAGGAGGAATTACATCTTTAAATCTGGAGTTGCTTTAATCAGAAAACATTGCAGCTTAAAGCCTTGCAGCTGCGTGTATTTTTCTGATAAGCTGAAACTCGGAGCAGCTGATTCAAATCCCGCGGCATTCTGGGACACGGGGGAGGAGCGGAGCACGCAGCACAAACACAAACAAACAAAAGGCAGGCAGACTTCCCAGCGACAGCGTGTGGAAGCGACATCGTGGGAGAAGTACAGATGTGGACAAGTACAACGCAGTTAGAAGCAGTTTGAAAGCAGGTTGACAGCTGCAGAAGCTACACTAAACAAAAAAAAAAAAAAAAAAAATGGTCTTCAAGCCAGTAATCTGTGACAACTGCATGATGTGGGAAATCCGAGAAAACCCAACAGAGCTCAACCAAGTTTGTGTAAAGTGCCGCACCATCCAGGACTTGCTTCAGCGATTAAGCCTGCTAGAAAAGGAGATGGAGGAAATGAGACAGCAACAGGAGCTTGAGGAGCTGACACACCCTCAATTCATGGAAGTCTGCACCCCTAGCAGACTGAAAGCCACCAGGGAGATGGAAGAGAGTCGAAACAGCTGGGTTCAGATAGGCAGAAGCAGGAAAAAAAGAAACTTCGTCAAACACAACCACCAGAAATCCAGACAGCCAACACATTTGAGCCACTTCAACATTTAGATGACCAAAACCAACATCAAGAGAATGAAAGAAACAACACCCAGGACCCTATAAACAGTGCTGACCAGGCAGCAAAAAGAAGGGAGGTCATGATTGTTGGGGACTCCATACTGAGAAACACAGCAAGTTCAGTTCGCAGTTTGGACCCCCTTACTACAACAGTGTGCTGCCTTCCAGGAGCCTCAGTCAAGCACATCACTGAGAATGTGGACAGGCTCCTAGAACAAACAGGAGATGACCCGGTAGTAGTCGTCCACATTGGTACAAACAACATTGGAAGAGACAGGCCAAGATCCCTGCAAAACAAATTCAGAGAGCTAGGAAGGAAATTAAAAGACAAGACCAAAACTGTGGTATTTTCTGGGATACTGCCAGCGCCTTGCAAAGGACCATATGGACAGCTGGAAATACAAAATCAAAATGCATGGCTGAAATCGTGGTGCACACAGGAAGGCTTCACCTTTCTTGAACATTGGAGCACTTTCTACAACAAGGACTATCTATACAGGTGGGACGGACTGCACTTAAACAGAAAGGGAACCAATCTACTCGGAGAAAGGATCCTTCAGGCGGTACAGAAGCATTTAAACTAGAAAGGAAGGGGGGAGAAAACAAAAAAACAGAAGGGAGACTACATCAAAACAAGGGCAACAACTCAGGTAAGACCACTATTAAATGTATTTATCTTAATGCTAGAAGTCTCAGAAACAAAATGTTAGAACTTGAAGCTACTGCACTAACAAGTAACTACGATGTGATAGGTGTTACAGAAACTTGGTTGTCTGAGAGTGATGGAGACGAATATAATATTAGTGGGTACACACTGTATAGGAAAGACAGGCAGGACAGAAGAGGCGGAGGGGTAGCGCTATACATAAGAAATAGCCTTGAAGCCCAGGTGTTAAATCAGGACAAAGGAAACAATGCAGAATCAATATGGGTCAGAATAATGGACACAAATTCAAAGGGCATAATAATAGGAGCATGCTATAGACCGCCAAATTCAGACGCTGAGCAAAATAATCTGTTATACAATGACATTCGAAATGCGTGTAGAAAAGGAGAAGCCATACTAATGGGGGATTTCAACTTCCCCTGTATAAAATGGGAAAACCCAATGGGGGGCACGACGGACGAAATTGAAATGGTGGAAATGACAAATGACTGCTTCCTAACGCAATTTGTCAAGGCACCGACTAGAGGGGAGGCATGCCTTGATTTAGTCTTTTCAAATAATGAAGACAGAATAACTAAAACAGAGGTCAGAGAGCCATTGGCAAACTCAGACCACAACATGGTCTCATTTGAAATATTTTTTAAAACCCCAAAAGTAATGACTAAAGCTAAGGTTTACAATTTTAGAAAAGCAAACTACGAAGGTATGAAACAGAGACTAATAGAAGTAGATTGGAGTAAAATAGAGAAAACATCCACAGAAAAAGGGTGGCTGTTTTTTAAAAATGTAGTACTAGAGGCACAAAACAATTACATCCCAAAAGTAGACAAATCTAAATCTAAAACAAAATGGCCAAAATGGTTTAATAGATCAATTAAAAAAAATATTCAGCGAAAAAAGGCACTTTACAGAGCGTTTAAAAGGGACCAAAAACAAAGCACACAGAAAGAGTACTTGGAACTGCAAACACAAGTCAAAAAGGAAGTTAGAAAGGCCAAGAGAGAGATAGAAATCAATATTGCTAAGGGGGCTAAAACCAATTCCAAAATGTTTTTCCAATATTATAACAGCAAGAGAACATTCAAAGAGGAGGTTAAATGTCTAAGAGACACAAATGGCAAAATCATAGATGAAGAAAAAAAAATAGCAAATATATTAAATGATTACTTTACACAGGTTTTTACAAAGGAGGACACGGACAACATGCCCCACATGTCGACCTGTTCCTATCCAATTTTAAATAACTTTAGCATAACAGAGGCAGAAGTGTTAAAGGGACTAGGAGCTCTTAAAATAAACAAATCCCCTGGGCCAGATGAGATCCTCCCAATAGTACTCAAAGAAATGAAAGAAGTTATTTACAAACCGCTAACCAAGATCATGCAACAGTCTCTTGACACAGGGGTTGTACCAACAGACTGGAAAATAGCAAACGTAATACCGATCCACAAAAAGGGAGACAAAACCGAACCAGGTAACTACAGACCAATAAGCCTTACTTCTATTATATGTAAACTTATGGAAACTATAATAAGATCCAAAATGGAAAATTACCTATATGGTAACAATATCCTGGGAGACAGCCAGCATGGTTTTAGGAAAGGGAGATCATGTCTAACTAACCTACTTGACTTTTTTGAGGATGCAACATTGACAATGGATAATTGCAAAGCATACGACATGGTTTACTTAGATTTCCAGAAAGCTTTTGACAAAGTCCCGCATAAAAGATTAATTCTCAAACTGAACGCAGTAGGGATTCAAGGAAATGCATGCACATGGATTAGGGAGTGGTTAACAGGCAGAAAACAGAAAGTACTGATTAGAGGAGAAACCTCGAAATGGAGTGAGGTAACCAGTGGTGTACCACAGGGATCAGTATTAGGTCCTCTGCTATTCCTAATCTACATTAATGATTTAGACTCTGATATAGTAAGCAAACTCGTTAAATTTGCAGACGACACAAAAATAGGAGGAGTGGCAGACACTGTTGAAGCAGCAAAGGTCATTCAAAATGATCTAGACAGCATTCAAAATTGGGCAGACACATGGCAAATGAAATTTAATAGAGAAAAGTGTAAAGTATTGCATGCGGGCAATAAAAATGTGCATTATAAATATCATATGGGAGATAGTGAAATTGAAGAAGGGAACTATGAAAAAGACCTAGGAGTTTATGTTGACTCAGAAATGTCTTCATCTAGACAATGTGGGGAAGCTATAAAAAAGGCTAACAAGATGCTTGGATATATTGTGAGAAGTGTTGAATTTAAATCAAGGGAAGTAATGTTAAAACTCTACAATGCATTAGTAAGACCTCACCTAGAATATTGTGTTCAGTTCTGGTCACCTCGTTACAAAAAGGATATTGCTGCTCTAGAAAGAGTACAAAGAAGAGCGACCAGAATTATCCCGGGTTTAAAAGGCATGTCGTATGCAGACAGGCTAAAAGAATTGAACCTATTCAGCCTTGAACAAAGAAGACTACGCGGCGATCTGATTCAAACATTCAAAATCCTAAAAGGTACAGACAATGTCAACCCAGGGGGACTTCTTTGACTTGAAAAAAGAAAAAAGGACCAGGGGTCACAAATGGAGATTAGATAAAGGGGCATTCAGAACAGAAAATAGGAGGCACTTTTTTACACAGAGAATTGTGAGGGTCTGGAACCAACTCCCCAGTAATGTTGTTGAAGCTGACACCCTGGGATCCTTCAAGAAGCTGCTTGATGAGATTCTGGGATCAATAAGCTACTAACAACCAAACGAGCAAGATGGGCTGAATGGCCTCCTCTCGTTTGTAAACTTTCTTATGTTCTTATGTTCTTATGTTCTTATGTTCTGTCTGCGTGGAGCAGCAGCTGAAAGCAATCAGCTGTTCCAGCAGGCAGGTGAGCGTGTCTCAGCAGAGAATCGGTATAAAAACATGGCGATCCCTAGGATCGGGGCTGCTGCAAGGCCTGCCGTTTTCACGGCACCTTTGATTGATAGTTTGTGGTATTGTGTTTTTATTTCTAGTGTTTTTACAGTATTGAACCGTCCTCTGTGTGCTACCATTGCTGGTAGCGTCACATGACATTATTGTTTACTTTTTGTTTGTGTTTATTAATTAAATCTTGTGCGTCTGTGTCAGTGTAACAACGTCAATCTCTCTACCTCCATCTCTTGTGTGTTCTCCTCGGCCGCCTGAGGCAAGTATACTAGGACATGACCACAATTACAAATAGCTCAGAACACAGCTGCCAGAATCTTGACTGGTATGAAAAAGTACCACCACATTACACCACTTCTGGCTAAACTTCATCGGCTTCCCATCAAGTATCGACTCTCTTTTAAACTACTTCTCCTGGCTTATTGCTCATGCAATGATACGGGTCCTGCTTACCTTACTGAATTACTTTGTCCTTACCAGCCGGTTTGTACCCTTAGCTCCTCCCAGGCTGACCTGCTGGTTGTTCCTGATGTGAAACAGGTTGGTCTCAGTGGTCGTTCTTTTAGCTACCTGGCTCCTGTGCTATGGCATGACCTCCCCGTTAACATCAGGAATTGCCAGTCAGTTGATAGGTTTAAAAAAGGTCTTAAGACTTATCTGTTCGGTCTAACATTTGATTAACATTTGGAGCCCTTGAGAAGAGCGTCTCTTGTTGTCCTCTGCTATCTGTTTGCTTTTGCGTTTATGTCCTGACGTTATGATTGGTTAGTTTATTCTCTTTTAGATATTGTGTGTGACATGAATGCGCTGCCCAGCCCCACCCTTTGTGGTCTCGCTCTCCCGGATCAGGAAGGTTCCTCTCCGGTTCTCCAGGTTCAGCAGTATCCTCTCCGATTCCCTCCGAGTGATCTTTCCAAAGTACCACCTGAGGGGGAAACACACAGAATAGGAAACACACTAACAAATATGCTGCGGAATATGTTGCTATCCAGTCAGACGACAGGCTACACATTGAAAGGTCACTGTCTGGCCACTTTCAAAAACTTAAGACAGATGTACAGTGGCCCATCACTGCCCTCCGCTCTTTCCTTCAACTCTTGTATCTGATATGAATGCAGTCAATCCCTTAGCTTTCACCTATTAATTGATCTCTCTTACTACTTATGCAGTCAATCACTTAGCCTTCACCTAGTAACTCATTTACTACTTATGGTGTTTGCAATCATTCTGAGTGGTTCTGTGGCTCCAGTATTGAGCTAACAGAATTTTACTCTGAATCTTCATTTACCTGCTTTGAGATTGGCTGGAGAATCCTGGATAGTTGGTGAGGCTAGTTGAAAAGTCACATTGTCTCATGATTTGAATGGAATTAGGAAAGCTGTTAAGTACCAGCAGTTCGGATTCTCCAGGCAAGCCCAATGCAGCTCTAAGGCAGGTATTGACAAATTGAGAACAAATATGACAATCAAAATCCAGACCCACTCATGATGCTCGCAAACACTGAACTTCTCATGGGTTTTACCTCAGTCAACAACACTGTCAGAAGTCTCTCATACATGTGTTTTAGATACAGAAGGACATGTCCGCTGTCTGTCAAAGTCTTCTTAGATTTGGCCCATCGTAACTGGAACTGACTTGTAACAGAATGCCAGGTTTGTTTATGTCATTACAGACAGACAGCTTTCCTCACCTTCGTCAAGCATGGATTTAATACCTGTATCTAAAGTGTTAGCAGACAGACACTGTATAAACAGACAGAGGGCTTCTTTATCCTAATATTTGTTTTTAGAAAGCAAGAGATTTACTCTTCCGCCTGGATGGAGTCCGAAGGCGCTACGTAATTACTGGGAGCGTAACCAGTGTTCCCCGTTGTGAGAGAGCGAGCCAGCCACCAGTCTCCTTCCCTGAAACAGACAGAACAAGCAGCCGTCAAAACACACAGCATACAATACACTCCATTACCTCTCATCCGTCTGAAACACACAGCATACAATACACTCCATTACCTCTCATCCGTCCCTGAAACACACAGCATACAATACACTCCATTACCTCTCATCCATCCCTGAAACACACAGCATACAATACACTCCATTACCTCTCATCCATCCCTGAAACACACAGCATACAATACACTCCATTACCTCTCATCCATCCCTGAAACACACAGCATACAATACACTCCATTACCTCTCATCCATCCCTGAAACACACAGCATACAATACACTCCATTACCTCTCATCCATCCCTGAAACACACAGCATACAATACACTCCATTACCTCTCATCCATCCCTGAAACACACAGCATACAATACACTCCATTACCTCTCATCCATCCCTGAAACACACAGCATACAATACACTCCATTACCTCTCATCCATCCCTGAAACACACAGCATACAATACACTCCATTACCTCTCATCCGTCCCTGAAACACACAGCATACAATACACTCCATTACCTCTTATCCGTCCCTGAAACACACAGCATACAATACACTCCATTACCTCTCATCCGTCTGAAACACACAGCATACAATACACTCCATTACCTCTCATCCGTCCCTGAAACACACAGCATACAATACACTCCATTACCTCTAATCCGTCCCTGAAACACACAGCATACAATACACTCCATTACCTCTCATCCGTCCCTGAACACACAGCATACAATACACTCCATTACCTCTCATCCGTCCCTGAAACACACAGCATACAATACACTCCATTACCTCTCATCCGTCTGAAACACACAGCATACAATACACTCCATTACCTCTCATCCGTCCCTGAAACACACAGCATACAATACACTCCATTACCTCTAATCCGTCCCTGAAACACACAGCATACAATACACTCCATTACCTCTCATCCGTCCCTGAAACACACAGCATACAATACACTCCATTACCTCTCATCCGTCCCTGAAACACACAGCATACAATACACTCCATTACCTCTCATCCGTCCCTGAAACACACAGCATACAATACACTCCATTACCTCTCATCCGTCCCTGAAACACACAGCATACAATACACTCCATTACCTCTCATCCGTCTGAAACACACAGCATACAATACACTCCATTACCTCTCATCCGTCCCTGAAACACACAGCATACAATACACTCCATTACCTCTAATCCGTCCCTGAAACACACAGCATACAATACACTCCATTACCTCTCATCCGTCCCTGAAACACACAGCATACAATACACTCCATTACCTCTCATCCGTCCCTGAAACACACAGCATACAATACACTCCATTACCTCTCATCCATCCCTGAAACACACAGCATACAATACACTCTCAACATACATACACAGAAGCTGACACAGGTGTTGAAAGTGAGACAGTATCAAATTAGTCTCACTCTTCCCTTTTGTCTCCCATCGTGGTCTTTACTAGACGCTGCTGTGAACCACACGGAGGTCACACTTAAACAAGAAGGGTGAAAATGAAAACAAAACAGAACTGCAAACTATACAACATGAATGATACGCAGTGAGAGGATTATTCTGCACCCTATTTATTCCATCTTACATAGCTGGTTCTTTACACACAAACACGTATGATGGATAGATGATTATATAGAGACAGAGAGCGAGAGAGAGAGAAAGAAAGGAAGGGTACTGACCTGCTGTTCAACTTTCTCCTAAATTAAGTCATGAAGCATGCAAGGGGGGAAAAAGAGGTTAGAAAAATAAAACCGCAGGTTCCAGGACACGGCACAGAGACAGAGTCAGATCAGCAAGCAGTGCATTTAGAAAAGACTTGAAAAGAACAGTTCCAAAATGAAACTATAACTGTTTCTGTCGGGGCTTTTTAAAGGAATTGTAGGTCAAATAATTCCCGAAATGTGACATGTTTTGCACTTCCATTAAGGCTCATATGTGCAGTTTTGACAAACACATGTGATCACAAGCATGCAGGTTTTATTGCTGGGACTACATTAAGTTCAAAGTTCTGCTTCCATGCCTTACTCGCAGGAAACTGTTACACTTCCTAGGTTACCTCAGCAGTGCTTTCTGGGTCCTGTTACTGGCTGCTTAACTATGTGGTCCCCCAGAGTCACACTGCACTACCCCAGATTTCAAATATATATGTTTCAATATATTACAAAGAGCAAGCCTCTTCAGAATAGTGTTTATTTGATGTATTTGTTTGGTACGGGCCTCGTGTTCAGCATCATAAATGTAGTGTTAAAAGGGAATCATACTGGATATTCACACTGAAAAGTATGGAACCACACGTCTAAATGAAACCTTAGACTTCTGCCCATATATGTAAGAAAGTTTAATACGAGAACTGATAATTACACAAGTGTCTTTAGTGAAACACAGTATAACAAGTACTCTTTTATAGAAGTCAAGTCTTCTGACAAAACTGACTTCCTTGCTGTTAGATAAGAAATGATGCTTCATAGTGGTACAATGATCCAAGTTTCTTTAATAAAATGACCTAATTGCTTGGAAGAATTGAAAAAGGAAAATGTTGTATTTTGCCTGTGTTTTTCATTTGTATTATTAGATAAGCAAATTGTGCTTTACAATCAATGTTTTTAAATATTCAGTTTGCATGAGAGTGACTATTGGTTGGTTTACGGTGCTTTGTATCACATGCATTGCTCTCGTCTACGTACACATCCTTTTCCTTATGAATATTTTCTAAGTTTGTGTAATTGAATTTACTAATTCAATAATCCATTTAACTGGGAGAAATGATGTATATAAATACAGGGGTTCCTAAACAGCAAACACTATCCACCTGAGGACGACACAAGAGCGTGGAAACGCGCTGTGGTGCACAGCTATCTGTTTACATGCTGCACACACACACACACACACACACACACACACACATACATACGATTCATATATCTTGTGTATATATTCTTATATTCTCATTATTATTAAGGTGCTGGTAATGACAGCGCTCATTAATGGGTTAATGGGTTCAGCTGCTCCCATGTTGAATGACTCTGGGGTGGGTTCTTACACCTCAGACTGTGGCTAATTATTCTCCTAGTAAAAGCAGTTTAATCCCTGGACCCTTGCTGTCAGCAGTGACTGGGAAGACTGCTTGTCTGAGGGGAGGCTACAGTGCAGTGCATGACAAGACACTGCAGGACAGGACAGGACAGTGCAGGACAAGACAGGAGAGGACACAAGAGGACATGACACTACAGGACAGTGCAGTGCATGACAGGACAGGAGAGGACAGGGCAGAACAGTGCAGGACAGGACACTACAGGACAGGGCAAGACAGGACACTGCAGTATATGACAGGACAGGACAGGACACGACACTGCAGGACAGGAGAGGGCAGGACACGGCACTGCAGGACAGGAGAGGGCAGGACACGGCACTGCAGGACAGGAGAGGGCAGGACACGGCACTGCAGGACAGGAGAGGGCAGGACACGGCACTGCAGGACGGAGCTGAGGGAGCTGGCCTGTCCTTACGTGTTGTTGACGATCTGAAGCCTCTCTCCCTTCTTGAAAGACAGGTCCGTGGCGGTCCGAGACTCGTAGTCATACAGTGCTACGAACGTGGTGACACCCCCTACAGCAGAGAAAGTAGTGAGACATACAGCCACACACCCACTGTCTTTAAAAGATCACACAACAGGGGCTACAAAAATAACACAACAACCGCAATTATCTTAAAGTAAATTGTAACAAAATATTTCCATAAAATCTCTCCGCCACACATTAATGTTTGCATAGGTCTCAAATTAGCCGTTTTGAAAGAAACATGTTATAGAAAGATGTATATTCATTTCAAACTCTGTTATCTGTTAAAGAATACATGCTTTCAGACTGTCTTGTATTTCCTCAGTCATTTCACCTGAAGAGTGAAATTGTCCCCACCCCTTCACTGTCTTTCTTCTTGTCAATAACCAATCATTCTATCGATGGACAAGCTTTCAGCCAGGAACACGACCCAGAAGACACGGCAGAGGTGAAATGACCCAGGAAGTGGAAACAGATAACCCGAGAATAAGGCTTAGAAACTGCGATCTTCCTTTAATCTAAAGTAGTACCAGAGATGACAATCCATTTTTAAATGACAATCCATGTGTGCTATAACATGTTTCTTTTAAAACTGCACATTAGAAGCCTTTGTAGCAATTACTTTAAATACCATTAACTGCGCATGAATCAATAAACACACACTGAGTTTGGCTTGGTCACAAACCCCCAACACTGACAATATTCAGACCACCTGGAACTGAGATCCCAAAACTTCAATCCGAAGCACATGCCCACATTCCATACACACCACCACATTCCTTCTGGCATACTATTGTAATCATCCCCCTTCTCTTTCTCATTCATTAGCAATGGGCATCCCCTCCCCAAACTGACTGGAAGAGACAAGTCTGCACTGCCTGGCCTTTAACTCTTTAGCTGCTGCACTTTCTTGGAAATACAAAAAAGTTTTACAATCCATTTGACTGTGTTGTAGTATATTTCAAGAACTACAATCTTCATAAAAGTGACATTAAAGTATGGTAACTCATTCAGCTATTTACAGCAGAACTCCATTTGAACCCATCATTTTCAAGACAGAACTCATCAGGGCTACAACCACAGACCCGTGTGTGCCAGACAGGAGCCTCGCTATACTGCAGCCAAGCCTCAAAACACTCCAATACAGCTTTACCAGATACAACAACACTAGCACCAACCCTGGACTGACAAGTGGTACACAAACTGAATTCTTTACAAAGGTTCAATATAAAAAACTAAATGGCCTTACAGTCCAGGGGTGTCAAACTCCAGCCCTCGAGGGCCGCAGGGTCTTCTGGTTTTCATTCCAACTTGAGCTCTCAATTAACATAATTCATCTAATTATTTGTTCAATTTGACATATTTAATATTTTTCAAGGTCTTTTACAGTCGATGGTTTTAAAAATTCACTTGATTCAAGCTACACTACCTATGAAACATTTTGAAGCCTGAAGAGAAGTGTTAAATGTGTCCAATTAATCAAATAATTAGACCAATTAAGTAACTGAGAGCTCGGGTGGAAGGAAAACCAGAAGACACTGCGGCCCTCCAGGAGCTGAGTTTGACAGCCCTGACTTACACTGTACTGTGCCTGGTAATCTTTTGTCAATGAATATTCGATTGATGGTTAGAAACTCAATTTATAACTGTTGATTCTTAAAGCAAACAATGTAAAAAGCTTTCATTCTGAGTGGCTCTGGGTTGGGATGCTCCATTACTGAGTTCTCATTTAGCCTTTACCTGGCTTTGAGCTGCACAGGGCTGCTTTCATTGTATACACATTTAACTGTAACTTATACAAAAAGAATTTGTTTCAAATTACTGTTTTTAATTTGTTTCACTGTTTGACTTCTGCCAACCCCATTTACTTTCTCAGTCTATATAAATGCAGAGTAGGTGGAGCTGAAAGGTCACATCGTCACATGATTTGAATGAAATGAGGAAGGCTGTCCAGTTCCAGCACTAAATATTCTCCAAACAAGCTCAGGTAAAGGCAGATTTAGAGAACAAGAGCGGACTACTGGAGCTCCAGAACCCAGAGCACCATGTAACAAGCAATTGAAGTGAAAGCTACTCTGTGCTCCGTACCTGCAAGCGGGCCAGCCCCCATGGGCTCCACGCCCCCGAAGGGAGTGAGATCGGCCGTGCTGCTGCTGCAGGGCTGCGAGGCGCCGGCCGGGCTGCGCTGGGGGGTCTGTGTCTGGGGGTGGGGGTGCTTGGGGTAGTGGGAGCCACTGGTGCTGATGGTCCCATCCAGGCTGCGAGAGCGCTGGCCCGGGTCCTTGGGCTTACTCTTTGCTCCCCCCATCACAGGGCCTGAAACTTGACAACGCAAACAGTCAGTCTCACATTAACTTGGCACGCTTTGGTTTTGCCGCACTTTTTACCTTATTTCTGTTAAAGAAAATGGATTTCACCAATGAAATGATGGATTTAAAAAAAAAAGCTACAAGTATTATAAAAATAGACCAATACCTTTATCCACTGAAATATTCCTTTTTATACTTTCTTTTGTATGGTCAAAATACAAGTGTTTGAATATTTGGTTTTATACATTTCAAAGCTGCTTCAAAACAGCACTATCACGAGTTACACAAAACAACAACAATACCCTAATATTTGAGCACCAGCACTAGAATGGACTGGGATGTGCAGGCTGCTCCACAATATGGGCTACAATACATGTGGGCTACTTGGGTTAATGCATGTTTAATGTTGAGATAGGGAGAGTATGTATTCATAATACTAGAACTATAAAACACACTTCATTCAAGAACTATTTGGTGAACTGCAGCGAGTCATGCTGTGGTCTTGTATCCCAATACAAACTATACACACCTCTATTACAAAATATCATGTAACGAAAGTGTCATGATCCATCGATGCACAGTGAATTGTTACTCCCCTACTAGAACTAGCTAGTGTAAAAATGTCATTTGAAAATGAAAAAAAATGTTTTATACAGAACACCACGCATGTTTGTAATCCCTCCAACTTGCACAGTTCTAGAAGCTAAAAGATAATTGCTTGAGTTTCCCATTCCTCCCAGTGCAGACAGTAGAAAATTCCCAGTACGTGAAACACACACGCTTCCAGTATGGAGGGATGATCTGCCTGCGTGAAACACACATGCTTCCAGTAAGGAGGGATGATCTGCCTGATTTTTTTTTCTCTTGCCAAGACCACCACTTTATATATAATATACAATTCGAGGCTACAATTTAACAGAGAGAGTAGAAAACATCACCACAATTCAATTCTAGTTTTCACATAAAATGACTGTATTATATCCATACTTTGCAGATCAATAAGTATGATCTCAAATAACAGCATAAAACACTCCTGCATTCCAGACACAAACACCTTGTGACCAGGCTGGCTGGTGGGGACATCAGACCCACAAGAGAATGGACACAGACAGTCAGGACTGCAGGGTATGAAACAGCATAAAACACTCCTACATTCCAGACACAAACACCTTGTGACCAGGCTGGCTAGTGGTGACATCAGACCCACAAGAGAATGGACACAGACAGTCAGGACTGCAGGGTATGAAAGCGCTGCTTGCGCACGTTTAATAATCTGAAACAAAAACACATTGAAATTTGCCCCAATTGTAAATAGTAGCGTAGTCTGTTGAAAGGGTTAAGATGTGAATCTGTGTAGCGTAGCGGTTATGTAGTTGGAGTGAAAGTATGACTAGTTAAGGTTTGAACGAAGGTACTGTTTAAAGTCAATTTTAAAGTCAACTGGCTGAAAAGGAGGGTAAAACCCCACCAATATGCATGAGGGTCATTCCACGTCAGCTCAACCAAAAAAGGGACATTCCGTTGCCCGTCCGTCTCAGATTTTCCTAGAAAAATTTACCTGGAGGTTTTCAAACACAATGAGTTCAGAAATGATAGACATTTGACCTTACTATGGTCAACCTAAAAGAGAGAAAGGGACCTTGACCAGAAAAATCACCCTGGGTGCAATTCAGATGCTATATCATGTGTAGCACCTCAATCTACTCGTATTGAACAGGGCTTTTCAGAACAAAATACTAGCAGCACCCGACTCGCTTCTGGCAAATTGCAAGACGAGTAAGTGACGAGTTTTATTCTAACTTCAGCCTAACCTTTACCCTGTAGAGGATGTGGGTCCTAAAATGTAAGTATTGCTGTAAGAACCTTAGGAACCAGCCTTCCAAATTCTGTGAAAAACTTTTGGTTTCAAGTCCCCCCACTGCTCATTAACCCCCTTGAAATTAGAATTTTTGCTATTTGTATCAAGTTTAGGCTGTAATAACTTGTGTGGGGGGACTCCAAAAAATTACCCAAAGATATGTTTGGATAGATGTTGATGAGATCTACAAGCATCAAGCAAAATATGTTGGTATCCGAGGATTTTTGATTTTTGAAGTTGCATTTGTCATGCATTCAAGAGGCCCCTCACGCAAGGTACGCACTGAATAGGGAGACATGGAATATATAGTTCAGCACACATGGGTCACATCTGTGTTTCTGTCTGGATTAAAACTGGTAATCAGTGATAACTTATGGCAAATGTGGTTGTTTGATTTTCCAGGATGCCTTCTGCAAAACAATGGAAATTCAATGGCAAAAACTTAGTTAAAGTAACGTTAAGGTTTGGTTGCAAAAGTCCAAAGGGTTAGGAAATTGCAAGTTAAGGTAGCCGCGCAACCTTTACTCTGCACCCTGTGTATGTTTCCGGTCACACTTGACATCACATATGACATCAACGACATTGGCAATGACATCACTAAGCACATGACAAATTCTCCCTGAAGACTGGCCATACAGACACAGAAAATCAAACTATGAAGGTATGAAACAGAGACTAACAGAAGTAGATTGGAGTAAAACAGAGAAAACATCCACAGAAAAAGGGTGGCTGTTTTTTAAAAATGCAGTACTAGAGGCGCAAAACAATTACATCCCAAAAGTAGACAAATCTAAATCTAAAACAAAATGGCCAAAATGGTTTAATAGATCAATTAAAAAAAATATTCAGCGAAAAAAGGCACTTTACAGAGCGTTTAAAAGGGACCAAAAACAAAGTACACAGAAAGAGTACTTGGAACTGCAAACACAAGTCAAAAAGGAAGTTAGAAAGGCCAAGAGAGAGATAGAAATCAATATTGCTAAGGCGGCTAAAACCAATTCCAAAATGTTTTTCCAATATTATAACAGCAAGAGAACATTCAAATAGGAGGTTAAATGTCTAAGACACAAATGGCAAAATCATAGATGAAGAAAAAAAAATAGCAAATATATTAAATGATTACTTTTCACAGGTTTTTACAAAGGAGGACATGGACAATATGCCCCACATGTCGACCTGTTCCTATCCAATTTTAAATAACTTTAGCATAACAGAGGCAGAAGTGTTAAAGGGACAAGGAGCTCTTAAAATAAACAAATCCCCTGGGCCGGATTAGATCCTCCCAATAGTACTCAAAGAAATGAAAGAAGTTATTTACAAACCACTAACCAAGATCATGCAACATTCTCTTGACACAGGGTTTGTACAGACAGACTGGAAAATAGCAAACGTAATGCCGATCCACAAAAAGGGAGACAAAACCAAACCAGGTAACTACAGACCAAGAAGCCTGACTTCTATTATATGTAAACTGATGGAAACTATAATAAGATCTAAAATGGAAAATTACCTATATGGTAACAATATCCTGGGAGACAGTCAACATGATTTTAGGAAAGGGAGATCGTGTCTAACTAACCTACTTGACTTTTTTGAGGATGCAACATTGACAATGGATAATTGCAAAGCATACGACATGGTTAATTTAGATTTCCAGAAAGCTTTTGACAAAGTCCTGCATAAAAGATTAATTCTCAAACTGAACGCAGTAAGGATTCAAGGATATGCATGCACATGGATTAGGGAGTGGTTAACATGTAGAAAACAGAAGTACTGAGCTTAACAGAGGCAGAAGTGTTAAAGGGACTAGGAGCTCTTAAAATAAACAAATCCCTTGCAGGATTCGCTCTATAGCCTGGACGTTGCGAGTTCGAGTCCAGGCTATTCCACAGCCGACCGTGGACGGGAGCTCGCAGGGGGCGGCACTCAATTGGCCGAGCGTCGCCCCAGTGGGGAGGGAGGGTTAGGTCAGCCAGGGTGTCCTCGCCTCACCGCGCACCAGCGACCCCTGTAGTCTGGCCGGGCGCCTGTAAGCATGCCTGTAAGCTGCCCAGAGCTGCGTTGTCCTCCGACGCTGTAGCTCTTGGGCGGCTGCACGGTGAGTTCGCGTGTGTAAAGAAGCGGGCGGCTGACGGCACACGCTTCGGAGGACAGCGTGTGTTCATCTTCGCCCCTCCCGAGTCAGTGCAGGGGTGGTAGCGGTGAGCTGAGCATAATAAAATAATTGGGCATTTCAAATTGGGGAGAAAATAATAAAAACTAAATCGGCAACGACTAAATTTAAAAAAATAAATAAATAAATAAATAAATAAATAAATAAACATATCCCCTGGGCCCAATAGTACTCAAAGAAATGAAAGAAGTTATTTGCAAACCGCTAACCAAGATCATGCAACAGTCTCTTGACACAGGGGTTGTACCGACAGACTGGAAAATAGCAAAAGTAATATCGATCCACAAAAAGGGAGACAAAACCAAACCAGGTAACTACAGACCAATAAGCCTGACTTCATAATTGTAAAGCATACAACATGGTTTACTTAGATCTCCAGAAAGCTTTTGACAAAGTCCCGCATAAAAGATTAATTCTCAAACTGAACGCAGTAGGGATTCAAGGAAATGCATGCACATGGATTAGGGAGTGGTTAACAGCTACTGATTAGAGGAGAAACCTCAAAATGGAGCGAGGTAACCAGTGGTGTACCACAGGGATCAGTATTAGGTCCTCTGCTATTCCTAATCTACATTAATGATTTAGATTCTGGTATAGTAAGCAAACTTGTTAAATTTGCAGACGACACAAAAATAGGAGGTGTGGCAAACACTGCTGCAGCAGCAAAGGTCATTCAAAATGATCTAGACAGCATTCAGAACTGGGCAGACACATGGCAAATGACATTTAATAGAAAAAAGTGTAAAGCATTGCATGCAGGCAATAAAAATGTGCATTATAAATATCATATGGGAGATACTGAAATTTTAGAAGGGAACTATGAAAAAGACCTAGGAGTTTATGTTGACTCAGAAAAGTCTTCATCTAGACAATGTGGGAAAGCTATAAAAAAGGCCAACAAGATGCTCGGATATATTGTGAGAAGTGTTGAATTTAAATAAAGGGAAGTAATGTTAAAACTTTACAATGCATTAGTAAGACCTCACCTAGAATATTGTGTTCAGTTCTGGTCACCTCGTTACAAAAAGGATATTGCTGCTCTAGAAAGAGTGCAAAGAAGAGCAACCAGAATTATCCCGGGTTTAAAAGGCATGTCGTATGCAGACAGGCTAAAAGAATTGAATCTATTCAGTCTTGAACAAAGAAGACTACGCGGCGATCTGATTCAAACATTCAAAATCCTAAAATGTATAGACAATGTCAACCCAGGGGACTTCTTTGACCTGAAAAAAGAAACAAGGACCAGGGGTCACAAATGGAGATTAGATAAAGGGGCATTCAGAACAGAAATTAGGAGGCACTTTTTTACACAGAGAATTGTGAGGGTCTGGAACCAACTCCCCAGTAATGTTGTTGAAGCTGACACCCTGGGATCCTTCAAGAAGCTGCTTGATGAGATTCTGGGATCAATAAGCTACTAACAACCAAACGAGCGAGATGGGCTGAATGGCCTCCTCTAGTTTGTAAACTTTCTTATATTATTATTTATAAATATTCTTTTTGGTATTGAATACATTTTTCAGAGCACACAGCTACTCTCTAGACCCCCAAAAACTACAGCCTGCCACCTCTCTCCCCCCTCAATCATCTCAATCATCTCTCTCTCTCTCTATATATATATATATATACACAGACGTGCTCAAATTTGTTGGTACCCTTACAGCTCATTGAAATAATGCTTCATTCCTCCTGAAAAGTGATGAAATTAAAAGCTATTTTATCATGTATACTTGCATGCCTTTGGTATGTCATAGAATAAAGCAAAGAAGCTGTGAAAAGAGATGAATTATTGCTTATTCTAAAGATATTCTAAAATGGCCTGGACACATTTGTTGGTACCCCTTAGAAAAGATAATAAATAATTGGATTATAGTGATATTTCAAACTAATTAGTTTCTTTAATTAGTATCACACATGTCTCCAATCTTGTAATCAGTCATTCAGCCTATTTAAATGGAGAAAAGTAGTCACTGTGCTGTTTGGTATCATTATGTGCACCACACTGAACATGGACCAGAGAAAGCAAAGGAGAGAGTTGTCTGAGGAGATCAGAAAAAAAATAATAGACAAGCATGGTAAAGGTAAAGGCTACAAGACCATCTCCAAGCAGCTTGATGTTCCTATGACAACAGTTGCAGATATTATTAAGAAGTTTAAGGTCCATGGAACTGTAGCCAACCTCCCTGGGTGCGGCTGCAAGAGGAAAATCGACCCCAGATTGAACAGAAGGATAGTGCGAATGGTAGAAAAAGAACCAAGGATAACTGCCAAAGAGATACAAGCTGAACTCCAAGGTGAAGGTATGTCAGTTTCTGATCGCACCATCCGTCGCTTTTTGAGCGAAAGTGGGCTCCATGGAAGAAGACCCAGGAGGACTCCACATTTGAAAGAAAAACGTAAAAAAGACAGACAGGAATTTGCTAAAATGCATATTGACAAGCCATAATCCTTCTGGGAGAATGTCCTTTGGACAGATGAGTCAAAACTGGCGTCAGCTCTATGTTCACAGATGAAAAAATGAAGCTTTCAAAGAAAAGAACACCATACCTACTGATGTAACTTAAAAAAAAGGATGGTGAGTAAGTAGATTCAAGAAACTGCACAGAGTCCTTTTCTTCAGTCAGTTGTTAGGTTTATTGAAATATGCAGGGAGTCTGGTCCCAGGTACAGGACACAGAATACTCGTTCTTACAATTGTTGCATGACATTAAATACCCTTCTGCATAGGTGTCTCTCTCCTCCTCTTTCTCTGACACTTAACCAATAGAAAAGGTACAACTCATTATCCTATTACCATATATTTCATTCAGTGTGAGTGTGTGTGTGTGTGTGTGAGTGTGTGTGTGTGTGTGATCTAGTGTGAAGATCTCTGAACTCAGTGCAGTCTTCAGACCCTAGTGCCACAAAGGTCCATACATCTGGTTTTTGTCACCTTCCTTGTTCCTATCTCTCCGATTTGCCTAAGACCCTTTGATCCCAGTGGCACTATCTCTTTGGATCTCTCTGAAGTCTTAGAGCCTGGTCTCTTCTTTTGGTCCCCTTGAAAACTAGCTTTATGACCCCCTCATAAACCAGCTGTATTTTCTAAGCAAAAACCTGTTTAACTAGTTTTATACCCCAGTGGACTCCCGAAGGGCAAACTTCTTTCATGTCAGGGCTGGAGATCAAAGGACTTGTTTGTACAGCCGTGTGCTGCTGGCCAGCCATTTGCTTTGACACAAAATAATCTTAACTTCTCTACCATATTGCAGCCTTCATCTATCACAGCAGTGCTTGCATTTTTGGAACTAACAGTTTTTTCTATCCAATGTTAAATCACTTTTCAGAAAAATAACATGAATACAGCCGTCATTCCTCATGCGTAGCAAACTGCTATTCAATACTTGTTCCATGTTTTCCAACACCTACAGTGAAACATGGAGGAGGCTCGGTTATGTTTTGGGGCTGCTTTGCTGCGCCTGGCACAGGGTGCCTTGAATCTGTGCAGGGCACAATGAAATCTCAAGACTATTAAGGCATTCTGGAGCGAAACATACTGCCCAGTGTCAGAAAGCTCTGTCTCAGTCGCAGGTCATGGGTCCTCCAACAGGATAATGACCCAAAACACACAGCTAAAAGCACCCTGGATAAGAACAAAACTTTGGACTATTCTGAAGTGGCCTTCTATGAGTCCTGATCTGAATCCTATCGAACATCTATGGAAAGAGCTGAAACTTGCAGTCTGGAGAAGGCACCCATCAAACCTGAGACAGCTGGAGCAGTTTGCTCAGGAAGAGTGGGCCAAACTACCTGTTAACAGGTGCAGAAGTCTCATTGAGAGCTACAGAAAACGTTTGATTGCAGTGATTGCCTCTAAAGGTTGTGCAACAAAATATTAGGTTAGTGGTCCCATCATTTTTGTCCATGCCATTTTCATTTGTTTTATTATTTACAATATTATGTTGAATAAAAAATCAAAAGCAAAGTCTGATTTCTATTAAATATGGAATAAACAATGGTGGATGCCAATTACTTTTGTCAGTTTCAAGTTATTTCAGAGAAAATTGTGCATTCTAGGGGTACCAACAAATTTGAGCATGTCTGTATATTTTTTTTTTCTCCACCTAGCCTCTCCCCTGGACTATCTCAAGACCCAAATATATAAAAAATAAAAATATACTCTGGTCCCCTTCTTTCAGGTAATACATTGCACAATATTGAATTCATACATGCAATGATATCAAAAATCAGAGCGCTAACATATATGCAAAATACAAAACAATACAAAACCTAATCTAGCACTCCCCCAAATACTTGAAAGTATTGAACCAGCTATATTAGCGTCCCTGTGAATGTGTGCACGCGCTCCTCAAGATGGCGGCGCCCTGCAACCCATCCACCGGCAAAAAAATCAATCCCGATTAAAAACTAAAACAGTAAGTCCTAAAACTATACAGCGTTTCTAGAGCCTTATCATAGGGAAACATTATCAAGAGTTTGAAATAATGAATAAAATGTTTACAGCAGCCTGTGTTATTGCCATGAATATGTGCACCTATTCCTGGCCATAACCAGCCACAGCCACCACTGAACCTCAAAACAACATACATTTCTTACTTCTTTCTCCACCTCATCTTGAAAACACCCGTTTCAAGTCAGTCTAAAATATTTTAATTTTTAACCCATGATGGTTACACTTGCAATATGTATTCATGTAATATTACTTTAACAATTCGTTATTAGCGATACACAAAATATAAAGTAATATCCTTTAGTCAGGGATAAGATATACGTGATGGAGCACAAGTGATGCTCAGCATTCTCTCCATCACACCCTCCTCATCTTCCCCCTCCTCTGATCTCTGTATCTCCATTCCTCTGGAATCTACCACACTCTCCCTACTCTGCAGCCAAGAACCCTGGACCTCTGCCTCTCCTACTCCCAGCACATCTCCACTCTAGCACGCACCTACCGATTCTTCCTGAGCAACATATGAAGAATCCGATCCTTCCTCACCAACTACTCCACGCAACTCCTCATCCAGGCCCTGGTACTCTCCCGCCTAGACTACTGCAACTCCCTCCTGGCCGGCCTCCCTGCGTCCGCCACCCGTCCGCTCCAGCTCATCCAGAACTCCGCTGCTCTCCTAGTGTTCTCTCTGCCTCGCTTCTCCCACGCAACTCCACTGCTCCGCTTACTCCACCGGCTCCTGATCAATGCTCGCATCCAGTTCAAGACTCTTGTACTCGCCTACCGATGCCTTGACCAGACTGCACCCAGCTACCTCCAGACCCTCATCTCTCCCTACACCCCCACCCGACCTCCCTGCTCCACCTGCACTAGAAGACTGGCTGTACCTCCTCTACACTCCCCTGCCTGCAGAGCCTGCTCCTTCTCCACACTCGCCCTGCAGTGATGGAACGACCTTCCTGTGGATGTCAGGACTGCCCAGTCCCTGACCACCGGCGCCTCCTCAAGACACACCTCTTCAAACACCTGTAAAACTCAACTCTTCCCTTCTGAACAATATAGCACTCTGCCCTTAATGCACTTTAACTTGCACTTATCTGCTCCCTATTTTACTGTATTTAATCCTGCACTTAACCCAATCTGTAGTATTTTGTACTTCACTCGCACTTGTATCTAACCCTGATGTAACTATCAACACTGTTACCTGCTCTTGAACTGCCCCGATATCAAATCGTCCTGTGTTTTGTATTTGCTCTTATTAGGACTTAAGTCATTGTATTTTATATCTTGCTCTTAATGTTACTGTAATTCTTGATATGTATTTTTTGTATACAACTGTAAGTGGCCCTGGGTAAGGGCCTCTGCTAAGAAATAAATAATAATAAATAATAATAATAATAATGCAGGATCTCCAAGAAACTTATTTTACAGTCAAAGTGATTGGGTGCGTTTGATATGTATCTGAATATTAGAGTACTAGCAGTGTAGTTTGACACTTTTTAAATGGTCTGTCTACTTGACAAAGAAGTTCCATCCTTAGCAGAGCTGATGAGAATTCGCACAAGTCCTGTTGCGCACAGGGGATGATTGGCTGTTATCTGACACGTTCTAATTTGGGATGCAGGGATTTTCACAAGAACAAATTAAATGAATAGCCCGTCGTGCAGTCTTAATTGGGACAGGACAGGGGGTACATTTAACAGGAATGCTTTTGCTTTGGCATGCAGGCCGGGTTTGGTTTGGGAGCTCCCGGTGAGAACCAAGGCTTTCCAGAACATTCCTCATCTCACGCAGCACTGCAGACGCTAGGACCCAACCTGCCAGCTTTGTGAGAGCTAGTGCAGACACCGAGCTGCTCTCACAGAGTGAAAGTGGATGTGAGAAGTGAAATCCACTTCCTAACAACTGCTGGAGAAGTGAAATCTCAACATGGCTTTGTGACATCATCACAGCAGGCGCCTTGTCATAGTGTAACAGGAACTGAGAGATACCTGGCATGCTGTGCTTTGTGGAGTTTATTAAGCACTGTGGATTGGAAAGCTCCTGTACTAAAGCACTTTATATAATAGGACACAGCCCAGGTCACTTATATCCCCAGCTACAGGCATCCGTGAATGACAAAGCAGATCACCTGTGTAAAAACACAAGTTTGTCATACACGGATGGACTGATGCCTTCATACTCCAAGACTCTGATAATCTCAGTTTGAAAGAAAGTCCAAAACAACTTTCTTCACTTCTCTAGATACTTAAAGTGTAATAGAAGGTTAGCCAGACTCCATATCCCTTTCGGACACGTTATTATTTTTAGAAATTGAAAGTTTCACAGTTCAAAGGGCATAATAATAGGAGCATGCTATAGACTGCCAAATTCAGACGCTGAGCAAAATAATCTGTTGTACAATGACATTCGAAATGCGTGTAGAAAAGCAGAAGCCATACTAATGGGGGATTTCAACGTCCCCCGTATAAAATGGGAGAACCCGGTGGGGAGCATGATGGACGAAATTGAAATGGTGGAAATGACACATGACTGCTTCCTAACGCAATTTGTCAAGGCACCGACTACAGGGGAGGCATGCCTTGACTTAGTCCTTTCAAATAATGAAGGCAGAATAACTAAAACAGAGGTCAGAGAGCCATTGGCAAACTCAGACCACAACATGGTCTCATTTGAAGTATTTTTTAACCCTTTGCAGTCCATTTATTAAGTGCGCGTCAGGCGCATCAGGTCCAAGTTATTTTCACACACGCAGTTAATTTTAGATGCGCTGTTTTAAAAGTATTTTTTTTCCCACAGTCAAACGGGTTTAAAAGGCCCTGCATATCAACAAAGCACTCACTAGGGATCTCCAGCCCCGCCCCACCCTTTCGTTCGCTATCGCTTTCACATATGCTAATAAATAAATAATAATAATAATAATAATAGTCGTACATACCGATCAATCATCTCCTGATCACTCGTTTTATCACCAAACTCCTCAATAATGCAATCAAAGTCATTATTTTATTACTATAACATCTCAAAAAAGCTCTGCAAATGTCCGTGATAGTCTCTGTGCGCTGATGCAGTATCAGCCAGCTTGTTTCCTTATGACAGGCCATATGGGATGCCAGGGGCAGGTATGACTATTCATGAGATACGCCTTTTTTATCGGCTTGTCTTGGCTCCTGTTGCTCCCACTTAGTCATTGAATGGTTTTCTCGACTTTTTCCGGTGAAAAAACGACTAGAAAGCCGTTTTTTGAGTTTTTTTGATGATGTCGGACAGGGTCCGACAATGGACAGGATAGGAATAATTGCAATGTCGGACCAGGTCCGACAATGGACCGCAAAGGGTTAAACCCCAAAAGTAATGACTAAAGCTAAGGTTTACAATTTTAGAAAAGCAAACTATGAAGGTATGAAACACAGACTAACAGAAGTAGATTGGAGTAAAACAGCGAAAACATCCACATAAAAAGGATGGCTGTTTTCTAAACATGTAGTACTAGAGGCGCAAAACAATTACATCCCAAAAGTAGACAAATCTAAATCTAAAATAAAATGGCCAAAATGGTTTAATAGATCAATTAAAAAAAATATTCAGCGAAAAAAGGCACTTCACAGAGTATTTAAAAGGGACCAAAAACAAAAGTACACAGAAAGAGTACTTGGAACTGCAAACACAAGTCAAAAAGGAAGATAGAAAGGCCAAGAGAGAGACAGAAATCAATATTGCTAAGGGGGCTAAAACCAATTCCAAAATGTTTTTCTAATAATATAACAGCAAGAGAACATTCAAAGAAGAGGTTAAATATCTAAGAGACACAAATGGCAAAATCATAGATGAAGGAAAAAAATAGCAAATATATTAAATGATTACTTTTCACAGGTTTTTACAAAAGGAGGACACAGACAACATGCCCCACATGTCGACCTGTTCCTATCCAATTTTAAATAACTTTAGCATAACTGAGGCAGAAGTGTTAAAGGGACTAGGAGCTCTTAAAATAAACAAATCCCCGATGAGATCCTCCCAATAGTACTGAGAAAGAAATGAAAGAAGTTATTTACAAACCACTAACCAAGATCATGCAACAGTCTCTTGACACAGGGGTTGTACCGACAGACTGGAAAATTGCAAACGTAATACCGATCCACAAAAAGGGAGACAAAACTGAACCAGGTAACTACAGACCAATAAGCCTGACTTCTATTATATGGAAACTATAATAAGATCCAAAATGGAAAATTACCTATATGGTAACAATATCCTGGGAGACAGTCAGCATGGTTCTAATCTACTTGACTTTTTTGAGGATGCAACATTGAAAATGGATAATTGCAAAGCATACGACATGGTTTATTTAGATTTCCAGAAAGCTTTTGACAAAGTCCTGCATAAAAGATTAATTCTCAAACTGAACGCAGTAGGGATTCAAGGAAATGCATGCACGTGGATTAAGGCGTGGTTAACATCTAGAAAACAGAAAGTACTGATTAGAGGAGAAACCTCAAAATGGAGCGAGGTAACCAGTGGTGTACCACAGGGATCAGTATTAGGTTCTCTGCTATTCCTGTTGCAGCAGCAAAGGTCATTCAAAATTATCTAGACAGCATTCAGAACTGGGTGGACACATGGCAAATTAAATTTAATAGAGAAAAGTGTAAAGTATTACATGCAGGCAATAAAAATGTGCATTATAAATATCATATGGGAGATAGTGAAATTGAACAAGGGAACTATGAAAAAGGAGTTTATGTTGACTCAGAAATGTCTTCATCTAGACTATGTGGGGAAGCTATAAAAAAAGGCCAACAAGATGCTCGGATATATTGTGAGAAGTGTTGAATTTAAATAAAGGGAAGTAATGTTAAAACTTTACAATGCATTAGTAAGATGTCACCTAGAATATTGTGTTCAGTTCTGGTCACCTCGTTACAAAAAGGATATTGCTGCTCTAGAAAGAGTGCAAAGAAGAGCAACCAGAATTACCCCGGGTTTAAAAGGCATGTCATATGCAGACAGGCTAAAAGAATTGAATCTATTCAGTCTTGAACAAAGAAGACTACGCGGCGATCTTATTCAAACATTCAAAATCCTAAAAGGTATAGACAATGTCGACCCAGGGGACTTCTTTGACCCGAAAAAAGAAACAAGGACCAGGGGTCACAAATGGAGATTAGATAAAAGGGCATTCAGAACAGAAAACAGGAGGCACTTTATTACACAGAGAATTGTGAGGGTCTGGAACCAACTCCCCAGTAATGTTGTTGAAGCTGACACCCTGGGATCCTTCAAGAAGCTGCTTGATGAGATTCTGGGATCAATAAGCTACTAACAATCAAACGAGCAAGATGGGCTGAATGGCCTCCTCTCGTTTGTAAACTTTCTTATTTTCTTATGTGAAATCTATGGAGTTCGACAAGATGCCTTACTAAACTTTAAAAAACAAAATGTGATGCATTATAAAATAGATACATAGATAGGAAACTCAACATGGTGCAATTCTACAACAGAGAGGATACTCAACATGGTGCAATTCTACAACTCAGAGAGGAAACTCAACATGGTGCAATTCTACAACACAGAGAGGAAACTCAACATGGTGCAATTCTACAACTCAGAGAGAAGGCCATTCGGCCCATCTTGCTTGTTTGGTTGTTAGTAGCTTATTGATCCCAGAATCTCATCAAGCAGCTTCTTGAAGGATCCCAGGGTGTCAGCTTCAAAAACATTACTGGGGAGTTGGTTCCAGACCCTCACAATTCTCTGTGTAAAAAAGTGCCTCCTATTTTCAGTTCTGAATGCCCCTTTATCTAATCTCCATTTGTGACCCCTGGTCCTTGTTTCTTTTTTCAGGTCGAAAAAGTCTCCTGGGTCGACATTTACTCATGATTAGAGCAAATGAAATACCACACAGAGGTCTGCCAGCCCCTTGCACTATGTCCCCTGGAAGGTTCTGCATTCTCAGAAAGAAAAATTAATAAACAGCTTTGAGCTCAGCAATGGGGTGCATAACCTCCTACTGCTGTAGGTATAGCAGGAGCATGTCTTTGAAGGTTTGTGTACCAGAAACCTTGAACACTTACTGTACAGCTGAAACTACCGCCCGGAATGAAAAGAAAAAAAAAAAAAGAAAAAATAACACCACAATAACCGTTTAGTTTCATTTGGTTATAAATGAAATCATTTATAAGATTTAACATTTCTTCTCTCAGATTAGATTTCACAACGTGTTTGTTCCAGCCAGTGTTTCTTGTTTGTTTTCTACATTCATTCCTCTCAGAAAAGCTGCTCTTCAAAACAGGGCCAAAGTGGTGGGATGTAATCCTCAGTTCCCACGCCGAGCGGAACTCCAAAACAGGGGCTTCATTAAGTGATTGAACCCTTTCTGCTGTATCTGCCATCCATACAGTAAATCTCTTTTAGAGCTGGAACAAAGGGTCTCAGTAAGAAACAAGCTGATGACTCTTGGGGACATGCGCGTCATTAGATACTACATGCTGTCTGGGAAGGGAAAAAAAAACTTCCTGAGATAGTCAACTGACAAAGCTCAGAATTCACCACATTTTCCCAGGGCCTTGTGAAGATAACTGAATATCTACTTTACCACATTAAGGTCTTGATGTCTGGAGATGCTGTCTTGACTGGACTGGGCTGGGCTGGGTTCTGTTATTTTCTTGTTAGTTTATGCTGATGTCTGGAGATGCTGTCGTGACTGGGCTGGGCTTGGCTGGGATGTGTTCTGTTATTTTCTTGTTAGTTTATGTTGATGTCTGGAGATGCTGTCGTGACTGGGCTGGGCTGGGATGGGTTCTGTAATTTACTTGTTAGTTTATGTTGATGTCTGGAGATGCTGTCGTGACTGGGCTGGGTTCTGTAATTTACTTGTTAGTTTATGCTGATGTCTGGAGATGCTGTCGTGACTGGGCTGGGATGGGCTGGGTTCTGTAATTTACTTGTTAGTTTATGTTGATGTCTGGAGATGCTGTCGTGACTGGGCTGGGCTGGGTTCTGTTATTTTCTTGTTAGTTTATGCTGATGTCTAGAGATGCTGTCGTGACTGGGCTGGGCTGGGCTGGGATGGGTTCTGTTATTTTCTTGTTAGTTTATGCTGATGTCTGGAGATGCTGTCGTGACTGGGCTGGGCTGGGTAGGGTTGTTATTTTCTTGTTAGTTTATGTTGATGTCTGGAGATGCTGTCGTGACTGGGCTGGGCTGGGCTGGGTTCTGTTATTTTCTTGTTAGTTTATGCTGATGTCTGGAGATGCTGTCGTGACTGGGCTGGGCTGGGCTGGGATGGGTTCTGTTATTTTCTTGTTAGTTTATGCTGATGTCTGGAGATGCTGTCGTGACTGGGCTGGGCTGGGTAGGGTTGTTATTTTCTTGTTACAGTCTATGTTTTATTCTCTATCATTTTATGGTGAAGTGTTACCATGAGCTCCACCCACTCTGCAGGGGTGTAACGACACACTAAAGTCAAACGATAACCAGCGCAATATGCATGTCATGATGCGACACTGTGTATCACAATGCACGTGATGGTCCTTATGAGCCACTTGAATGATGCATAATAAGATCAAATGATTGATGGACTACTTTGTTAAAAGACAAATGAAATGAGATAGGGAGAGCATGTATTCATACCAAGTATAAACACACTTCCTGTTCACTCAAGAAGCACTACAATGAGGGAGGCGGAGGGATGCCAGTGAATCAAATGCAATAGAGGGCTCGGTTAACAGTCTATTTATTATTTCCCTGATATACCTAATGTGTGTCAGGGGCAGTCCTTCCTCACCAACCAGAGTTTTAAACTTCATGTTAAATGTCTAGAATTTTTTTATATTTTACATTTAACCAGAAGATATGCAGGTCAGAAATGTAGGTCAGCTGTAGTGTTTAGGCAGTAGGATGTGTGCAGTGCAAGGTTATTTATTCAATATTCATCTTTTCTACAGAGTTGTCCGGGTATCACTCTGCAACATCACAGCAGCCACAACACTGAGCTGCTGTAAGCAAGCATGAATCTCAGGTATCTGCTTTACAATGAGATTCCCCCTTTAGACTCCCATGTACAGTATGATTCATTTCCCTCTGCTGCTCTGGTTGTGTAGCTGAGAAACGGGTCAGTGAGTCAGCCCGCTCAATACAGAGCCCCAGGCCAGTCTGCATTGTGTCAGCCAGATCGCTGCACACCCCCAACGAGACTAGGAAACAGTGACATGGATCTCAACCCAGAACACAAACACACTCCATGGATCTGAAAAAACAAGCGTTCATCACCACAGATGAAATTCCATTAGCACGAAGTACCTCACTGAGGTTGTGTTCTCTCTTATCGTGGTTGCACTGCGCGTTCTCTCTTATCGTGGTTGCACTGCGCGTGTTCTCTCTTATCGTGGTTGCACTGCGCGTGTTCTCTCTTATCGTGGTTGCACTGCGCGTGTTCTCTCTTATCGTGGTTGCACTGCGCGTGTTCTCTCTTATCGTGGTTGCACTGCGTGTGTTCTCTCTTATCGTGGTTGTATTGCGTGTGTTCTCTGTTGAGTGTATTTATACAAACTATAAAACACACTTCATTTATTAAGGAACTACTACAACAAGTTATGTTGTGCATTTGGCCTTGTATCACAAAAACAAACAATACAGACCTCTATCCCCCATGAGTGCACTTCACATGTTTCCATATATCTTGAAAACATTATTTAGCATACGTTATTAGTAGTATTAGATACTGGGGATGCATGGGGGGGGGTCTGTCTGCCCTTTTGTTTGTCCATAGTAGGTCACACTTGCTTTTTTGCATGTTTCTTGAATCCCCCTGGGATGGAACTTGATTGTAATATTTAGCATCCTTTTTGGGAGGATCAGATTGTGGGGATTTTTTAGCAACTTGAAAGTGTAATGGATCCTCTTTCAATGGGTAATGAAATTTGGTAGCGCATTACATTGTGAAAAAACAACTAAAGTACTGTAAGCTGCATTTTATAAGTCCATTACAACTATGATACGTGATGATGTCACCACACGGAATGTGACAAATACAGACGACACTGAGTTACCTGAGAAATGCCTAAACACCCTGCGGAATCCAGGATACCAAGCTTAAAGCCCAACTCGTAGACAGAATGAATTCTAGAGCAACATGTTTCTATAAAGTGTGATGCCACTGCTCTCCCAGACCACCCTTCACGGGTTCATTTCATTCAATAGCTGCTGGCCCAGCAGCTTCAGCACAAAGGAGGACTGCAACTGAACTGCCAGGGAGAGAGCAGCACCAGTCCAAGCTCTTCATTTTACTCTGAAGAGACGTCACTGTCTGGTTCCTGCCTCAACAATCCAACACCATTCCTGTGCAATTATACATCTGAGAGCAATCCACTCCAAACAAACAGAACTAACTAGGTGTATGTGTGTGACTCCGGGGAGCCAGCCCCTTAGCAGTGTGTTTGAAAGCTGTCTTGTAACAGCCTGTGCACACGTAGCAATCTGCAGCAGCTTCTATTGCACACCAATATTTAAAATGAACCATTAGCTAAGAAAATAATTCAATACTGTAAATCTGTCTCAAGAACAAAACCTACAAAACGAGGAGGCCATTTCTTTCCTTGTTTCCTTTCCTCATTTCACCTCAGCAGTGTTTTGTGGGTCTTGTTGTTACTGGTTGAAAGCATGTCGGTCGAATTCTTCAAAGGGGAGGAGTGTCCTTCAATGAGAGGAGTGGCAAACACTGCTGCAGCAGCAAAGGTCATTCAAAATTATATAGACAGCATTCAGAACTGGGCAGACGCAGGCAACAAAAATGTGCATTATAAATACCATATGGGAGATACTGAAATTGTAACAGGAATCTATGAAAAAGACCTAGGAGTTTATGTTGACTCAGAAATGTCTTCATCTAAACAATGTGAGTCCCGGTATTCAATACTGAAGTGCCTGTCTGTGCAGGTTCATACTGACTCCATCCATGTTAACATGGAGAGTGAATTACAAATACATTCAGAATACAAGCAGTCCTCTGAACCATGTCAGCCACATACTGACACAGCATCGTCCCCTTAAGCTGAGCTCATGAAGGATCTTAGCAATTTCAGTATTGTATTCTCCATCGATCACAACCTAGGTACCAACAGAGGGACGGGATGGAAAGACTGCCTCCACTGGATATAATGAATTTCCTCCAATACTGAATTGTGATTTTATCTGAGCCTGTTGAATTCTAGTTATGAGTACTTCCTGATTCACTCACCTTTCAACTCTGCTGTCCCAGCCATTTGCATGCTATTACTGAGGGGGCAGCAGCGTTCTGAGGTCGCCAAGTGGGAATAACGAACACAAAAAATCAAACGGCACTTGAAGCCGCAGTACTGCCCCTTTATTATTTATTTCTTAGCAGACGCCCTTATCCAGGGCGACTTACAATTGCTACAAGATATCACATTATTTTTACATACAATTACCCATTTATACAGTTGGGTTTTTACTGGAGAAATCTAGGTAAAGTACCTTGCTCAAGGGTACAGCAGCAGTGTCCCCCACCTGGGACTGAACCCACGACCCTCCAGTCAAGAGTCCAGAGCCCTAACCACTACTCCACACTGCTGCCCTTTAATGCTGTAGGTGTGTGTGTACAGTGCTGGAGTATTTCAATTCATTTCTATGTAAAGTACAATCACAACTGTAAATTATTACTGTTGAGTATCGGCCCTGTTTGGTTTGTATGGCTTGATAATTGTTTTTATTTTTTTAAAGTTGCCACTGCAGTGGAGGGGGCGTGTTTATCTGCACAGTGGAGGGGGCGTGTTTATCTTTATGAACGAGAAGAGGCCATTTGGCCTGTCTACAGCAGTGGTTTTCAACCCTGGTCCTGGGGGACCCCTGTGTCTGCTGGTTTTCATTCCAACTGAGCTCTCAGTTACTTAACTAGACCCTTAACTGTACTGATAATTTGCTTAATTAGACCTTTTTAATTGTTTTCAGCTCTTAAAACAGTTGCAAGTTTCAAGTTAGCTATAACATTTTATAAGCAACCTGAACTCTGCAACTGTTTAAGAGCTGAAAACAATTAAAAAGGTCTAACTAAGCAAAGTTTCAGTTCAATTCAGGGTCTAGTTAAGTAATTGAGAGCTTAGTTGGAATGAAAACCAGCAGACACAGGGGTCCTCAGACAGTATGCTTGGCAGGGTGCTAGAAGCTGAACTTTGCCAAGTTGGTTCTTAAAAGACAAAGTGATTCAGTATCAACAACATGGCTAGGTAACCCATTCCACTCACATTTTAATTCTCAGGAAACATTCAAAAGCAGCTTAAAGCCATTGTCTCACAATGTTCAAAATGTCTGCTCTAGTGCACTGATAGTGTAAGGATTATTGCCCACAGGTAACACAGCAATAACTATCCATGATGTGGTACGGAACAGAAAAGTCAGAGCACTGGTTATGTTTTTTTAATGCTCTTCCTGCATTGATTTAGAGGATCTCAAACCCCAGAGCACTACAGCAGCCAATCTGAAAAGAGCTTTAACTTTAAAGTTGTATGTGTGTAAAAGGTTGTCGGGATGTTAACAATGAAATGAAAAACTACAGGTACTTTATTTAAACAGTTGTAACAAAACGTGGGGATGTATAATGCTAATTTTTTTGGAACCCCGCTACTTTCTCTTTCAAATCTGGAATGGGTGACAGTGCTATGCAATAGAAGTCTTATTTCCATGCCTGTAAATGTTGAGAAGTGTATTGCCACGTTGACTGATGACCTGTGATGTGTGGTTAAAAATTCATTGCTAATTATTTCTCCATTCTGTACTTCAGTTTTTGGTTATACTGATGGCTCTGATTTTGAATGTACAGCTGTGGTGGGGATGGGTATTATCGACAGTGGTTTAGGAGAGGCGAAGGTTAAATCTTTGTGTAATAAGTGCTGGAGCGCAGGGGGAGGGGGAGACCCAACAGTCCCGACAGCCCCTATCCTGCCCACTCCACCGCACAGTCAGGAATTCACCCGGGACAGGCAGAGACAAATCAAGCACATTCCTCAACTCCTCAGAAACAACCCACAGCACACTAAACAAGACAATCCAGTATATCTGATCTATATGTGTTCTATCACTTCATAGAGCTTGCATTCCAATTCCAGTATATCTGATCTATATGTGTTCTATCACTTCATAGAGCTGGCATTCCAATTCCAGTATATCTGATCTATATGTGTTCTATCACTTCATAGAGCTGGCATTCCAATTCCAGTATATCTGATCTATATGTGTTCTATCACTTCATAGAGCTGGCATTCCAATTCCAGTATATCTGATCTATATGTGTTCTATCACTTCATAGAGCTGGCATTCCAATTCCAGTATATCTGATCTATATGTGTATCTATATGATATATTTCTGTAGAAAAAAATATTTCAATTACCTAAACATCTTTTAAAGAACTCATTGGCTTCACTCATTGGATAGCTCCCAGTACCAATCTCTGCTTTTGCGGTGGCACGTTTTCAATGTTCACGGCACTCCTCCATTATTTTTATTAGCTTATTTGGCAGACGCCTTTATCCAAGGTGGCGTAAAGGTGTTACAGGGCAATTCAAGGTTAAAGTGCAAAAACAGATGTTAAAATACAGTACAGTTTACAGCAGTGGTGCACAACTCAGGTCATGAAGGGCAGGTGTCCCTCCTGGTTTTTGTTCTAACCATACCCTAAATTAGTTAATTGGACCAATTAAGCTTCTAATAAGGTCCAATAAAGTACTTTAGGGTGCAGTTGGAATAAAAACCTGCACTGTACACTCCACCCTGCAGGCAGCACATCAGTGAGTATGCACTGTACACTCCACCCTGCAGGCAGCACATCAGTGAGTATGCACTGTACACTCCACACTGCAGGCAGCACATCAGGGAGTATGCACTGTACACTCCACACTGCAGGCAGCACATCAATGAGTATGCCCTGTACACTCCACACTGCAGGCAGCACATCAGTGAGTATGCACTGTACACTCCACACTGCAGGCAGCACATCAGTGAGTATGCACTGTACACTCCACACTGCAGGCAACACATCAGGGAGTATGCACTGTACACTCCACACTGCAGGCAGCACATCAATGAGTATGCACTGTACACTCCACACTGCAGGCAGCACATCAATGAGTATGCACTGTACACTCCACACTGCAGGCAGCACATCAGGGAGTATGCACTGTACACTCCACACTGCAGGCAGCACATCAATGAGTATGCACTGTACACTCCACACTGCAGGCAGCACATCAGGGAGTATGCACTGTACACTCCACACTGCAGGCAGCACATCAGGGAGTATGCAACAAACCAGACTGAACAAGGCTTGCTGATAGAAACCGAAAACACACAACAGAGGATGTGAGCGATGACACAGCGAAAATAAGATTTGTGGGAGGAAAAAGCAGAACTACACCTATAAAGGCATGGCTCACAGACACAAGAGCCAAGACCATTTAGAAGCAGCTGAATGACAGCTAATCAGTGAGTCAATGAGTGCTAATGTATCATTTTCCAAAGATCAAACTTCCCCCGTTTTCTCTTCTCTGTATCAAGGCCATACTTTGAGAGAGAGAGAGAGAGAGAGCGAGAGAGAGAGAGAGAAGAGAGCGAGAGATGCTGCACAGCCGACACACGCGAGTGGCTTCTGGGAGTTTTTGTAGGAATTCAGAATGTTTCTCTTCCTTGGCGTATTTTTTTTTTTTAAATATATATTTCTGTAGAAAAAAATCTTTCAATTACCTAAACATCTTTTAAAGAACTCATTGGCTTCACTCATTGGATAGCTCACAGTACCCATCTCTGCTTTTGCTCTCACTGACACGGTTTTCAATGTTCACTGCATTCCTCCATTATTATTATTAGCTTATTTGGCAGACGCCTTTTGGTACGCTGCAATCAGGACTAACTTAGCACAGATCTGCAGGATTTACTAGACCACATTTTAGTCCACTTGATGCGGACTAAGTCACTGGTACACTGCAATCGACCCCAACAGTTTTACAAACAAATACACTGACAGAATGTTGTATTTCCCTTACAAGAACTCAAAGAATGTATGAAGTTCAACTGCAATTGGACAAGCGGTCTTGTATGTGTAAAGTGAAGGACAGAGAGAGCAGAACTTACCACACACCTGACTAGCAGGGTCCACTGTGCCACAGTGAGGAGAAACAGGCCAGCAGGGTATCCCTAACCTGCAGGAGAGCAGAGCTCACCACACACCTGACTAGCAGGGTCCGCTGTGCCACAGTGAGGAGAAACAGGCCAGCAGGGTATCGCTAACCTGCGGGAGAGCAGCGCTCACCACACACCTCACTAGCAGGGTCCGCTGTGCCACAGTGAGGAGAAACAGGCCAGCAGGGTATCCCTAACCTGCAGGAGAGCAGAGCTCACCACACACCTCACTAGCAGGATCCGCTGTGCCACAGTGAGGAGAAACAGGCCAGCAGGGTATCCCTAACCTGCAGGAGAGCAGGGTTCACCACACACCTGACTAGCAGGGTGTGCTGTGCCACAGTGAGGAGAAACAGACCAGCAGGGTATCCCTAACCTGCAGGAGAGCAGCGCTCACCACACACCTGACTAGCAGGGTGTGCTGTGCCACAGTGAGGAGAAACAGGCCAGCAGGGTATCCCTAACCTGCAGGAGAGCAGCGCTCACCACACACCTCACTAGCAGGGTCCGCTGTGCCACAGTGAGGAGAAACAGGCCAGCAGGGTATCGCTAACCTGCGGGAGAGCAGCGCTCACCACACACCTCACTAGCAGGGTCCGCTGTGCCACAGTGAGGAGAAACAGGCCAGCAGGGTATCCCTAACCTGCAGGAGAGCAGAGCTCACCACACACCTCACTAGCAGGATCCGCTGTGCCACAGTGAGGAGAAACAGGCCAGCAGGGTATCCCTAACCTGCAGGAGAGCAGCGCTCACCACACACCTGACTAGCAGGGTGTGCTGTGCCACAGTGAGGAGAAACAGACCAGCAGGGTATCCCTAACCTGCAGGAGAGCAGCGCTCACCACACACCTGACTAGCAGGGTCCGCTGTGCCACAGTGAGGAGAAACAGGCCAGCAGGGTATCCCTAACCTGCAGGAGAGCAGGGTTCACCACACACCTGACTAGCAGGGTGTGCTGTGCCACAGTGAGGAGAAACAGACCAGCAGGGTATCCCTAACCTGCAGGAGAGCAGCGCTCACCACACACCTGACTAGCAGGGTCCGCTGTGCCACAGTGAGGAGAAACAGGCCGGTATCCCTAACCTGCAGGAGAGCAGCGCTCACCAGACACCTGACTAGCAGGGTCCGCTGTGCCACAGTGAGGAGAAACAGGCCAGCAGGGTATCCCTAACCTGCAGGAGAGCAGAGCTCACCACACACCTCACTAGCAGGATCCGCTGTGCCACAGTGAGGAGAAACAGGCCAGCAGGGTTTCCCTAACCTACAGGAGAGCAGAGCTCACCACACACCTCACTAGCAGGATCCGCTGTGCCACAGTGAGGAGAAACAGGCCAGCAGGGTTTCCCTAACCTACAGGAGAGCAGAGCTCACCACACACCTCACTAGCAGGGTCCACTGTGCCACAGTGAGGAGAAACAGGCCAGCAGGGTTTCCCTAACCTACAGGAGAGCAGAGCTCACCACACACCTGACTAGCAGGGTGTGCTGTGCCACAGTGAGGAGAAACAGGCCAGCAGGGTTTCCCTAACCTACAGGAGAGCAGAGCTCACCACACACCTGACTAGCAGGGTGTGCTGTGCCACAGTGAGGAGAAACAGGCCAGCAGGGTTTCCCTAACCTACAGGAGAGCAGAGCTCACCACACACCTGACTAGCAGGGTGTGCTGTGCCACAGTGAGGAGAAACAGGCCAGCAGGGTATCCCTAACCTGCAGGAGAGCAGCGCTCACCACACACCTCACTAGCAGGGTCCGCTGTGCCACAGTGAGGAGAAACAGGCCAGCAGGGTATCCCTAACCTGCGTAATGTGCATAAGGATGCAGACAACCATCTCTAATAGGATTTAGAATATCAATTATGGTTTTACTTTTTTCATTCAGGTTAAGAAAATTATAATTGGGTTAAAAATTAGGAATTTTTTTTGCATTTAAATATATGCATAGAGCAAAATTAAAAATCAGGTGAAACTGCATCCCAATAATCAATAAAAATAGAAAAAGCAAGTTAAATGAAATATCTGGGAAACTATGAATACCTGGGAACAGATTAATCTGATCCTTTCCAACAAGTATATAATGCATCTTCACTTCAGAAATCCCACATAGAGCTAGCATTGTAAACACATGAATCTGATGTAATCAGATGCAGTAATAGACAACAATGCTTTCTTTACAAGCTTCATACAAGCAAACCATTTCCTGTGTATCCAGTATAGCTTCCCTTTTCTTCAGAAGTTCAAACAGCCATCACTGTGACAGTGGCACTCTGCACTCCCCCAGCTCTCCTGGGGAAGTTTCTGAGGTCAGGTGTCTCGCAAGCTGATCGTGTCAATCCAGACACTGCCTCTATAGCAATGTATTCAATAACAGAGGCTGGAATTCTTTCACGGATTTACCAAATGTACCCATTGTCATGTAATATGTGGTTCCCTGGAAAACATTCCCATGGTGCAAATATACATTCGTCACACTTAAAAACAAATAGCAAATGTTTGCCTTATTGACACACTAGCTGTTACACTGCATTTAGGAACCTGGCAGCCGGTTTAGTTTGCTCTTGGTTAATGATTGAACACACACTGCATAGAGCAGCATGATTTCTTTAAAATGTCTTCAATAGAAGAGACACCAGCTGCATCAAAGACCGGAGACATTTGTGCTAAAGATTGCTCTGTCCAGAACAAGAAGGACATTTCATTGCTATTTTTACATTTATTTTGTTTGATAATTCACTAATGGTGAAAATACTGTAGAATATCTTTAAAAGGTGGACATAAAAACAAAGTACTCTGCAGTTTGACAATGACTGTTTTTCAGCTCAGCATTTCAATATTCAGGTACATCTATTGTAAAGAAAATAATAATTTTTGAATAGGACAATACTATTTGTCTGGTTTAATAAATATTAAATATTAAATATTATTAAATATCTTGAAATACCTACCGTATTACTGTGCTCAGATATCAGATTTGTAATAGATGCTTCCCTCGTATAAACAGCGCTCTTAATAATCAAACATGTACATTTGTTTCCTACCCCAGCTCAAATAAATTCAGCCCTTAATAAAGAAATGCATACAAAACACAGTGTGCCAAAACATTACAAATAGAAACTAAATTAATTGAATAAACTTGAATAAAATGTATTTAAAAGAATACAATGACACACTGGAGCATACTGGTATTTTACTGTAAAGTGGAACCCAAACAAAAAAAAAAGAATAGGAACACTGCACTATGTACCATACTGGTGTGTGTGCTCACCTAGTCAAACACTGGTGTGATCTGTGAGCTCAACAGCACTATGTACCATACTGGTGTGTGTGCTCACCTAGTCAAACACTGGTGTGATCTGTGAGCTCAACAGCACTATGTACCATACTGGTGTGTGTCCTCACCTAGTCAAACACTGGTGTGATCTGTGAGCTCAACAGCACTATGTACCATACTGGTGTGTGTGCTCACCTAGTCAAACACTGGTGTTTAAAAGCTCATTTGTAGGACGACTTCATCATCCTGATCAGGTTTTATCCGCAGAAATAAACTTCAATATACGCCTCCCTCAAACACTGTAAAAACCTCAATAAAAAATGTGCCTTTAGAAAACCACAGTACTTCCAATTACTGCCGCCCTTGAAGTGCCACAGCTGCTTTTACACTTTAAAATAAACACTGTGGCGTTACCAGTACCAGTACCATGAAATAAGCTACTTTTTACAGTGAAAGAAACACAACCCCATTAATAACACATTTCTGTTTCAGAAGATCATACTTTTTACATTTGGTATAGTATGAGACTATTTTTTGGGCGAATTGTTGTCCTTTTTTGAATTCCTAAAATTCCTTTTTTAAACTCAGATTTAGCAAAAGTGTGCTTGTAAGGAGAGAAAGCTTTAACTGAGTGATTGGCATCACATGAACTCCTGAGTGACTGGCATGATATGAACGAGTGGTTACTTTCTCCATCCTCTCTTGACCCGAGCGGTTACTTTCTCCATCCTCTCTTGACCCGAGCGGTTACTTTCTCCATCCTCTCTTGACCCGAGCGGTTACTTTCTCCATCCTCTCTTGACCCGAGCGGTTACTTTCTCCATCCTCTCTTGACCCGAGCGGTTACTTTCTCCATCCTCTCTTGACCCGAACGGTTACTTTCTCCATCCTCTCTTGACCCGAGCGGTTACTTTCTCCATCCTCTCTTGACCCGAGCGGTTACTTTCTCCATCCTCTCTTTATCCGAGCGGTTACTTTCTCCATCCTCTCCTTATCCGAGCGGTTACTTTCTCCATCCTCTCTTTACCCGAGCGGTTACTTTCTCCATCCTCTCTTTACCCGAGCGGTTACTTTCTCCATCCTCTCTTTATCCGAGCGGTTACTTTCTCCATCCTCTCTTTATCCGAGCGGTTACTTTCTCCATCCTCTCCTTATCCGAGCGGTTACTTTCTCCATCCTCTCTTGACCCGAGCGGTTACTTTCTCCATCCTCTCTTGACCCGAGCGGTTACTTTCTCCATCCTCTCTTTATCCGAGCGGTTACTTTCTCCATCCTCTCCTTATCCGAGCGGTTACTTTCTCCATCCTCTCTTGACCCGAGCGGTTACTTTCTCCATCCTCTCTTTACCCGAGCGGTTACTTTCTCCATCCTCTCTTGACCCGAACGGTTACTTTCTCCATCCTCTCTTGACCCGAGCGGTTACTTTCTCCATCCTCTCTTGACCCGAGCGGTTACTTTCTCCATCCTCTCTTGACCCGAGCGGTTACTTTCTCCATCCTCTCTTGACCCGAGCGGTTACTTTCTCCATCCTCTCCTTATCCGAGCGGTTACTTTCTCAATCCTCTCTTTACCGAAGTGGTTACTTTCTCAATCCTGTCTATACCCGAGCGGTTATTTGGATAAGAGCGTCTATGTGAGAGTAAGCACTAACTGGCCCCTGTGAAATCATCGATGCATCACCATCTGGGTTATATATAAATTTACAGCTAACTTCACTATAGAACCCTTCTTATAACTAACCCGTTTTTAACAATCCCAACAGCAAGAACAGATATTTCCAATTGAAATGAGCCGTTAGAACAATCCCATTACAGGATCCACCCGGATACAACGGTCTCAGTACTGACTGACTCTAAACTTTCTTCAGTGTGAACGTGTTATTCTCTCAGTGAAATCAAACCCCACAGTTGGCTTATTCAAAGATAAACTACTGTAGTGTGAATCATGCATGACATTGCAGTCATTGCCTGCCTGCCATCTTCAAACAAACTGCCACCAGGCAGCGGACATGAGAATGCTGTGAATCCCTTAAACAGGCATAGAGACATATAATATAGATACTGTATATAATAGATATGTAATAAAGATATAGACATATAATATAGATATATATATTGTAACACAGCAGGGAGGGGGTTAATATCCTCCCTGCAGAAAACATGTGTGTATGCACATTTTGTTATTTTGCTTATTGTTTAATTTGTTTTTCTGTTAATTGTTTTATTATTTAATTATCCCCTGCACCTGGGGATCATTGTAAATCAGAGCACTGGAGGCTGCAGTAGCGGGCAGAGGTCTGCAGCTGGGACCCAGTGCAGCAACGTCCGGTCAGCAAGGGGGAGCGAAGTAGTGACCAGGGGGAGCATATGCGACGCCTGGGAGCAGCACAGCGACGTCTTATGTCCGGGAGGAGCGGAGCAGGGGACCAGGTGGAGAACTGTGCCCGATCCTGCCGACTCCTGGGCTCCAGGTCAAGTGAAGGGAGGTCCAGGCTAACCGACAGGGTGTCCAGGAGCAAGGGGTGAGGGACTGAACGCAGCGACGCCGGACTGGACCGTAGGGGTGGTGGTCGGGGCTGTGGTGGATGTACGCTTGTCACCTCCTCCCTAGGCTCCGGAAGCGGCAGCTCCTCCCCTCTGGGCTCTGGCAGCGGCAGCTCCTCCCCTCTGGGCTCTGGCAGCGGCAGCTCCTCCCCTCTGGGCTCTGGCAGCGGCAGCTCCTCCCCTCTGGGCTCTGGCAGCGGCGGCTCCTCCCTTCTGGGCTCCGGCAGCGGCGGCTCCTCCCTTCTGGGCTCCGGCAGCGGCGGCTCCTCCCCTCTGGGCTCCGGAAGCGGCGGCTTCTCTCCTTTGGGCTCTGGAAGCGGCGATAGCAGCTCCTCCCTTTCTGGCTTGGGAGACTGTGGAGCTGCGCTAGCCTGCTCCCATTTCTGGAGCAACAGCTCCAACTCTGTTGGCACCCTTTTCTTCAGTGGTGCCAACCCCCACTCGCTCATCTGTCTCTCCATTCTCGCAGTCTGCTCTCTTTGAGCAGCAGTATTGCGATTGATTCGCGCAAATAACTCCTCGATGCTCTCCATTTCTCGGGTCGTAGGGGCGCCCACACACTCTGCCACCATATGTAACACGATTACCACTCACACGGGTTCGTGCCCCTTTAAAAATACGACCCAGCACACAGAAATGGATTTTCTTGCGCTAATTTTTTAATAAACACAAAAATAAAACAAATACACAAAATAAACACCTAGCTCTGTACGAGCACTAACTTACACACGGGAACACCCTTCCTAACACGGGACAGCTAAGCTGTTTTCCCGACTTTTCAAAAACCACAAACTTAAACACCCAGATTTGACACCGCACTTACTTTTCTTCTCTGGCTACTCGGAGACAGAGCACCTCTTCTGCCTCCTTCTACTCAGCAGCCTCGAGCAGACTGCTTGCTCTCCTTTTAAACTCCCGCACCTGGACCTAATTTTTAATAACGCCCAGGTGCGGATGATAATTAACAATAAAACAATTAAACTAAACAATAAGCAAATTAAATGAAACAATAAAGCAATCAATACGGTGCATTCTCACATTATTATTTATTTATTTCTTAGCAGACGCCCTTATCCAGGGCGACTTACAATTGTTACAAGATATCACATTATACAGATATCACATTATTTTACATACAATTACCCATTTATACAGTTGGGTTTTTACTGGAGCAATCTAGGTACAACAGCAGTGTCCCCCACTGGGGATTGAACCCACAACCCTCCAGTCAAGAGTCCAGAGCCCTAACCACTACTCCACACTGCTGCCTGTTTTTCTTTCTTTGCAGGGAGGTTTTTAACCCCCTCCCTGCCGTCTCTCACAACCCGCTATATTACAATATATATATATATATATATATATATAGAGAGAGAGAGAGAGAGAGAGAGAGAGATAGATTACCAGAACAGGCAACTTGTCAGTACATTTCAGTGGGAAAAAGGGGCCGAAACACACGAAAGCGTGCTGGAACCCTGTACAATATAGAATTGATTTTAAAATCTTACTATTGACCTATAAAGCCTTGTATGGAGCAGCACCTAGCTATCTGCAGGAGCTACTGACCGCATATCTCCCAAATCACACTCTTAGATCACAGGAAGCGGGGCTGCTCGTTGTTCCCAGGGTCAATAAAATCAATACGGGAGGTAGGGCTTTTTCTTTTAGAGCCCCTAAACTATGGATTGCTCTACCTCCATGTGTTAGGGAAGCTGGGTCTGTGGGTATTTTTAAGTCTAAACTTAAAACACATTTTTATAAAATGGCATTTTTATCTTAGTGGTTTTAATGCAATATAATTGCTAGCTTTTAATGATTATTTTTTATTATTATTATTTTCACTTGTATATTTTGTATGTTATTGTATTTTTATGTAAGAACATAAGAACATAAGAAAGTTTACAAACGAGAGGAGGCCATTCAGCCCATCTTGCTCGTTTGGTTGTTAGTAGCTTATTGATCCCAGAATCTCATCAAGCAGCTTCTTGAAGGATCCCAGAGTGTCAGCTTCAACAACATTACTGGGGAGTTGGTTCCAGACCCTCACAATTCTCTGTGTAAAAAAGTGCCTCCTATTTTCTGTTCTGAATGCCCCTTTATCTAATCTCCATTTATGACCCCTGGTCCTTTTTTCTTTTTTCAAGTCAAAGAAGTCCCCCGGGTTGACATTGTCTATACCTTTTAGGATTTTGAATGTTTGAATCAGATCGCCGCGTAGTCTTCTTTGTTCAAGACTGAATAGATTCAATTCTTTTAGCCTGTCTGCAAACCCAGGATAATTCTGGTTGCTCTTCTTTGTACTCTTTCTAGAGCAGCAATATCCTTTTTGTAACAAGGTGACCAGAACTGAACAATATTCTAGGTGAGGTCTTACTAATGCATTGTAAAGTTTTAACATTACTTCCCTTGATGTATTTATTTACAGTGCCTTGTGATACTTTAATATGAAAGAGGTTATATAAATGAAATAAATAAATAAATACATCTTAGTTCTGTGTGCAGGGTTCATTCTGTGTGCAGGATTCATTCTGTGTGCAGGGCTCACTCTGTGTGCATTCTGTATGAAGGGTTCACTCTGTGTGCAGGGTTCACTCTGTGTGCAGGGCTCACTCTGTGTGCAGGGCTCACTCTGTGTGCAGGGCTCACTCTGTGTGCAGGGCTCACTCTGTGTGCAGGGCTCACTCTGTAAGATGAGACTGGGTGCTATACCGAGCAGATACACAATTTAAACAAGGGTGTTGCTGTTTTATAAATAAATGGGAATTCCTGAAACTGTTCTGGGCTGTTGATGGTTTAACAGTAAAGACCCGTTTCATACATATCAATCTTTCTTTTACTCAACGCATTGACTCCAATCCCAGTCACTGCTTCCCTATGACTGCCGTGCTTCAGTGTCGATCTGGATCCTTCATAGAGGCTGGAAGTGCAGCACTGAAGAATCAGCAAGCAGGCTTCCATTCATTCTCTTCACTAACAGCGCAAGCAAATTACCATCATAAATAAATACATCCATCCAATTCACCTTTACTGTAATGTGCGTATGCGTACTGTAACTCATTTCATTTCTCTTTTAAGAGAACAGCCCTTCATTAAATGATCACTGATCTTATTATACATCATACAAGCAGCCCATCAGGACCCTCACCTGCATCGTGATGCAGACCGCATCATGCCCTGCACATCAGCATGTGGATCATGGCTCCGAGTGTAACCTAGATGGACTGTAGTGTGTGAACCCCAACCTGCACATCAGCATGTGGATCATGACAGAAGTGTATTGCTACACTCCGAATGTAACCTAGTTGTTTCTGAAACAGAAAAAACTTCTCCAGAAATAGAAAGCAATGGTATAAAAAACAGAATTGCTTCAAATTTGAAGTGGAAAATCATCATGCCTATTAATCACGTGTGTTTCTGGACACCAGTCATCAAAATCACATGATATACAGTAAGAGAAATCTCTCTCCCAGGAAAACAGGCTCAGAGACAAAGCAAGCTAAGACATGCAACACCCAGCACTACAGCTAATTCACTCGCTTACAGTACAAATTAGTATTGCTGGAGCCTGGACACACATTCAAACCTCAAATGTATTCACATTCGTACAAGTTCCAACAATATCACTTATGAATGACAGTTATAAATATGACCTCCCCCCCCCCCCCCCCCCCACCCCCACCCCACCACACACACATTCCACTGTGCAGAACAGTGTCCCTTTGCTTTGTTTGGAGGGGATTCGTATCACCCGACGCAACAAGATTTGTGAGACAAACAAGTTTTTTGTCCGTCGGACAAGTAGTTTGTATTTATTTATGTTAACTATGTTCGTTCTATTGCTAGAAAGACACTCCGGTATATTTTTAGAGAGTCACGCAAGTTTCTGAAAACTGAATTGCGGAAGTCTGGCACCGAAGCACAAACATTTAAAAAAGTGTTTACTTCCCACCCCTATCACTTCTGATTGGCTAGCTGTGGGAAAAACTGATCTTCTATTGGTTACAAAAAAATCAAGAAATGGCTGGCAATGTACAGACTAAGGTGTTAAAGTTTTTTGTAAATTAGCAAATAAGTGGTATTGCATTCTTAATGCATGACCTGACATTTAAATGCTGCAGTCTACTAAAGCAAAAAACAACACCATAGTGGCGAAGCTTTTAGCGGGTTAGAAAACATTGTGCAGTGTGATTTATTAAACTTCGTGGTCAATGTACTTGTACTTAGTTTGCTATTTACCATATTCACATTTTTTTTTAATTTAAACGCTATATTATTTAAACGCTATATTAAAAAAAAAATATATATATATATATTTTTTTTTACTAGATTTGAACAGAAGCGATATTAGTTATTTATTGGACACAATCCATCGATTTGTGAAACTATTAAAACATGGAGATTGCCAAATATGTTTATAATGATAGAAATGAAATGCTTATATACAGTGCCTTGCAAAAGTATTCAGACCCCTGACCAATTCTCTCATATTACTGAATTACAAATGGTACATTGAAATTTCGTTCTCTTTGATATTTTATTTTAAAACACTGAAACTCAAAATCAATTATTGTAAGGCGACATAGGTTTTATGTTGGGAAATATTTAAGAAAAATAAAAAACTGAAATATCTTGCTTGCATAACTATTCAACCCCCACACATTAATATTTGGTAGAGCCACCTTTCGCTGCAATAACAGCTTTAAGTCTTTTGGGGTAAGTATGTACCAGCTTTGCACACAGTGTCGGAGTGATTTTGGCCCATTCTTCTTGGCAGATTTGTTCCAGGTTGTTCAGGTTGGTTGGACGACGCTTGTGGACCGCAATTTTCAAATAGTGCCACAGATACTTCACCACCATACTTCACTGTAGGGATGGTGTGTCTTGAGGCATGGGCAGTGTTAGGTTTGCGCCACACATAGCGCTTTGAGTTTTGGCCAAAAAGCTCTATCTTGGTCTCATCTGACCACAAAACCTTTTCCCACATCGCAGCTGGGTCACTCTCATGCTTTCTGGCAAACTCCAGACGTGCTTTCAGATGGTACTTTTTGAGTAACGGCTTCTTTCTTGCCACCCTCCCATTCAGGCCAGTGTTATGCAGAGCTCTTGATATGGTTGACTGGTGCACCATTACTCCACTCCCAGCCACTGAACTCTGTAGCCCTTCAAAGTGATTGTTGGCCTCTCTGTGGCTTCTCTCACAAGTCTCCTTCTTGTTTGAGTGCTGAGTTTTGAGGGACGGCCTTTTCTTGGCAGTGCCTGGGTAGTGTGATGCAGCTTCCACTTCCTGATTATTGATCCAACTGTGCTCACTGGGATATCCAAACACTTGGATATTATTTTGTACCCTTTCCCTAATCTATGCATTTGTATTACTTTATCTCTAACTTCTGTAGAATGCTCTTTGGTCTTCATTTTCCTTCAGATTCACAGCCTGACCAATGATCCTTCAACAGTGGGGTTTTTATCCAGAAAATGTGACAGCAATGGTAAGGTAATTGTGTCCTTGTTATGTCAATTTCTTTCATCGGTGTAAACTGGGAGCTTCCACGGCTCAGGGGTTGAATAGTTATGCAAGCAAGATATTTCAGTTTTTTATTTTTCTTAAAAATATTTCCCAACATAAAACCAATGTCACCTTACAATAACTGATTTTGAGTTTCAGTGTTTTAAAATAAAATATCAAACAGAACGAAATTTCAATGTACCATTTGTAATTCAGTAATATGAGAGAATTGGTCAGGGGTCTGAACACTTTTGCAAGGCACTGTATGTATGTATGTATGTATGTATATATATATATATATATATGAGAGATGATTTGTACAATATTTTATGTTATTTAAAAAAATACAGACTGTAAATCTCATGGCAATGTGTATGTATTAATTTATTTATTTATTTCAATAAAAAAAAATTTGCAGAATTTGATGGAACCTACTGTAAATATTGCTGCATTTTGGTAGAAAAACAGTAAAAAAATGCAGAGAAACTGGACAGATTATACACAAATCCTTTAAAAATCTGGGGTTCAGCCGTTACAAAACTGAAAGAATGTCAAGAAAAATCAGAATTCCACAGCAGTAATAGTTGGCTATGATTCACAAACTATCTATGTATGATTCACAAACTAAAACACCTGTACATCAAGAGCTGGATTCAGCTTTAGAGAAAAGTTGAAAAAAACAAGCAGCTATTTTTATATTTGAATAATGCCCGAGTATTGCTTATTATAGTTGTACTCTTTGTATGTTACTTACATTTACTAAAAAATGTGTTACAAAATGCCCTGAAATGATGAGGTGAAGTAGGGTCACAGGGAACCTTCTCCACTAGCACACCCGACCCGTGAGGGCTCGGTATGGTACGGATGCTTCTCCACTGGCTATCCGACCCGTGAGGGCTTGGTATGATACAGGTGCTTCTCCACTGGCACACCTGACCCGTGAGGGCTCGGTACGGGTACGGGCGCTTCTCCACTGGCTATCTGACCCGTCAGGGCTCGGTACGGGTACGGGTGCTTCTCCACTGGCTATCCAACCCGTGTGGGCTCGGTATGGTATGAGTGCTTCTCCACTAGCTAACCGACCTGTGAGGGCTCGGTACGGGTACGGGTGCTTCTCCACTGGCTATCCGACCTGTGAGGGCTCGGTACGGTATGGGTTGTACTCCACCGGCACACCCGACGCCGTGAGGGCTCGGTACGGGTACGGATGCTTCTCGACTAGCTATCCGACCCGTAAGGGCTCGGTACGGGTACGGGTGCTTCTCCACTGGCTATCCGACCCGTGAGGGCTCAGTACGGTACGGGTTGTACTCCACCGGCACACCCGACCCATGAGGGCTCGGTACGGTACGGGTGCTTCTCGACTAGCTATCCGACCCGTGAGGGCTCGGTACGGGTACGGGTGCTTCTCCACCGGCTATCCGACCTGTGAGGGCTCGGTACGGTATGGGTTGTACTCCACCGGCACACCCGACCCGTGAGGGCTCGGTACGGTACGGGTGCTTCTCCACCAGCACACCTGACCCGTGAGGGCTCGGTACGGGTACGGGTACAGGTGCTTCTCCACTGGCTATCCGACCAGTGAGGGCTTGGTACGGTACGGGTTGTACTCCACCGGCACACCCGACCTGTGAGGGCTCGGTACAGTACGGTTGCTTCTCCACCAGCACACCGACCCGTGAGGGTGCTTCTCCACTGGCTATTTGTCGAGCCGAGCGAGAACCAAACCGTGAAACTCCAGCCTCACAAGACATCTGAATCTGGCTGCGAGCCAAGCTGAGCCAGGGGCAGGGTTAAGGATTTTCGTCATTACGTTGTATCAGTCAGTACACTCCACAAAGACAAACAACATACCGGGCAGCAAGTGTGATGAGAGAAAAGTACAGCCTTGGGACTCTGAGGAAGTGCAGGCTGTGGGCAGATAAGAACAAAAGAACATAAGAAAGGTTACAAACGAGAGGAGGCCATTCGGTCCATCTTGCTCGTTTGGTTATTAGCAGCTTACTTATCCCAGAATCACATCAAGCAGCTTCTGAAAGGATCCCAGGGTGTCAGCTTCAACAACATTACTGGGGAGTTGGTTCGACACTGTCAATACCTTTTTGAATTTTTAATGCTTGAATCAGATCACTGCATATAGTCTTCTTTGTTCGAGACTGAACAGATTCAATTCTTTGAGTCTGTCTGCATACGACATGCCTTTTAAACCCGGAATAATTCTGGTTGCTCTTCTTTACACTATTTCTACAGCGGCAATATCCTTTTTGTAGCGAGGTGACCAGAACTGAACACAATAGTCTAGATGAGGTCTTACTAATGCAGTGTAAAGTTTTAACATTACTTCCCTTGATTTAAATTCAACACTCTTTACTATATATCCGAGCATCTTGTTGGCCTTTTTTATAGCTTCCCCACATTGTCTAGATGAAGATATTTCTGAGTCAACATCAGAAACATCTGGATGTTCAGGAACATCACTCGCTAACCAAGAGGGCATGGCTGAAGGTACAAAAGGGGAAGTGGACGAGTGAACTGCTCCTTTGTTATGATTACGGACGAACCGCTGAAGGATTGTGAAATTATCGGGAGTGTTTAGTGTTTGTTTGTTCTGTCGTGCTGATTGTAAACGTTTGTTTTGTTTGACGGCTAACACGTACCAGGAGCTGTCGCTAAAGGCCAGCACCAACCTGGACGTCACTGCACCATTGTTCACAAAATAAATGGATTTCACCACTCACACTGAAAAGCACTTGTGACAGAATTGTGACCATGTCTGTGTCCTGTGTGTGTATTTACAAACATTATTATTTCAGGACTCAACCCGAGGGGTTTTCTGAGCATTACACATCGCTGTGTATTGCCAGTTATTACTGTTTACGGTTGTCAAGTGACTTTGGATTATAAATAAACCACTGTTACACCATGAATGTTGTTGTTTGTCATTACTTGAGCACCACATCACCTCTACACCTGCGCACTGCAAACCACTTGGCCACAGGGCCGAAGAGACCCCGGGGGTGCGATCTGATTGTGATGGGGCTGAAGAGACTGGCTGTGTGTCAATCCCGGGGGGGGGGTGATCTGGATGTGATGGGGCTGAAGAGACTGGCTGTGTGTCAATCCTGGGGGTGTGATCTGGATGTGATGGGGCTGAAGAGACTGGCTGTGTGTCAATCCCGGGGTGTGATCTGGATGTGATGGGGGCTGAAGAGACTGGCTGTGTGTCAATCCCGGGGGTGTGATCTGGATGTGATGGGGGCTGAAGAGACTGGCTGTGCGTCAACCCCGGGGGTGTGATCTGGATGTGATGGGGCTGAAGAGACTGGCTGTGTGTCAATCCCGGGGTGTGATCTGGATGTGATGGGGGCTGAAGAGACTGGCTGTGTGTCAATCCCGGGGGTGTGATTTGGATGTGATGGGGGCTGAAGAGACTGGCTGTGTGTCAATCCTGGGGGTGTGATCTGGATGTGATGGGGCTGAAGAGACTGGCTGTGTGTCAATCCCGGGGTGTGATCTGGATGTGATGGGGTTGAAGAGACTGGCTGTGTGTCAATCCCGGGGGTGTGATGGGGGCTGAAGAGACTGGCTGTGCATCAATCCCGGGGGCGAGCATGGAATGAAGCAGGGAGGACAGATTCCATTGCAGGCTGCCTTTCCTTTTGTCTGTAAAGTGCTCCAACTGTAGCTGGGCCCCTTGGATCACAAAGGCTTTTAAAAAGCAGGTCCTGGGCCAAGACAGAGGAAGAATTGAGTTTCCAGTGCTGGGCTAGGCTGTAGCCCGCCTTCTAGTGGGGCTGTGAGGAGCAGGGAGCCAGCTCAGAGGACACAGGCAGCCCTCTGTTTGAACTGATGAATCACAGCAGAACCCCCCCCCCCCCTACACACATACACACAGCTGGGCCCCTCTACCACGAAGAGGGCACCCAAACAGGAATTACAATGAGGAATATCCATTCTTTGAAAGTGTGTATCCAAAAAGAGCATGGTGTGTATTGGTGGCAGTGAGGGCTGAAAGGTCACATTATTTGACTGTTCAGTCCCGGCACAAAGGATTCTACAGACAAGCTCAAAGCCAGGTAGTTTTATGATGCTCATCAATCCTGGAGCAACAGAGCCCAGAACCAATCAATGACTTCAACACAATTTTACACTTCAGGCACTTACTCAAAGAGTTCTCTCATTGGCTAGGAGCAAAAAGAAAACACTCTTTTATAATACTTGAAAATAGTAAAATATTACCTTCCACAATACACACACAATCACAACACCTAGAAAGAAAGGAGTTACATTATATTAGAGAGGTTCATTATGGAAAAGGCACACTGCCAAGCAAGTGCAACTAAAAAGCATGTGTTTTAAATAAGCTTTTTAATTTTGCATAAAAACATTAAAACAAATACCAAATCTTCTTTGCTTTCAACAAGAAAAGCTGCTGGTATAACAAACGTACACTGTATAGTGCTTTATGGGATGTTTCTTTTCGTTACAGGAATTGTCTGCACAGCAGATATGTAGCAACCTTCATATGTAAACGTGATCAGGTTGTTTTGTACTAAAGTTACTGCTGGAAGTAGACAGGCTGTTTTCAAAGTTTACTGCATGAACCTCTGCATTTCTCAATGAAAGCTAAACAGATTAGGAATAGCTCTTGGACTACACTCGACCCATACTCTTTCGGGCCAACACAGAAAAAAAACACAAATCAAATGGTAATAATAAATTGAGCCATGTCCTGTTTTCTTTTTTTAACCGTGATTGAAGCTAACAAAAAACTGTACCTGCTTTCCACTCCCATCATATTGTAGGTCTTAAGTGTGTAGTTTTGAAAGAAACATGTGCTCCATTATAAAAGATGGCATCTGGTATTACATGAGGATAAAGAAAGTTCCCATGCCTTACTATCAGGAAATCGGGTCAGTCAATATGGGGGAGGGGCTGGTTGGTTATTAAACAAGAAAAAAGTCATTTAAAGGGCTGTGGACCATTCCATGCTCCAAGGCTTTCAGAAAGATGTATTTAATCCAATTCAGTTCTAGATATTATGTTCTAAAATAATAACAATAAAAAACACTTCCGACAGCATGCTTTCTTTCACAACTGCACACTTCAAACAAACCAGGGCAATAGGTACTTCAAACTGAAGCCAGCCTTATACACCAGATAGTAATACTCAATACAGTACTAGCTAAAAACAGGTTGAAAAGTGAACCGCTACATACTGTAGCGCCAGTCAAAGTGTTGAAAAGTGAACCGCTACATACTGTAGCGCCAGTCAAAGGGTTGAAATGTGAACCGCTACATACTGTAGCGCCAGTCAAAGGGTTGAAAAGTGAACCGCTACATACTGTAGCGCCAGTCAAAGGGTTGAAAAGTGAACCGCTACATACTGTAGCGCCAGTCAAAGGGTTGAAAAGTGAACCGCTACATACTGTAGCGCCAGTCAAAGGGTTGAAATGTGAACCGCTACATACTGTAGCGCCAGTCAAAGGGTTGAAAAGTGAACCGCTACATACTGTAGCGCCAGTCAAAGGGTTTTTGCAAGAAACCTAATCAGTTGTATCACACCCCAACACGAGATCCAGTAGAGCACTGGCATTCAATACCTGGTGTGCACGACAGACTGTGAATCACTGTATTAACAGGCGCTATGTTTCATAATACCTGGTGTGCGCGACAGACTGTGAATCACTGTATTAACAGGCGCTATGTTTCACAATACCTGGTGTGCACGACAGACTGTGAATCACTGTATTAACAGGCGCTATGTTTCACAATGAGAACACTACGTGACACTCCACTTAAATGTTAACAATACACATAGGCGGGCATGTGAACCCGAATCAATGACAAATTTAACTTTTTATCGGGTTACTACAAAACAGTATATTAGGTTGATAACGCAGTATTTGTGGCAAAAAAATGGCTGCTAGTAAAATTCACCTTGCACAAATCAAACAGTGCCTTGCACTGGGTCTAGATGTCAAAATTCAACTGGGAAGGCACACGGATTCCAAAGTCGTTATTCATGTATTCAAGCCCTCGTGTACGTTTCTGCTGTAAGATACTTTATTTCCAGTTAATGGTGTATTTGTGTGGCGTGGATTGTCTGGAACAACGGTGCGATAGGCAAACCTCCTGTGTCAGAACAAATAAACGCTTTGAGTGTAGGCTGCGGTTTCCCTACCAATTCACATAACCATCTATTAAGGCTAATGTCGAAAACACTCAAATTACCACCTAGTTTGTGGAATATTCGACTTACTTGTGTGATACTAAAGATCTGCAATATTCTCTGTGTTTGTGTTAAACAGAATTTAAACTCAATAGAAACCTACGTGTTTAGTGCACAGGTACCCACTTAACACCAACATTAAGAGTCGTTTAATAGAATGCATCGGCTTTACAGACTCAAGCAAAAACAACAATACAATACAATAGTACGGTTTAGTTTCGCACAAAAACCATGCAGAAATAACAGCGGTACCCTAGTATATTTTCACGCTAGCAACGACTCTAAGAAACAACACTGGATGACTAAGGATACAGTTACAAATAAACGAAACACACAGCGAATGAAGAAGCGCCACGTTTTGGTCAGAAAACAAACCTACAATATATGTCTGCATAGCGTTCGACTCAGTGCTAGTACCAGAGGGTCCAAGCCCCGATGCTGTATCCATTACTAGAGAAAACACATCAAACCACTTACCTTTTCAATTGAACGCAGCGTCTCCGACCTCTGGCTATCCTTACTACCTTAGCTGGTGCGATGAGGATATTTAAATAAAAATGCACGTGCGAGTTTCTCGAATAAAAGCAAAACGATATAAATGTTGCTTATATTTACATCGGGATATGGTGCTGGGACTGGGCTGAAATACTGCCTGGAGTGAGGTCTCTGCGGGACCGCCTGGGGAAGCTGTGTAGTCCACGCACCACTTCCAGAATCGGTGATTAATATATAAATCCACGCACTACACCAGTGTGTTGATAAACATCCCGATTAAGCAGTAAAGCTAAGCGTGATCTGTCCTTATGAAGTCCCGGCATACATTGTGAAAAACAGACTTTGAGGCAGAGAGCGAGATGGGATTGAAAGGGGGTGGGATCTGGAGAAAGACACTACAAGATTTGCGTTACTTGCTTCTGGCTCAGAAAAGTGGGCTGCCGCGTATGCCCTTCCTGCGTAGATGTGTTGAGAATTGGATGAAGCCAAGTGAAGTATAGAGGGGGGTTGGAATTTTAATTTCACAACAGCACCGCCTGGCGGCTATTAATGGGTAGAGCGAGTATGCTATAAATCACAGCAAGAGTAACTGCTGTGTGTCCAGTCACTGCTTCAGAAATTAAAAACGTACAGACATTGGCTTTAGAAAAGAAAAAAATAAATCAAAACATACGGGTTCAGGTATGTGGAAACCAAATTGGTTTTTGAGACCCGAACTATATTCAAATAGTTCCTGTTTATTTGACCGTGGATGTCTGAAGCTGAACATATGCCTCAGGTGTAGTCTCAGGAAGGATTTGCATATCACTGACATAGACAGTGAGCCAGCGAGAGTAGTTCTGATGATCAAAAGCAAAGACACAGGGAAGCATGGCAGCAGCTGCATTCAGATGGAGGCTCCAGCTGCTACCTCTCTCTGATTGGATGTTTTATAAGGTGGTACCCACATACTGTCCAAAAAGAATATCTGAAGCAGTTTCAGTGTTGTTGTTCTGAAAACATCTAAGATCCTCAGCATATAAGGCCTCTTTGGTGTCGGATGTTCTTTTGCTTTTTGTGTTGTTTCCTCCTGATTGTCCCCTGGGAGATGTCTCTGCTGGACTAGGACTATCCGTCATTACGGTTTCTTCCTGTGTGCCATCTGATTGCTAAAAGTAAGAAACATTCCTGGGTGTTTTGTTGTTCTGCTATATGCCTGTATATGAACCTACAAAACTGAGTATAACCAAGCATCCTAAAGTGGGTTTTAGAAGCAGGTTCAGCACTACTTGGCCTGCTGAATAAAAACAGTGTTGTAACTGCTAAAACTACCTTTGGTGATATAAACAATAAAGAAAACTGTAAATAAGGTCTCTCAGATAAAGTACAACTTTTTTAAAGCTACAATAGAATAATGTAATGTAGAATAATATTTTAAACAGAAACAAAAGAAAATTATTTCAGAGCAAAAATATTTTTGTGAACAGTTTTTAAACAACTAAGACTAACCAAAATTGGTCCTGTTGTTAAGATGTTGACGGTGCACTGTTCATGTTGTCCTGGCTGATTGCTGCTTTTAGGACATCCTTCAGGAAAGTTAAACGGTTGTGTTGTACCCATCTTGGCACATACTGCTGGTCTGTCCCTTCTCCAGACCTTTTCATTGCCTCCAACTTTTTATTTTCTCTACTAAATGTTGTTCTCAAGTTTTTAAATTTGATATCTGAAACTGATTAAAAAGTTTTTTCAAATACCATGCATCAGTACAACTATTTAGTAGTACTGTCATCTTTAAATAATTGAACAACTAATAATTATAATAATAAAGTAGTAACGTTTACAGAATAAAAGCAAATAAACCAAATATGCAAAACTCAATTTAACGTACAGTACTACACGTAGATAAAAATGAACTATAATTCTTAATTTCTTTAAATGCTGTAAAATACCTACTGTTATATGCTGATTCCATGCCTTTAACGCCTAGAATCCCACTGAGTTCAGAGAGTTTTGCCTCTTCTGATTTATATTGTTTATCCATCGGATCCCAGAGGAATTTGTGCTCCAAACAGTTCAATTAGAATAATGAAACAAACCTTCATTACAGAAAAGCAGCACAGCGCATATATAACAAATATGTAACAGCTGGCACAGGGTCGAAAACCATATTCTCCTGGGCCACTTGGGAGCCACTAGGAGAACTGACGCTTTCTCTAACCTGACTTTTTCGAGAAAAGCTGGGAGCAGCGGTATAGGCGGGAAGGCTAACAAAATGCATTGGGCCATTCGTGCACAAGGGCGTCTACACCGAGTGGAACGCCTAAGCGGTGGAGGGAGTAACACAGGGGACAATCTGTCGTCTCTGCCGAAGCGAAGAGATCGACCTGCACCTTCCCGAACCGTTCCCAAATGTGCTTCACCGTCTGAGGGTGGAGACGCCACTCTGACGGATGCAGGCTGCTCCTGGAGAGGAGGTCCGCTGCCCAGTTCACCGTTCCGGGAATGTGCGTCGCCTGTAGGGACAACAGGTTCCTCTGAGCCCATGTCAATACCTTGAAAGCTATGCGATGCAACCCCAGGGACCGTAGGCCTCCCTGGTGGTTGACATACGTCACCACTGTTGTGCTGTCCGTCCAGATCAGCACATGTGTACCACTCCGCACTGGGAAGAAGTGATGGAGAGCAAGGAATACCGCTTGCAACTTCAGCATGTGCAGGGATGTCCAGCAGTCTGACCAGGATCCGCATACTCCTCTGCCTTCGCAGACCGCTCCCCAATCCAGGTTGGACGTGTCTGTCGTCACCACTTGGCAGTTCAGTACTACTCCCATTTGCACACCTTTGCGCAGGTAAGAGGGAACCCTCCACCAGCGTAGGGCCGCTGAGCACGCGATGGTGGAGTCTACCGGGAGGAACCCCGCCAGGCCGAGCTTATCCGCGCCTTCCAAGGAGGCGAGCAGTGCGGTCTGTTTTAGTACTCTAGGATCCAAAGCCGGGCGATCCCAGGAGGAGCGTACTTCCTCCATGAAGTCTGGGAAAGCCGGGAACCTTTGAGGGTGAGGAGCCAGTGCCTGTGTCCGGAAAACGGACCGGCGTAGTTCTGCCGCTGGCGTCCAGGGGACCTGCAGGAAAGCTGCAGCACGTCCCACGAGTGCCGAGACCGAGCTGGATAACGGGGTGGTACTGGCTTCTGAGGCACTCTCAAAGCCAGGCTCTTCCTCAGCAAGGGTCTCTCCCACTTGCATTTCAGAGGAGAAAGAAGCTCCGTCCCCCGAGGCTGCTATGGATAGCGTTTCCTCCTGCACCACCTGAGGCGACCCTTCCCACCCCTCCTGCACTCCCTTGGGGGAGGGGGGATATGGCAATTGGGGCTGCAACGGGGTCTGGGCAGGGGCCTGGGCCGCTGGCGCCTGTTTAGCCAAGAGCTCTAGGACCTGGGCTATCTGGGCCTTGAGGTCCATAATGTCCCTCGCCTGCTTAGAATGCTTCACCCGTCTCGTTTGCGGAGATGGGGAGCACCTGCGGGTGGCCTGCGCATTGGGAATGTCCAGCAGGGAGTCCTGGGACAGGTCGCCTGGGGCACCCAGAGCCACTGACGGTCCTGTCGTGGAGGACACGGAGCTCGCCCTCATGGCTCTCCCTAAACGAGCCTCTTTCAGTCGGGGCTGAAAAGCCTCAGACACTACATGCCACGTCCCTCTCGAGGGCCATTGTGGCATGTGGGACGCCCAAGCACCGCACGCACAGGGTATGCTTGTCCTCCTGCGGGATGTTAGCGTTGCAGGCCGTACAGGGATGGGACTCCGAAATGGTCCTGACTTTGTGCATTAGCACTGAGACACTGCTCGCACTGCGTTGAACACTGGTAAGTACTAACGTAGTGTGTACATTCACTAGCGTTACAGCTAGGGTATTAACACTGCGCACCGTGCACCGAGTACCGTGCAGCACCGTATGAGCACTAGTGTAGTACCAATTTACGTGTGCACCGTGTATGCTGAGCCCCGCGCTTAGCGAGTATCCTGTTTTTCACTGGGTACCGTGCAGCACAGTGAGCTATACGCTAGGTTGAGCAGTGCACCACGTGCACTGCTTGCACCGTCCGTCCCAAGCACTGAGAGCACCAGGTACCGTGCAATGTGTGCACTGCGTACCGTGCAACAGAAGGGAGACTACATCAAAACAAGGGCAACAACTCAGGTAAGACCACTATTAAATGTATTTATCTTGATGCTAGAAGTCTCAGAAACAAAATGTTAGAACTTGAAGCTACTGCACTAACAAGTAATTACGATGTGATAGGTGTTACAGAAACTTGGTTGTCTGAGAGTGATGGAGACGAATATAATATTAGTGGGTACACACTGTATAGGAAAGACAGGCAGGACAGAAGAGACGGAGGGGTAGCGCTATACATAAGAAATAGCCTTGAAGCCCAGGTGTTAAATCAGGACAAAGAAAACAATGCAGAATAAATATGGGTCAGAATAATTAACACAAATTCAAAGGGCATAATAATAGGAGCATGCTATAGACCGCCAAATTCAGACGCTGAGCAAAATAATCTGTTGTACAATGACATTCGAAATGCGTGTAGAAAAGGAGAAGCCATACTAATGGGGGAATTCAACTTCCCCTGTATAAAATGGGAAAACCCAATGGGGGGCACGACGGACGAAATTGAAATGGTGGAAATGACAAATGACTGCTTCCTAACGCAATTTGTCAAGGCACCGACTACAGGGGAGGCATGCCTTGATTTAGTCTTTTCAAATAATGAAGACAGAATAACTAAAACAGAGGTCAGAGAGCCATTGGCAAACTCAGACCACAACATGGTCTCATTTGAAATATTTTTTAAAACCCCAAAAGTAATGACTAAAGCTAAGGTTTACAATTTTAGAAAAGCAAACTACGAAGGTATGAAACAGAGACTAATAGAAGTAGATTGGAGTAAAATAGAGAAAACATCCACAGAAAAAGGGTGGCTGTTTTTTAAAAATGTAGTACTAGAGGCACAAAACAATTACATCCCAAAAGTAGACAAATCTAAATCTAAAACAAAATGGCCAAAATGGTTTAATAGATCAATTAAAAAAAATATTCAGCGAAAAAAGGCACTTTACAGAGCGTTTAAAAGGGACCAGAAACAAAGCACACAGAAAGAGTACTTGGAACTGCAAACACAAGTCAAAAAGGAAGTTAGAAAGGCCAAGAGAGAGATAGAAATCAATATTGCTAAGGGGGCTAAAACCAATTCCAAAATGTTTTTCCAATATTATAACAGCAAGAGAACATTCAAAGAGGAGGTTAAATGTCTAAGAGACACAAATGGCAAAATCATAGATGAAGAAAAAAAAATAGCAAATATATTAAATGATTACTTTTCACAAGTTTTTACAAAGGAGGACACGGACAACATGCCCCACATGTTGACCTGTTCCTATCCAATTTTAAATAACTTTAGCATAACAGAGGCAGAAGTGTTAAAGGGACTAGGAGCTCTTAAAATAAACAAATCCCCTGGGCCAGATGAGATCCTCCCAATAGTACTCAAAGAAATGAAAGAAGTTATTTACAAACCGCTAACCAAGATCATGCAACAGTCTCTTGACACAGGGGTTGTACCAACAGACTGGAAAATTGCAAACGTAATACCGATCCACAAAAAGGGAGACAAAACCGAACCAGGTAACTACAGACCAATAAGCCTGACTTCTATTATATGTAAACTTATGGAAACTATAATAAGATCCAAAATGGAAAATTACCTATATGGTAACAATATCCTGGGAGACACCCAGCATGGTTTTAGGAAAGGGAGATCATGTCTAACTAACCTACTTGACTTTTTTGAGGATGCAACATTGAAAATGGATAACTGCAAAGCATACGACATGGTTTATTTAGATTTCCAGAAAGCTTTTGACAAAGTCCTGCATAAAAGATTAATTCTCAAACTGAACGCAGTAGGGATTCAAGGAAATGCATGCACATGGATTAGGGAGTGGTTAACAGGTAGAAAACAGAAAGTACTGATTAGAGGAGAAACCTCGAAATGGAGCGAGATAACCAGTGGTGTACCACAGGGATCAGTATTAGGTCCTCTGCTATTCCTAATCTACATTAATGATTTAGACTCTGATATAGTAAGCAAACTCGTTAGATTTGCAGACGACACAAAAATAGGAGGAGTGGCAGACACTGTCGAAGCAGCAAAGGTCATTCAAAATGATCTAGACAGCATTCAAAATTGTGCAGACACATGGCAAATGAAATTTAATAGAGAAAAGTGTAAAGTATTGCATGCGGGCAATAAAAATGTGCATTATAAATATCATATGGGAGATAGTGAAATTGAAGAAGGGAACTATGAAAAAGACCTGGAGTTTATGTTGACTCAGAAATGTCTTCATCTAGACAATGTGGGGAAGCTATAAAAAGGCTAACAAGATGCTTGGATATATTGTGAGATGTGTTGAATTTAAATCAAGGGAAGTAATGTTAAAACTCTACAATGCATTAGTAAGACATCACCTAGAATATTGTGTTCAGTTCTGGTCACCTCGTTACAAAAAGGATATTGCTGCTCTTGAAAGAGTGCAAAGAAGAGCGACCAGAATTATCCCGGGTTTAAAAGGCATGTCGTATGCAGACAGGCTAAAAGAATTGAATCTATTCAGTCTTGAACAAAGAAGACTACGCGGCGATCTGATTCAAACATTCAAAATCCTAAACGGTATAGACAATGTCAACCCGGGGGACTTCTTTGACTTGAAAAAAGAAAAAAGGACCAGGGGTCATAAATGGAGATTAGATAAAGGGGCATTCAGAACAGAAAATAGGAGGCACTTTTTTACACAGAGAATTGTGAGGGTCTGGAACCAACTCCCCAGTAATGTTGTTGAAGCTGACACCCTGGGATCCTTCACGAAGCTGCTTGATGAGATTCTGGGATCAATAAGCTACTAACAACCAAACGAGCAAGATGGGCTGAATGGCCTCCTCTCGTTTGTAAACTTTCTTATGTTCTTATGTTCTTATGTTCTTACACTAAGCACCTGTGCACCGAGATAAATATATCACAGGCTATGCGTGCACCGTGGTACCGCAGCACCAGGGAGGCCGCTACGCAATGTGCCTACCCTAACTGCATGGTCAACACACAGACCTGGTCAGCGTGTAGCGTTTACCAGGGGGAGACAGAGACCAAAGCCGCGTGGGAGAGTTTAAGGAGACAGTAAAACATGGTAGAAAGATAGTAAAGGGAGAGAGAGTACACTGTGCGGCCGGCAGGGTCTACTCGACAGCAGGGATACGGCAAAGCCAAGCCCCAAGGAGGACACATGTATTCTCAGGAAGAATAGACAATCATTCGCGGATGACTGCACCGGCAGTCGCTCACATACGACAGACAGATATAAAGAGCGGCCTACCACGCAAGCGGGGAGGCCGCTGAAAGACAGAAAAGGCTAAAAGGACTCAGCCTTTTTTAAGTCGTTGATTCCAGGAAAGCGGCAACCCGGCTTTCAGCATGAATGCAAGGGAAATACAACCGAATCGAATCGACTCGAGAAGCTCTTTTCTATCAAAACGTTCAGCTCAGCACAGAGGTCTTACCGTCTTGAGAGGGAAAAAGTGGAGGATCTTCCTCTGAGTAACGGTTTTATCCTCTCGGTAGGTGGGACCGAGTGCGTGATCGGCAGCCCTGGTATAGAGAGCTCAGCAATACCTACCCGAAGGTCAGGAATATCCTATACAATGTAGTGGTGGTCGTCTTCGAATTGAAAGGGAAATGTTTTTCTTTTTTCTTCTTCACAGCAGCACGCATGCACATGGATTAGGGAGTGGTTAACATGTAGAAAACAGAAAGTACTGATTAGAGGAAACCTCAAAATGGAGGGAGGTAACCAGTGGAGTACCACAGGGATCAGTATTAGGTCCTCTGCTATTCCTAATCTACATTAATGATTTAGATTCTGGTATAGTAAGCAAACTTGTTAAATTTGCAGATGACACAAAAATAGGAGGAGTGGCAAACACTGTTGCAGCAGCAAAGGAAATTCAAAATGATCTAGATAGCATTCAGAACTGGGCAGACACTGGCAAATGAAATTTAATAGAGAAAAGTATAAAGTACTGCACGCAGGCAATAAAAATGTGCATTATAAATATCATATGGGAGATACTGAAATTGAAGAAGGGAACTATGAAAAAGACCTAGGAGTTTATGTTGTCTTCATCTAGACAATGTGGGGAAGCTATAAAAAAGGCCAACAAGATGCTCGGATATATTGTGAGAAGTGTTGAATTTAAATCAAGGGAAGTAATGTTAAAACTTTACAATGCATTAGTAAGACATCACCTAGAATATAACAACCAAACGAGCAAGATGGGCTGAATGGCCTCCTCTCGTTTGTAAACTTTCTTATGTTCTTCACTTTGTGTCACTTTATCTCACTAGCCTACCGGAATAGAAATACATTTTTCATAAAAACATAAGAAGAACATAAGAAAGTTTACAAACGAGAGGAGGGCATTCAGCCCATCTTGCTCGTTTGGTTGTTAGTAGCTTATTGAACCCAGAATCTCATCAATCAGCTTCTTGAAGGATCCCAGGGTGTCAGCTTCAACAACATTACTGGGGAGTTGGTTCCAGTCCCTCACAATTCTCTGTGTAAAAAAAGTGCCTCCTATTTTCTGTTCTGAATGCCCCTTTATCTAATCTCCATTTGTGACCCCTTTGTTCCTTTTTTCAGGTCAAAAAAGTCCCCTGGGTTGACATTGTCTATACCTTTTAGGATTTTGAATGCTTGAATCAGATCATCGTCATTAGCTTCTGCAGCTGTCAATCTGCTTTCAAACTGCTTCTAACTGCGCTGTACTTGTCCACAACTGTACTTCTCCTACGCTGTCGCTTCCATACGCTGTCGCTCTGAACACTGGCTGCCTTTTGTTTGTTTGTGCTTTGTACTGCAGGCTCCGCCCCTCCCCCATGTTTCAGAACACCGCGGAATTTGAATCAGCTACTCCAAGTTTCAGCTTGTTATCAGAAAAAGACACGCAGCTGTTAGACTTCTTGACAGCAGCCTCTCCTTTGATGCCCACGTCTCCTCTGTGGTCAAATCTTCCTTCTACCACCTTCGAAACATCTCCAAAGTCCGTCCCTACCTTTCTTTCCCGGATGCAGAGATAACTTTGTCATGCATTTGTCTCCTCTCGACTCTGCAACTCTCTCTATGGTGGTCTCCCGGGATGCACCATAAACCAACTGCAGCGAGTTCAGAATATCGCTGCCAGGATCCTTACCAGATGTAAAAAACATGATCACATCACCCCCTGTCTTGCCCAGCTGCACTGGCTACCTGTAAAGTTCAGGATTATTTTCAAAACTCTCCTGCTCACCTACAATGCCCTTCATCACACAAATCCTGAGTACCTCCTCAACCTGCTGACTTGCTATGTTGAAGCTGAGGTCCTCTGACTCTGGCCTGCTTGTTATCCCCAACCAATAGTGCGCCACACTTGGAGTACGCTTGTTTAGCTTCATGGCTCCGACTCTTTGGAACTCTCTCCCAGCTTTGGTGTGTGATGCTCCCACCGTCGCTCGCTTTACATCAACTCTCAAGACACGCTTATTCTCTCTTGCATTCCATGCTCTTTAAGTCTGATATCTGTTATTAGTTGTTGTGTTGTTGCTACTTTTTTTCTTTCTCTCGCATCCACAATATTTTAGAATTCTTTTTACATCCTAGCCTTGTATTGAATGTATTATGCATTGTTTTAAGAACATAAGAATATAAGAAAGTTTACAAACAAGAGGAGGCCATTCAATGTATTTCATGTATTATGTATTGATTTTCACTGCATTTCATGTATTATGTGTTTTTCACTGTATTTCATGTATTATGCATTGTTTTTCACTGTATTTAATATATTATTAATTGTTTTTCACTGTATTTCATGTATTATGTGTTTTTCACTGTATTTCATATATTATGCATTGTTTTTCACTGTATTTAATATATTATGCATTGTTTTTTTTGTTACTGTATCTTGTAAAGCGCTTTGTGATGGTGGTCCACTATGAAAGACGCTATATAAAATAAAGATTGATTGATATGACAAAAAATTAATTTACTGGCAGAGGCGCTGGCACAGTGGTTTATTCACCATATTATTTGTTTATTTAGCAGACGCCTTTATCCAAGGCTACTTACAGAGACTAGGGTGTGTGAACTATGCATCAGCTGCAGTCACTTACAACTACGTCTCACCCAAAAGACGGAGCACAAGGAGGTTAAGTGACTGCTCAGGGTCACAGAATGAGTCAGTGGCTGAGGTGGGATTTGAACCAGGGGACCTCCTGGTTACAAGCCCTTTTCTTTAACCACTGGACCACACAGCCTCCTGTGTGTTACAGTTTTTCCCAATCGCTTACATACAGTTCTTGAAACGTGTTACTTCCTCAAAAAACAACACAAAACTGAAACATAGATTGCAAAATAACACATTTCATTTGCAAATTGCTCTAATGTTCTCAAAAATATCAAATATATATCACAAAATGAAAAGTACATCAAAACAATACAATTTGTCATCGAATAAAAAGCTCACATTATCAGCCATTTCCCAATGGTACAATAAATACAAACATCAATAGAGTATATCTAACCCTTAGTGCATACTCTCTCTGCCTTTGTCATCCTTTTTGATTAACAAATTGTGTAAAAACAAACATGTTACCTTACAGTAAGAGCTACATACATTTCCTTTCAGTGGACTTAACCCAAAAATAACTCAGACAGTGGACAACTTTTTTGCTCAAGAACAGACAATGAGAATTGTTTTTACAACAAAAAAGTAGTTTATTCATTTCTTTCATTTTTTAGGGGTACCCGCTTACAGTAAATCATAGCACTCATAAAGATACAGTTGTGCCAAAGAAATAAACATGGAATATAATGAAACGGTAACTTTACTCAGACATAACCATTTGTTTATTCTATATCATGCCACATGCAATACATCTTGGGAAAAAACATCTTGCATGACGGAGCCATCCTTGACAAGTGTCTGCTGTGATGGCCTGACCAGTGGCATTCATGGCATCTAGCAGTGTCATTTGGTCATGAGGACGATGGTCATACACCTTCCATCGGCAGTCAGAGAAAAACTCCTCTATGGGGTTCAGGAATGGAGAGTATGGTGGGAGGAACACCATTGAGAGACGTGGATGAGCTTCAAACCACTCCCTAACAAGAGCAGAGTGGTGGAAGCTAACATTGTCCCATATTACAACACAGTTTGTCAACTGTGGCCCCTCCAGTCCTCTCTCCTCTAGGGGTACAAAACTATTGTACATCGTATCTAAAAATGCAAGCAGGCATGCTGTGTTGTATGGGCACATGATGGGAATATGGGAAACAACACCATTCCTGGAGATATCATACAATGTGAAGATATAAGTACACTTCATATCGTTAGTTATTACAGCAGTACACACTTGCATTGCAGTATTGTAAGGCGTGCAGAAATGATTTACGTGTGCATATTGGTACCTCATCTACTTTACCCTATCATTATTTTGTTCAAAAGGCACCCTGTACACCTGCTTCATTGTCAGCTGGTTTCGCTTCAAGACATGGTCAACTGTTGCTAGACTGACACTATTTACATTGTGAAATATTTCATTATCTTGGGTGATTGAGCTCTGAATCGCTGTCAAACAGATGGTATTGTTGGCAACCACCATAGCCACTATAGCAGCCTCCTGTTGAGCTGTAAAGATTCACCCTCAGTCACCAGAAGGGGTTTTTCTTTCAAATCTATAAATTAATTGAATGTTAACAGATAAGAATGCAGGAATTGAATGACAGCAAAATTGCACTTACAAATTTACTGTAATAGAATACAGAAATGAGATGTGCGGTCACTTACCTATTCTCATTCCTGAAGATTCGAATGATTGATGCCGCTGTGGATCTGCTAAGATTAGGCTGTACCCTCTGCCCAGCTTCTCTCATCATAAGTCCATGATTTATCACATGGTCAACTATTATTGCCCATATCTCATTTGAGAGATTCCAAGTGCGCCTTCCCCTTTGGTGTCTAATCCTACCACCACACATACGACACCCCTTACTTTTAGGGCTCTAGATTGTCATCCTTGTCTTCCACGTCCTCCCTCTCTGGCCTGCTCCATTTCTCACAAGCAACTCTGAATTCACCTTTGGCCTCTTTTATTCATGATTAAGGTCTGATGGGTGAATGAACAATTGAGCAAATTGCATTTGCACATGTGAGGTATAGATGAATGCAATTGGAATTGATTGCTTTCTGCTGCAAACAAACGCTTTGATTTTGATTAACAAGACTCATTCAATTGCATTTTGTGTCAGATGTTGAGACTTGTATTTAGTGTTTTGCAAAAACATGTTTAAGATTTGCATTTTGTGTGAAAAGAACCATAAATGACTTATAGTTATGTAAAAAGTAATTCAGTTCTGGTTGTGTAGGTTTTGGTATTGATGTCTTTGACCACAGTTTCATTAACATTGATGTAGCAATCGAGAAACACTGCACGTTGATTACTGCATGTTTGCTACACTGTTGCAAGGGATTGTCACAAAAAATGTTTCAAATAGCATTACAAGCAGCAACGGCTTTTTTTTAAAACCAGTGCGCATTCCAACTTCATATTTATTATTATTATTTATTCCTTAGCTGACACCCTTATCCAGGGCGACTTACAATTGTTACAAGATATCACGTTATTTTTTACATACAATTACCCATTTATACAGTTGGGTTTTTACTGGAGCAATCTAGGTAAAGTACCTTGGGATTGAACCCACAACCCTCCAGTCAAGAGTCCAGAGCCTTGCAGCTGTCAAACGATTATCTAGCGTGTTGAGCCAAAGAATCTATCAGCTAGTTCGAAAGGAAAACTTCTTGAAGTGTCCCTAGGCACAGTATGTACTCTGCTGCGCACTGAAGTAAAATGACGACTTCTCGATCTCGCGCGGATCTATTTGGCTTATACCGTCCGACACGAAGTGGGGGTGGGTAGTTAAGTAGCTAGAAATCAGTATAATGTATATATATCATTTTTCAATTAAATTATCGTAATAAACTGTAAATAAAGATGGGAATCTACTTTTGAGTAGTTATTAAATCTCATGAAATACATCCCAGAGCAAACAAAAGTTCAAATGTGATGTATTGATGAACCTCCTCACTACAGTAGTTTGAATTTTAGCTACCCACATTCTCACATGCGCAGTTGAAACTGCAGAGTCAGTCACTGAAAAAGTCGTTGGAATCGAGTGGACATAAGACGAAGTCAGAAGTGTTTGCATGAAAGAGAAATAGTTACTGAACTTCAGTTTGCGTAAGAAATTAGGTATTTTATAGCTACTCATTTTTTAATTACACTATGTAACACAATTTTTGTTCCTGGGTAGTAAGTGTTATTTCCTAATTGCTTATGCCTCAAAAGTATAGAAAATGGCTATTATTCCCCACAAACTTTGCTTTTGTGACCAGGACAGTGATATTTTGAAATTGACCTATTTCCAATGAGAAAACGGGCGAATTTGTGTCTTTTCGTTCACATAAAGTCAGAAAAAAACAACATATGAATCCAAATTAACATGTATTTATACTAAAGTAATACAAAAATGACTACAAAAGATTTAGAAGTGAGTAGTTTTTCGAGATTTCTGGTTACAGGCGATTCCGATTGCCTCGAACAGACTGGTCACATTGTGGCAGAAGCAGAGCCCATCTTGACGGGTGAAGAAGCTGGAAAAAGGTTGGTGACACTTCCTCTGATCTGCAACTTGCACACTTTCATCCAACAAGTTCCACTGCTTGAGCCTAGACGTCAAAAGCTCGGCATTGGACTTGGTGAGACCAAGATCTCTAATCAAGTCGTTGAGGTCTTTTTGGTTGGGGTAGTATGGGTTTCTCTCTTCAGCTCCACCTCTGAAATTGTCATCTGGATCTACAATGTCTTCCTCGCTCTCTGACTTGCTGCTCTCTTCTAAAGACGGCTGCTCTCTCTCCGGAGGAGTGGGTACGGGGAGCTCATGGCAGTGTGGCACCGGGGCGATGGATGAAGGAAGGTCCGGATACGTGATAGCAGGTGCATTCTTGCCAGTCCGACGTTTGAAAGGGTCCACCATGCAGAGTGGTCAGTGGGTTCCCACCAAATTCTTGGGATAGCGAACTTCATGGCTCTCTTTTCCCCTGTGTACCATCCTACAAAAATACATTTATTTCACCCATGACTAATGTGTAAGAGATTCTCGCAACATTTTTCATATATGATATATTTTTTTCAATAACATTGAAAATTGTAAAACATTTTAAAATTAAAAACTTTTACAATTTTAAAAATGTTAACAAATTTTATAACATAAAATTCCGAGCAACAATTGTCCATCTTACCTTCCAGAGTTTTTCTGCAGTGCTCACAGGTGAAATGAGGTGCCCAGGGTTTGTCTTGATCCCCAACAGGCATGCCGAAATATGCCTTGTAGGCCTCACACATCTTAGCAGATGCTTCCACGGAGTACTTTTTCGCTCTTGTCTTGATAAATTGGCCGCAGACATAGCAAAATGTGTCTGCCGGATGCTTGCAGCCTCTTGATGCCATCTCAGAAAAATGCAGATATGTATCCACTTAGGCAGCTGGAACTAAACTGAACTGGTGGGCTTAAGGCCCCTGTATTTATACTACTATTTATATTACTGGAAAGTTCTAGAAAGTTCTAGAAGTAACTCCAAGTTTACTCAGCACTGAATCTGTCTGGAATGTTCTGGAAAATAGGTAAATTTCAAAATATCACTGTCCTGGTCACAAAAGCAAAGTTTGTGGGAAATAATAGCCATTTTCTATACTTTTGAGGCATAAGCAATTAGGAAATAACACTTACTACCCAGGAACCAAAAAAAAAAAAAAAAATTTGTTACACGGTGTTATTTTTAAATTTAGCTATTAGTTAAACTCAGCTAGATAGCTACCACTAACAACCAGTCAAGGAGGTAAGCTAGCACTTTCTCCTCATCTAACTTTAGTCTTTCTGCCTAGATATCAGTGATGTCGGAGATGGGCAACTTTCAAGAAGTTGGATGACACAACAGTTACCATTTTAAAAGGTAAGATTTATTAGTTAGCACTAACTGTAGTGCCCTGTGCAGTTAGCTAAATGAGCACAGGCTTTGCTAACTCAGCTAACGTTGCTGTGTAATGTAAGCCTTTCATGTCTGGCGCACTGCACTTCCCATTCTGTCTCATTTTGTCTTTAACAATAAATATTAATCACAATACACATATTTTGACTTTGTATTTATTTGATTTCCCTTAAAAATATCCGTAGAAAATATCACCATTTTCCTGTTTTGAAACAGGAAAAAATAATAAAAAATATACACTCAGATTTGAAAAAAACACATTTCAGTAAACTATAGTAATTGAAGAAATCATACCATGTGTAATTAACTTTTTATTTTGCTTGTTTATTTAATATATATTGAACTCAAAACACCGCGTCAGACAAAAATGGCTGCGGTGGCAGCTCGAAATGGCGTCAGCTACTGCTCCGTGGCCACGGTATAATATTTTTTAATCTTAATTCCGCAAGTCGTGCCTCAAATTTGAATTAGTTTTGCGTGTTCACTAAAAAGCAGATCGTCTAAACTTTTCCATCTGGGCCGCTCTTCTTTGTGGGTCATTTAGAAATGTGAAAAAATGAAAATTTACTTCCTCACTTGGATATTTTTAAATCTAAAACAATCAGGGCCATCGTAAAGATTGACATGATTTGTTGTTTAAGGTGACAGTAAAATCGTCATTAAATATTTAGCCAATCGGCTTGGCGTATTTTAAGATATGAGGGTGTTAATGTAGTAAACGTTTTGAAAATTTACATTACGGTGTTGAATCCATGAAGGAGGACGGGCGGTGATGTCAGAAAATGGGCGGGGCTAACGGTGACGCGCTTTTCTGTCATAAACTCGCTGCAATGTCTTTTCTTTTCTGAACAGTACAATGCATTCTCCTTTATATAAACTGTTAATAGTTTGATTTTGATATTTACTTAAGAGATCACGAGTCTTTAGAAAAATTCCAAATTTACATATTTCGTATGTCTGACTCGTCATTTGGTAATTATACCCGTGGTGATGCCTTCAAGTTAATCTAGCTATGTGCTTCTTACTTATATATGACATGTAGCGGTAGCATTAGGACTGCTAATCTTGCTTAGTTGTGCTAGCTAGTTGTGAGCAGGGCTACAGCTCTGAATTGGCGCTATCTAGTGTCATGTGTTCATTATCGCATTTTGTTATTACTTTATGTGTAAGATCAACTCGACTGTTTTGTACTAACAGCTGCAAACATTAGTGAAGGCTTGTTGCACACCCTCTCGCGGGATGATATAAGGGATCTTTTTCCAGGCCCTGAGCACTTTCTGAGGAGACGAAGTATCTGGCAAATGATTCATCCTGAGGTAAGGCAGTAGTTTATCTAGGTACAACTCAAAGTAGATCCAGATCTTTGTATTTATATAGTAGCTCTTTTTTTCTTGTAAAGACTAGTCATCCTAGATTAGCTACTGTCTTAATGCCAGCCCAATGGTTGGCACAACAAAAATTGTATTTGGAGTTGGCAATTTCACAAATATGGCTTGGAATAGGACATGTGAAATGACAAAACTGATGCTAGGTTAACAGTATCAAGATGTGCTTTGATAAATTCAACTCTAATTTCCTATATGCATATTGTTGTGGACTTAAATCTTTAAATGTGCTTATAATACCCTGTAATTACTGGTGCATTGCCCCTTAGTAGGACATTTCACTTGAAATGTGTTAGATGCTTATGGACCTTAAAGGTAGTTTAATGTCAAAATGGATCCAAGTCCAAAACAAAAAGGTGTAAGAGCGAACCTGACGCAGCATATGCGAAAAGCATTGTTCATTCCATTTTTTATTATGAAATTAAAAATCAAGATTTGTATCTAAGATCGGTCGTGGTCATTCAAGTGTGCGATATTCTTTTCAGTTTTTGGATAATGGATCCAAGTCCCTTGTCATCTGCTGTGTAGCCAAGTATAATCCTCAACCTCAAATTAATGGGAAAGATGTGCACTATACAATTGATGCACTATCCAATCCAAACATGATTTTATTTTTGTGCTCATCATTTCTATTCATTTGGGGTTGACGCAGGTAGCTGGATCTATACAACTGAAGACATGGGAATTTGACTCATTAGCATTAGATAAACTTTGAGGTCGGAAAGCATCCGACATGGATTTATGAGTGAAATGTCTCTTATAGATAATTTTGACGTTACATATTCACAGGAGCAGGCCTCCGGACACCCACACACCCAAGTCTTAGTGATGGAAGTTCTGCATCCCCTTCGAATGAGCCACCCCAAACGAACCTCCAAGGAGCCACCCCCCTGAAAGGAGCAACTCCCAAGAAAGTTTTACAGCTACCCAGCCCTGAGTATGTAATCTACACAGACACCGAGTTGGAGCAAGTTCGCAAGTATTACTTCGAAATGAAAAACATTGGGAGAGAGGGGGGCTGCACTCTGTCAAAGGAACTTCGGTGCAGACTGGTGAGAAATACCATGACCAACATGGTCTCCATCCTGAGGGCAACTGTTGAGGCTGAAGATGTCAGGTATCCTTCAAAAGAAGAAATCACTGCGATGGCTAAGAGACTTGTAGAATATTATCCCATGCTGCAAGACAAGCCTGGTGGCTCTAAACATTCATGGGTGAGTAGATAAATGACTTAGGAAAATGAAATTCCTGATGTTTTGTTAGTTGAGATACTTAAACTGTATTTCTTGGTGTAGGAGAGTATTGCTCTGTACCATTTCTCCACTCTTCTCTGGAAGTATATGCACTTATGCACACATGGATTAGAAAGCGTAGGATTAGTCTAAGCATGATTCTCACAGCAGTCTAGTCAAATCTAAATCCAATTGGAGGATGCATTTTTCAGGAAGCATTATGTAATCATGACATAATATGCCATAGGTAACACTCTTCAGACAACTTTACAAGAGACTTCAGAATATAAGGTCTCCACAAAGGACACAGGGCCCAACACCTGAGAGGGGCCGTGGACATAAAAGGCGGCGCATAGATTTTGGAACCATTTTCTTTAACCACTGGACCACACAGCCTCCTGTAGCCTTGGCATATTTAGGCGCTGTTGCCAAGGCAGTTACTTTAAGGTCTAATGTCTGAAAAACGTACTTCAGTGGATTTTCCGTTCCGCTAAACACCCGCAACACTTGTAAGACAAAACAAAAATGGTCTAACGTTTCTATTACATTTCACAGCGTGATGTACTTTAAACAAACAACCTGTATTTTTCAAATCTTAATAGTCCTTTTAATAATTATTTGTTGAGGAAACTAAAGACATGAAATATATTTGGTATCTAAGTCAGTGATGTATTCAACGAAGGGGCATTGTTGCAAAAATATAAATCGCTTGGTGCGAGTCACCAAGCGTTTTGAGACGGACGCATCGGCATAAACATTTCAAAGTAACGAGGCATATAACACAAGTGGGGAGCCTGATAAGTAAGAAATGCACTTTATATTTTCGTAATATTAGGCCTTCAACTGACACAATGTTAGCTGAACTGACACAACTTAGTATTAATTACATAATTAGCCTTCCTTTCATCTGGTCATTTTACTTTCTTATATTTAGTGATGCAGATTCAAAGTCCGATTTTTTTTTTCTTCCCCCCCCCAATAATAATAATAAATGACCAGATGAACATATATCATAAATTAAAATGTTTTATTTTAATAATAAAGTATTACTTATGTTTCGGCTTCTGTTTCATTTATTAATGCGAAGGGGTGCTTTCTTTTTAGTGTGCAACCAGAACGGTCGTGCTGTTATAAGTCATTGACTGTTTGTATAGAGCACATCACCGTGCCAGGGTTTCCATCTGCAGGAAGAAAACAAATTTAATTTTAGTATAAAAAATAGAAGAAAGCGGGCACATGAAATAAAACAAAAAAAGAAAAAGACACAGGGAGTCTAGCCCGTGTTGATTTACGGGAAACATTTGCCTTAAATAAATAAACAAATGTTAATCCTACTGTCTCTGTGTTCATAATCTTTATATTTTTATTCTAGATCTTTTAGCTCTGGGAATATCTAGACACTTAATCTGCTTCTCCATATTTATTGTTGCTTAAAAAAAACTTGTCTGTGTGTGTATTAGGGGGAGGGTCTCGTGGCACTGCTTACTTCTGAGTGCTCACTGTTAAAGAATCACCTGTGGCTGTGTGAACAAGGCTTAAGCACGCTCTATGGGGAGGGGGGAGAGGGAGGAGGGAGGAGGGAGGAGGGGGGGTCGATGAATCGATGATAGTATTCATCGATGACGGCAAAATTTGCGATTAATAAATTAATTGTTGCAGCACTAGCAAGCACAATAACTCATCTTTCTCTTTCAAGACGAAAACAGATCTACAGACCAGGATAGCCAACAGGCTCAAGCAAGGCACTACAGAACCCTGCAGGAAGTGTACAAGAGACCGAAGCCGAATAAAGACACAGTTGCCCAACTGCTCGACTTGGAATTTGAGGCTAGAAGAGCATTCATCGATTCAGACACACTCAAGGACCTGGACAGGCCTGCCAAGATCATTGAAGAGTATCCATGCTTTAAAGACCTTAACCATGTAAGTAAACAAACATACTTTACTTCAAGGCAAGAATTAGTCCCTTTAAACCAGAAAAATGTCACAGGATGATACAAGGGACTGGGGTACATACAGACTGTCATTCATAAACACTTTCCCAGTCTCCGCACTGCATGTGTGCCCATCAGGCAGTGACAGTTGAGGCTGGCTGGGGTTGTCTGCTGTGCTTATTCTGTTGAATAGGATGGAGGTGAGTGGGGGGAGGATTGGTTTGCAATCTGAGGCATGATGGTGTGTGAGTTGGACACAGAGAGACAGTGTGTAATTGTGTGTACCTTTGTGTTTGTGTGATCTGCCCAGTTGTCACAAGAGCCTCAATGTTCTATGCAATTTCATTCACTATTTTTGTGGTTTCAAGGGAGATAACTGTATTCATTGAAAGGCTAACACACTACTGAATAGGAAAATGTCTTCACGTAGCCTTCCAAAATCACTGTTAGTTTAGAGCACCATCGTGCACTGTAATACAACTTGAAATTAAAGCGATGTTACACTCTATTTACATCTTATAGTTGTTTTGCACTTGGGTTTGATATAGTCAACTACCTCAAGTAGTTTTTATGTGCGTACCTCGCTTCTTTCGATGTTTAGATGCAGCTTTTGGTCAGCTTGTGTTGCCCATTGAAGCCCATTCATTCCGTAAAGATATCACTCCAAACTCCAAACACTCAAATCAAGGCTATGTTACACCAATGTTGCTTCTCAGTAATTTGTCCGTTTTACTTTTTTGATTCGTTATTTATAAACCCACTTTTGAACATCATTTTATTGCAAGAAGTTCCAATCCAAATTGCAAGTTTTCCGGTTTCTCTCTGATAGCATTGCGCGCCTGAGGCAACACATTGGACCGATTAGTGTCGACAGCGCAAGAGATCTACTTGCGCATTTGTCAGGAAATAAGTGATGTATTGAGTATGTTTAAACAGAACAGAGCATTTTATTTGGAAACTTAAACGGACAAATTTTACAGTATTTCAGAGTTGAGTTTGAGTGTTGTTATGGACTTTTTTTAAATATGGCGTTTCCGACAGAAATTGAGATAATCTAAATATACGATCAATAGACGTAAAAACTATCTGGGGTGGTGTACATCGAATACTAGTGCTAATAATATCTCTATCTAGGCCCTTAGTGTGACATAGATTCCCAAACACCTGTCTTTAGCCTTGTGTTTTGTGATTGTTTCAACACTCAGACTCTGTCATGTTGTTATTTTCTCTTATACCTTCATTTTTTTGATGAATTCATTTTCCTGTTTAGCCCTCAGAGGATCCAAACACTTATCTTCAGAGGAGGCCCCTTTCCTGCCCTGTCCTGACTGTGGATAAAGAAAACTGCATGGTGGCAATCGGGACCACCCCAGTAGCAACCTTCCCAAGAACCATCTGCATGAGAGAGCCCTTTATTTGATGGCATATTATTATGCTCTGCACATGACCTACCCAAAGTGCATTTCTACTCTGCTCTCAGTCCTTCAAACAGAGGTACTGCAAGATGAGATCCATGAGAGGGACACAACTTCGTCCTACAGGAAAGCCATGGCTGAGTGGAAGAGGTTTATTGGAGAGTAGACTTGTCTTCAAAGCGCTTGCATTATGTGCCATTGTTCTGAGTTTGTTGGCTGATCTGGTATGAGAAGATGTATCTCCGTTTATAGACGTTACTAAATAAGGCCTACTTCATTTAAGTTTTTTATTTTGAAACTCAAGGACGCTATCCTCCTTTCTACATTGGATTTTGCCCTTATGAGCATCTCTCTCACCCCAGACTGACTAATCTACCGTAGCCTGCCTATGGCAAGCCGTTTTTACATTTATTCCTTATTTGCTGATATCAACAATTCAATTCTTGATATCAGTATTTGCTGTACATTCTTGATATCAAGAATTGAATTGTGGATATCAAGAATTGGATTGTGGATATCAAGAATTGGATTGTGGATATCAAGAATTGGATTGTGGATATCAAAAATTGAATTGTGGATATCAAGAATTGAATTGTTGATATCAAAAATTCAATTCTGGATATCAACAATTCAGTTCTTGATATCAAAATATGTGCACCTATTTCTGATATCAACAATTGAATTGTTGATATCAAAAATTCAATTTTTGATATCAAGAATTGAATTGCTGATATCAGCAATTAAAGATTAAATGTTAAAACGGCTTGCCATACCTGCCTACCTCATTCCATTCAGACACACCTCACTTCGGACTCTTTGCTGACGTGAGCGTGGAAGTACCTACTGTACCCTCACAAGAGTAGCTGCTGCACTAAACACTTGGGGGGGGGATATCGTCTTAATGATAATGTTATCGGGGCATATTATCGTTCTATCGCCCAGCCCTACTTAATGTAAAAAAAGAGTAGTTTGAGACTCTTGCCAAACATTGTGTGTTGAATCATTGAATAAATGACCATCTGGGGGAATTCAGTGTTGTTGGGTTGTCATTTATAGAAAAGGATAAGTCTTAGTGGTATGACCTGATTTTATTCTATATCAAGGTGCTTGATACAAGGGTATATGTCTAGTTTTCAGCCAATCTCAGTTTTATTGTGAGCCTTTTGTGCTTGTTTTTGTTCATTATGTACCCTTGTTTTGAGACATTTTTCCAAATATTGAGAGGAATGAATTTAGGAAATAAGAGCAAATTGCTTGTTCTAAGGGGTTAGAGGGAGAGGGAGCCAGTCCTGCACTTACCTGTGTTGCAGGATCTCTCCACCAGAGGGAGCCTGTCCTGCGCTTACCTGTGTTGCAGGATCACTCCACCAGAGGGGGCCTGTCCTGTGCTTACCTGTGTTGCAGGATCACTCCACCAGAGGGGGCCTGTCCTGCGCTTACCTGTGTTGCAGGATCACTCCACCAGAGGTAGCCTGTCCTGCGCTTACCTGTGTTGCAGGATCTCTCCACCAGAGGGAGCCTGTCCTGCGCTTACCTGTGTTGCAGGATCACTCCACAAGAGGGGGCCTGTCCTGTGCTTACCTGTGTTGCAGGATCACTCCACCAGAGGGGGCCTGTCCTGCGCTTACCTGTGTTGCAGGATCACTCCACCAGAGGGAGCCTGTCCTGCGCTTACCTGTGTTGCAGGATCACTCCACCAGAGGGAGCCTGTTCTTCACTTACCTGTGGACTGACTCACTCCAGCAGAGGGAACCTCTACACTGCTTACCTGGATCCACATTTACGTCCGCCAGTGAAGCTCGCTCCTGTGGACTTGGTGCCATCCAGTTGGAACATTCACCGGCCAAAGCCTGTAGTACTGTGGTAGTCTTGAAGTAGGTTAGAGAGGGGCGAAGAAGTGAGTCAGTCAGTGGCCCATACAGGGCAATAGTTTATTGAAGAAACTGTTTAATTGTGTAAATATTGTAAATAAAGTTCATTTACCTGAAAACTCAGTGAGTCCGTGCCAGTCGGTGGGAGCGAAAAGTCAGTGACCAGTAGCGTCACACTACCAGTCTTGTTACAATATATATATATATATATATATATATATATATATATATATATATATATATATATATATATATATTGTAAGATAGCGGGTTGGGTGAGACAGCAGGGAGGGGGTTAAAACCTCCCTGCGAGAGCGAGGAAACATGTGAGAATGCACTGGTTGTTAATTGTTTTATTAATGATTGTCCGCACCTGAGCGTGATTTGGGGGGTTTAAAAGGAGAGCAAGCAGTCTGCTCGGGGCTGCTGAGGAGAAGGAGGCAGAAAGGGGTGCTCTGCTTCCTGGCAGTGTGTTTTGTAAGGACGGGGAAACAGCGTAGCTGTCCCATGTTAGTCAAGGTGTTCCTGTGTGTTAGTTAATGCTCGTACAGAGCTAGGCGTTTGTTTTGTATTTTGTTTATTTTTGTGTTTATTAAACATAGCGTACCAGCGCTTAAAAAAATCAATTTTTGTCGTGTTGGGTCTATTTTTAAAGGGGCAACGAACCCGAGTGGGTGCAATCATTTACATTTGGTGGCAGCGTGTGTGGGCGCCCCTACGACCCCAAAAAAAATAAATAAAATAAAATAATGGATTTAAAGGAGTTGATTGAAATGGTCAATCGGAACACCGCTGCTCAGAAAGAGCAGATAAAGAAGTGGAGACAGGACTGGGGGCTACCTGATCCGGAGCCCACAGAGCTAGACCTGCTGCTCCAGAAGTGGGAGCAGGTATGGGTAACTCCGCCGCTTCCGGAGCCCAGAGGAGAGGAGCTGCCGCTGCCAGAGCCCAGAGGGGAGGAGCTGCCGCTGCCAGAGCCTAGAGGGGAAGAGCCGCCGTTGCCGGAGCCCAGAGGGGAGGAGCCGCCGCTTCCGGAGCCCAGGGAGGAGGTGAAAAGCATACCTCCACCACAGCCCCGACCACCACCCCTACGGTCCAGTCCGGCGTCGCTGCGTCCGGTCCCTCACCCCTTGCTCCTGGACACCCTGTCGGTTAGCCTGGACCTCCCGTCACTAGACCTGGAGCCCAGGAGTCGGCAGAATCGGGCACAGTTCTGCACCTGGTCCCCTGCTCCGCTCCTCCCGGACACTAAGACGTCGCTGCGCTGCTCCCAGACGTCGCTTACGCTACCCCTGGTCACCGCTTCGCTCCCCCTTGCTGACCGGACGTCGCTGCACTGGGTCCCAGCTGCAGACCTCTGCCCGCTGCTGCAGCCTCCAGTGCCCCGGTTGCCGTTCTGGTCGCCCCGTCAAACCGTTGGGGTCCTTCGTCGCTGGTGCGCGGTCCCTACTTGGCTGAGCCGGGACGTGGACCGATCCACCCTCGAGTTCGCCCGTGGAAGAGGGCGAAAATGGACATTTGTGGACTCGAGGGTGGGTGGTTGTGTTTTAGGGGAGGAGGTGGCCGTTTCGTGGCCTGTGTCTTGTAAAGACAAGGGGGGGATGTGTAAGATTGCGGGTTAGGTGAGACAGCAGGGAGGGGGTTAAAACCTCCCTGCGAGAGCGAGGAAACATGTGAGAATGCACTGGTTGTTAATTGTTTTATTAATGATTGTCCGCACCTGAGCGTGATTTGGGGAGTTTAAAAGGAGAGCAAGCAGTCTGCTCGGGGCTGCTGAGGAGAAGGAGGCAGAAAGGGGTGCTCTGCTTCCTGGCAGTCGGGAGTGAAAAAGTAAGTGCTGTAGAAAACCAGTGTGTTTTGTAAGGACGGGGAAACAGCGTAGCTGTCCCGTGTTAGTCAGGGTGTTCCTGTGTGTTAGTTAATGCTCGTACAGAGCTAGGCGTTTGTTTTGTATTTTGTTTATTTTTGTGTTTATTAAACATAGCGCACCAGCGCTTAAAAAAATCCATTTTTGTCGTGTTGGGTCTATTTTTAAAGGGGCAACGAACCCGAGTGGGTGCAATCCTTTACAATATATATATAATATTTTTTCGGATGTTTCAGGCAAAAGCTTTTCTACAGCTGTGTAGGAAGAAAAGTAAACACATTGCACTAAACTTGTTGACTAATGAGCAGCACAGGTACAGGTGTTTGATTAACTGATTCCCATTTGCTACTTTTTCACTTTGTAAAATTCCAAATTGCAGAAAACTAAGTAAACATGTAGAGAACCAACCATATCAAAAAACAGTTAGAATGTGGAAAGTGCACCACAGCCCACCTCCCTGTACACTTCCCAGCCAATGGGTGCAGGAGACTCCAACACTCAACGATGACGTGACTTTAAGAAGCAGTTCCAACACCAGAGAACTTCAGTTCAGAGAGACAGGCTGTAACAGGCTTTGGTGTACAAGTGCTGTGGCGTTTCAGAATGCTGAAATGAGAGAAGTGCTCTTGTGCACAGTTTGTGCGCTGCTCTCCGCAGGTAAGAGAAAATTAGTCACTATGACACAGATTTTTTTTTAAAATGCATTAAAAAATTTTAATAAAATCTAAAGTTTTATATTTAGATAAAATTTATTATTGTTGTTCTTTTTAAGTGAAAAACAAAACGTTTTTTATGCTATGTTTTTTCATCTTGTTTTGAATAAATTCTACAGGTTCCAATTACTGATGCATTTACTACAATACTATAGTAAGATGATAGAATAAAAAACAATTCAAAATATAAATAAGTTCATGCACACAATTGTAAGTCGCCCTGGATAAGGGCGTCTGCTAAGAAATAAATAATAATAATAATAATAAATGATTAAAACATTATTAACATACAAATGAACATTAAAAAAAAGTTTGGGAACGATGTCACGTAGAACTGTTCTGTTTGTGCATGCTGGTAGCTCTCAACTGTCTATATATTGAATAAGTGAAATATTGTGTGTGCTTATTTTGAACTTTGACCTCCAGCTGTGACCCCCAAAAACTGTAATGGCTATAACTTGGGAACCAAGTCACGTACAACTGTTCTGTTTGTGCATGCTGGTAGCTCTCAACTGACTCTATATAATGAATATGTGAAATATGGATTTGGGGGTCACACACTGTGACCCCCAAAAACTGTAATGTCTATAACTCGGTAATCATGTCATGTAGAACTGTTCTGTAATAATAATAATACATAATATTCTTGCAGCATAATTTGTCATGTCCAATTTTTGTAACAGTTTTATTGTATTAAGAAAACAAGATTCTTACAAATACACACATCTGTTGTCAATTGACATCAAAATTTCATAATATTTTTTAATCTAAGTATAACAGTAAGTGAACAGATTATGCAATATAGAACCACTGAAAATGTGAAAATGTAAGTACAATATCATATATAGAACATGTATAGCTAACCATGTATGGTCTGTCCAGAAATGTTCTTGGCCTTGACCTTTCACCTCTCTTTCAAGGTCAAATGCTAAATTCCAGGATATGAAAGCTTACACAATGATTTGGGCTATAGAATATCAGTATTGAAGATTTTTAAAAGGTCCCTATAGAACAATTTATACTATTGAATTCACATCTACTGCACTTTTAAAATTACACACTTACAAAACAACCATACAACGCAGACAAAGTTTCTCCAGAAACTTCAATTTTTAGTTATTATTCTTATTCTTATTCTTGTTTCTGACATGTTTTTCTCCACGTGTCTTCTCCTACAGCTTTCAACTGATCACCTTGATATTCGGCACAGCCATTGCACTATATCTGCATATTTATGCTATTGTTTTTATTACCAATCACACTTACGGATTTGGGGGTCTCGGGCTGAGACCCCCCAAAATTGAATCATTTATAATTCAATTTTACTGAATAAGTGAAATATTGTGTGTCCTTGATGTAAAACCTTTATTTTGAACTTTGACCTCCGGCTGTGACCCCCAAAAACTGTAATAGCTATAATAACACAGGAACCATTTGACTTATAACCTTTCAGTTTGTGCATGATGTTAACGGTCAACTGCCTCTATATAATGAATAAGTGGAATATGGATTTGGGGGTCACAGGCTGTGACTCCCAAAAACTGTAATGGCTATAACTCAGGAACTGTGTCACTTAGAACTATTCTATTTGTGCATGCTGGTAGCTGTCAACTGACTCAATATAATGAGTATAATGAGGAATATTGTGTATACTTGATGTAAAACCTTTATTTTGAACGTTTACCTCTTTTTTTGGGGTTCACAAATGGTTTGACAGCTTATACATCCTTACAGACTGCAGATAGACTCATGTTTACTATTGAACACGCATAGCAAACAACTAAGCCCCTACAGAAATGTCTTGGACTTTGACCTTTGACCTTCAAACTGGACAATTCATGGTTTTGACAGTATATAGCTCCTTACACACTGCAGATAGAGTGATGTTTACTATAGAACCTGTATAGGAAACCAAGCATTTTACAACGCGACAAAGTTTCTTCAGAAACTTCAATTCTAGTTGTCTGCATTGTAAAATGCAGAGTTTGTTTCTCGGGTTCTTTAATATTAATATTATTATTAGGCTTCCAAGCCAGAATGGCTGGGAAGCCTATTGTTTCTGTTAGGATTATAATTTTTTTTTTCTTCCTTTCTTTTTTCAAATGGCTCTAAAATTGCACGGAACCATTGCACGGAAACTCATGAAACTTGGTAGGGTGGTAGGCACCTAAGGGAAGGTAATGTGTGCAAATATGTGCAATATAACCATAGCTGAAATTTGATTGGCTCACGGCTGTCATGTTTTTTTTATGCAGCGAGTTGCTTTGCACAAACTAGATAGACAACCTTGCTGCAACAGAGTTTGCTACTCCTCCTATTTTTGTGTCGTCTGCAAATTTAACAGGTTTGCTTACTATATCAGAATCTAAATCATTAATGTAGATTAGGAATAGCAGAGGACCTAATACCTAGCTCCATTTTGAGGTTTCTCCTCTAATCAGTACTTTCTGTTTTCTATATGTTAACCACTCCCTAATCCATGTTTATGCATTTCCTTGAATCCCTACTGCGTTCAGTTTGAGAATTAATCTTTTATGCAGGACTTTGTCAAAAGCTTTCTGGAAATCTAAATAAACCATGTCGTATGCTTTGCAATTATCCATTGTCGAAGTTGCATTCTCAAAGAAATCAAGCAGGTTAGTTAGACACAATCTCCCTTTCCTAAAACCATGCTGACTGTCTCCCAGGATATTGTTACCATATAGGTAATTTTCCATTTTGGATCTTATTATAGTTTCCATAAGTTTACATACAATAGAAGTCAGGCTTATTAGTCTGTAGTTACCTGGTTCGGTTTTGTCTCCCTTTTTGTGGATCGGTATTACATTTGCAATTATCCAGTCTGTTGGTACAACCCCTGTGTCAAGAGACTGTTGCATGATCTTGGTTAGCGGTTTGTAAATAACTTCTTTCATTTCTTTGAGTACTATTGGGAGGATCTCATCCGGCCCAGGGGATTTGTTTATTTTAAGAGCTCCTAGTCCCTTTAACACTTCTGCCTCTGTTATGCTAAAGTTATTTAAAACTGGATAGGAACAGGTCGACTTGTGGGGCATGTTGTCCGTGTCCTCCTTTGTAAAAGCCTGTGAAAAGTCATCATTAATGTATTTGCTATTTTTTTCTTCATCTATGATTTTGCCATTTGTGTCTCTTAGACATTTAACCTCCTCTTTCAATGGTCTCTTGCTGTTATAATATTGGAAAAACATTTTGGAATTGGTTTTAGCCCCCTTAGCAATATTGATTTCTATCTCTCTCTTGGCCTTTCTAACTTCCTTTTTGACTTGTGTTGCAGTTCCTAATCCATGTGCATGCATTTCTTTGAATCCCTACTGCGTTCTGTTTGAGAATTAATCTTTTATGCAGGACTTTGTCAAAAGCTTTCTGGAAATCTAAATACTATGGAACACCAATAGGAACAAGAATGCCTTGGAAGCTGTCATCTCCCCCCGGCCCCCTCCCCCCAGCATGCAGGTTTTAATATGACCTAGCAGTGTCAGTGAGACTGTAAGTCGCCCTGGGTAAGGGCGTCTGCTAATAAATAAATAAATAAATAAATAAATAAATAAATAAATAATAATAATAATAATATAAACATTTTGGAGCATAATAAGTAAGTGTGCAGGTACTATGTTTGTTTAACTTTAAAATCTTTCTACCCTGCACCTTGAAAGACTTTGAATGTGTATATGTTTTGTCTTTGTTTACTAGCAGCCCCCCATCCTATTTCTCAGAGCGTCCATTTCTCAAGGAAGAAATAAACAGTGGTTGTTCCGCTATTTTGGCCTCAAAACTGCCTTTGGTGTGTTTCTTTTGTCCGCCACCGCCACAATATGTATAAACTTTTGTTTGCATGTTTGGCAGAGCACCTAAAAATGTAATCCTGTAAGATGCTAGAGAATAGATTTATACCGTGTGTGTGCGCGTATACAGTGTCGTCCAAAGTTTACAAACCCTAATTTATGGAAGTGTAACACCCTACAATTAATGTTGAATAAATGTATATAGTACATTCCTATCAACACCCCTATTTATTTATGGTAAATATGTGTAGATGGTACATTCCAAAAATCCCCCTATTCTTCGGTTTTCTAATATAAAAAAAGTTCCAAACAAAAAACTGTCAGTTCAGCTTGTTACAGCTATACACTGCTTTGTTTGTTTTGTGCTCTTGTAGCCCTTATATTTTCAAAGAAACAAGAAATCACCATTTAATGTGTGCAACAGAAGCATACATTGGGATACCTCTGACAAACAACTGTGGATATCGGCCATTTGCAATATATGCTGAGAGCTTGAGGGTGGAAGACTCATTCAAATAAAGATATGAATGCACAATTGAATAATAATAATAATAATAATAATAATAATAATAATAAAAGCTTCTGCTCGGAACTCAAATATAGGGGAATGGGGAAGAGCTGCAAGTCTCACGCTGTCACTGGAAGAATTGCATGAAGCTTGTGCCTTTGACAATTAAAGAATATTGGTGGATGTAAATATCTCTGTGATGTATTTGTAAGGGTCTTTTAATAGACCCTTTTATTAGAAATAGTGTACAGACCCTGATTAGCAATAGTACTATAATAATAATAATAATAATAATAATAATAATAAAAACTACATGCCAAGCAAGTACATAAAGGGGAATTATCTGACTACAACATTTTAATTTCAAACAACAAAAGTGAACTCGCTCTGGATAAAAGCATCATGCTAGAAAGAAAACAGTGGGTTCTGTATGGATACGACAGGGCAGAGAGGCAAGGACAAAAATATATATTATTATTATTATTATTATTATTATTATTATTATTATTATTATTATTATTATTTATTTCTTAGCAGACACCCTTAAATTTAAACTCTTTATTTAAAAAAAAAACAAATCTATACAAAATATACATTTTTAAAAAATCGAAACACGTCATGTCCTTGTATCGATCCTCAATCCTAGTACTATAAGAAGGATAGGAAAATGATGTCACAAGTGGGTGGAGTTAGTAAACAGTGGAGCCATTTCTGGAGCCCGTAGAGCACTTTAACAGTGCACTTGCAGTGCTTTTAACTTATTTGCGCTTGCCCTGGCAAAATGTTTCTTGACTTAATCAAGCATTAATACACATAAATAACAGTCAGTCACTTTATATTAACGATATTTTGTATTGTTATTAAAAAAATCCCAGTATATCCTGGTGCTGCACCACAGCATCTCTGCAATGTATTCAGTACTAAGTGGGCTCCACAAATGGCGCCTGTAATTGAGTACCGAAATGCATCATGGGATTGACTGTCCTATCCTTCTTTATATAATCCCGTACATTAAAGGATAGGCCACTCACACTGTAAGGGTGTTAGGATTTCAAAGTTCCAGAACTCAAGGTGATAGTAGTTTTATGACCCCTTTATTGATTGATTTATGGCCCCTAAGTCCCGCCCTTCCAGTGATGTGTTTTATTCCTCCCACATCCTGTGACACGTTTCATCCCTTCCACATCCGCTTACGCTCCTGGGACAAGTCTGGGCTTGTTTCAATTTCCGGGGCGAAGGGTGGTCTTTCACGAATGATAAAAGGAGGAACACATTCTCTAGCCTCTTAAAAAGAGTTACAAAACCATGGCTTCTGAAAGCTTTAGATATTTTTCGGACAAAGCCATTCTTGAGGATGATGATGTCTTGATGGCACACCCCGTTAATGAGGAGGAGGTTGCAGGGACGGTTTGTCAAATGGGTGTCATGAAAGATCTTATAAAAGCTTTTGAAAATATGAGTCTTGACTCATTGTTGGAGCCTGAGGAAGCCCCGACAGATCTTTCGATCAAATCTTAAATATTGCAAAGGGTCGCCTGGCCTCTCTACTAGAAGTGATCATAAACTGTGATCTGAGGAAAAATTGTGAAGGTTGTGCGGTGGACCAGCTTAGCCAGCGAAGACATAGTTGTCTTTTTGAAGCGGATATTGGATATTTCAACAACCGTTTTGAAGTAATACTAGAAAAAATTCACATTCCTTAGCTAAAAATTCTGGTGTCTAAAGCTCTTGCTTGTTTCAATATTCACCCCTCTTTGACCAAGATCAAGAAACTGGTGGAGGACATTTTACAAGAATTAAGGCTGGAGTCCTACATAAGAGAGAAACTATAGCAAATCCAAGAAGATCTGGATGATGAGACCAAAGCCGTGGTCAAGAAAATAACTAATTCCTACTACCATCGAAGTTTTACTCATCCCAGAGCTCCTTTAGCATATTACGGTGCTAGTGACTTTGAATATGGGGAATATCTTGACTCCAGCTAAAATACGCAATGCAATGGAATCACTGCTGTGTGAGTTAATAGCCGAAAAAGTGTCATGTAGGAGACTCTTTCAAAATAGCCTGTCTGTAAATGTAAAGATATACAACCTAAAAAGAGTTACAGACTTAATACATGATGACGAATGGGTTGTGATGCTTAGACTCTGTACAAAGTAATACCCCCTTAAATTAGTTCCTAAAGAGAATGATCCCTCAAATGTTTAATGAAATAGAATCCTGTAAGTGTGTGCATATAATTGTTTTGTATGTCTACGGGTTTGAAGTATGTCTTTACCAGATAGACTGTGGTTTTATGTCCCGATATAACAAAGATTGTCCAAGACATGGTATCCTTTTTAATGGACAGACACCCCCTTTATCTATGAACTTTATAAAACTTGTAAAGGTTCCTGTGTTGAATGATAAACTGTGAATAAAAACCTTTTGAACAGAGATCACAAGGCATTTGTTATACTTTTTTCTGTGGGAATGGCATAAAATCACATAAAAAATATACTGTGATACTTCAAATCCCTTCAAAGGGCCCTGGGTAATGAGGGTTTTAAGGTGGATGGGCCTTTGTTAACATCTTGGTTATCTGAACAAGATTCATACACCTTACACAAACCGTCCAGAAGCAACTTTAAAAGAAATAGGGTTTATGTTTCTGATATTAATTACCAATGGCAGGCTGATTTGGTGGATATGACAAATTTGTCAAAAGAAAATGGCGGTTACAAATGTATGTTAAATTTATGTTACTGCTGAAAAATAAAAGGTCTAAGGCTGTAACAGAGGCTTTCAAGAAGATCCTGGGGTGTGGCCGGACCCCTAAAAAACTGCAAAATGATAAAGGGACAGAATTTTTAAACAATTTCAAAACTTACTAAAAAAATACAAAATACACCATTTTACAATGGGTAGCGAATTAAAAGCCTCTATTGTCAAAAGATTTAACTCTGTGGCAATGTGCCCCGCCCCTGTGTGTATTTTTGTGTTTTACGTTGTATGTTGCGTGTGTTAATGTTGGTGTATTGTAGTTGGTACACGGGATATAATGTGGGTAATGAGCACGAGTGTTAAAAATGTATAATTGTATTTAGGCATGGGGATTGCACTTCACTTCACGTGCATTTAAAGTATTTAATATGTGAGCACGGGGTTGCACAGAATTAGTTCACGTGCTGGGATTCAAGTGAATAATTAATTGGTACTTGAATCCCAGCACAATTGTATATATAAATACACATCTCATTCACTTGGGGTTGTTGTGTGTTCAGGGCGAAGGAACGGGAGAGAGTGAGGAGAGAAAGATTAAGCAATTGCTACGTGGTGCTGGAGGACCAGTGTTTAGTGTTCATCCCTGTTTGTTAGTGTCTGTTCGTTTTGTTTGTCTGTTTATTTTGGCTTAAGTGTCGTGTCCTGTGTTGTGTTTTGTTCAAACCTTTTATTTACAATAAACCGGCGCAAGCAAGCGCATTTACCATTTCATCCGTCCTGTCTGTGTTATTAATTTCCTGGTTCTGATGTCACCACTCAGCCAGCCGTGTGACAGACTCCGAAAACAAAAATGTTTCAACACCCATAAATATACAGATAAACTACAAGAAATGGTTATAATAATTCATACCACCACAGTATTAAAATGTCCCCCTCAGAGGTTAATGAAGACAATTCATTTGATGTGTTTAAAAACTTATACTCTATGGAGGTTCCCATCAAATGCCCTAAATTTAGGTTTAGGGTAGGGGACTGTGTCAGAGTTTCAAAGCTAAGAGCTCCCTTTTATAAAGGGTTATGAACAGACTTTCACAGGTGACATTTTTACTATAGCCGAATATCTGCCAAGAGACCTCCCTGTGTATAAACTGAATGACTATGGTGGAGAAGAAATAACAGGAACCTTTTATGAACCCGAACTGCAGAAGATAAGTGCAAAGACTGATAGGATGTTTAGGGTCAAGAAGATTATGGTGTCTAAAAAAAAAAAATGGTAAAAAGTATCATCTTATAAAATGGCTCAGTTGGCCGAAAAAAATTAACAGTTGGGTTATAGAGCCTCTAAGACATCAGAGTAGGGTTTTATACCGATATCATTTCAGATCAGGCTGTTGGAGATAGCAGCGTTCCTCTTCTAATGTGCATCCCTATTGAAGAAACAAAGACCAATATAGTTACAATAACGTATGATCACCCTCATTATGTGCCAATCAGCAAGACCAGTTTTGATTCTATAACTATACAAATTAAGACTGATCAAAACACTCTGGTTCCATTTCACTTTGGGAAGGTTATAGTGAAGCTGCATTTACGACCTGTTAAACAACATTTTTATACATCATTGAAAAAAGAGACCTTATTGGAGTTCTAATCCTTATATAATCTACTACAAAAATTAAGACGGAGATGGATTGCCTGGATTTTGCGGGGCCCCTGTAATGTATGGGGCGGGTATTAGTGGTATTTTTAGAGGTATTTTCAGAAAAGCCCTACCTTTACTTAGATGGGGTTTTGAAATCGCTAAACCGCATTTTAAATCAGCCGCTAAAAATATTGCAAGAGATGTGGTTTCAAATGTCCTAACATCCCATAATCCTCATAACCATGATTCCAACCAGTCAGGATCTGGTTTAATGTCAAGAGGTCATAGGAGAAAACGTCGTAATCACCGGGGAACTCGTTCACGGCCTCTCAAAAAGGCTAGACGCTCAAGATCTAAATCATTTAGCAACAACGCGTAGAGAAGCTGTAATAAACCAAAGAAGCAGAGAAAAAGAAACTCAAAAAAGAAAACTAGAAATAACTTTTAAAACATGGCTCTGGTTCACCATGTGTCTCAGGAATGTGTCAAATCCGAACTGGATTTATTTATGGTGCCCTTTACACAACCAAGTATAGATAAAAGCTGTATGTGGAAATACCCCTCAAATTTTATATAGCCGGAAATGGTGAAGATTACCTAGATTTGAATAATACTCTTTTAAGGCTTTCATTTAAAATGTCTAAGGCCAATGAGGTGGATATAGACAATGCTAGTCAGGTAGGAGTTATTAATTATCCCGTAGCTACGATGTTTTCACAAGTTGATGTAACTTTAGGAGAACGACTGATTAGTCAAAGCAGTAATACATACCCCTACAGAAGCCTTATAGAGGTCCTGCTCAACTATAGCAAAGAAACATTGGAGACTCAATTTGCTGCAGGGTTGTTTTTCAAAGATGTGCCAGAAACATGGACGTGATAGACCCCACACAGGCCAATACAGGTTTAGAAAGAAGACACGCTTTTACTAGAATAATAAGCCACATATTTGAACTTTTTGGACCTCTGCACTCTGATATTTTTTTTCAAGAAAAAACTCATGTTAAATGGTATCAATACCAAAATTAAAATGGTAGGGCCAGTGATAGATTTTGTTTAATGTCTGATGGAGCAGATCATTACAAACTTAAAATTTTAGAAGCATCTCTCTGTGTCAAAAAAGTTAAAGTATCCCCTGAGGTAAAAATAGGCCATGCGCAGGCCCTGATGAATTCAAATGTTAAGTACCTGTGATGGAGTACACCCCGCCCCTATATATATTATATATATATATATATTATTATTATTATTATTATTATTATTATTATTGTATTTGTAGGCGGGTGGACGAAGCTGTCCGTCCTAATCTTTATTGTGTTTATGTGCGGGCGGTCGAGCACCATCCGTCTTTTATTATTTACTGTTTGAGACCGGCGAGAGAGCCAGTCTTGTAATATGTAGTCGTGGGAATGGAGTTAAAACCCCTTCCCTATAACTCTCATGGAAATGTGGCAGCCACGAATATAAAAGACCCACTCTCGGATCAGAGGGGTGGTTGGATGTTCAGAGGTGGAACGAGAGCGAGAGTGAGAGAAGTGAGAGAATTAAAAGAATTAAAAGAAACAAAACATATAGGACCAGTGAAGGCTATTGCCCAGCCTGACCTGTGTTATTTTTGCGTTCGAGATTTGTTTTGTTTACCTTTTTTATTTCGCTCTGTGAGCAAGTTTCTTTTTGTTAAAACTTTTTATTTTATTTCTGTATTTAATTAAACGGCGCGCTGCGTCTTTTTGCCCTGCACTACTGCCTGTGTTTTCTTTCTGGTTCCTGTACCTGACATCACCACCCACACGCCACACAAAGCCACCTGTGACAGTACCCCATTGAAAGTGTACTACCTAGGGGAAGTAGAGTATGTAATCAAGAAAATATATTCCTAGGCCAATAACTCAAGTCTGTGGTTATAGGCTTAACAGATAATGATGTCTTTAGTGGTGCATATGATAAAAACTCCTTTAACTTTAAACATTTTAATGCCAACTTTATAACATTGTACGTCGATGGTGAACAAATACCCTCAAAACCTTTTCAACCTAGCTATACTGTAGAAAACAACCCAGTTCATGAATATTACAGTTTAATTCAGGCCACTGGTTGGCATCTCAAAGACAAGCCTCCAATTATTGATCACATTGATTTTCCTCGGGGTTATACCCTCTATGCTTTTAATCTAACTCCTGACCAGGAAGCTGGTGATCATTTTTCTTTAGTAAAATCAGGAAATATGCATCTTGAAATGAGCTTTTCAGCAGCACTCCTTGACACAGTGAATATGCTAGTATATGCAGTGTTTGAGAACGTTATAGAGCTATCACAACAACAAGCAGTGCTCTTTGATTACTGAGAAGCAGTCTGAAAACACCATTTCAGGTTTTAAAATGAATACCTTAAAATTTTCAGTCCTAATGGCTGACAATCCTTTTACTAGGAGGTTTTTTTTTTTTTTTTTTGCTTTTTACGGGGTTTTAGCTTGTGACCAACTCCCTAAAGAAGAAAATGTAAAAATTCCCTGCAATGTTTATTGTCAACACAGCCCCTCAAAATCAACCTGGAAAACATTGGTTGGCTATCTATTTAAAAGAAGATGGAACTGGAGAGTTTTGTGATTCTTATGGATATCCACCGGACTTTGCTTATTTTCCTAAAACTATTTCACAGTTTTTATTCAAGAACTCTAAACAGACAGTGTATAATAATCAACCTACAGGGACTCCTGACAGCTACCTGTGGACATCACTGTGTATTTTTCTTACATCACTGATCAAGGGGTCTTTCTTACCAAAAGGAGCTGGATCTGTACAGTAAAGAATTTGATAAAAAATGATTTGATGGTCCACAATTTTGTTCAACGAATGTATACATCTAAAACGTCTAGTGTAAAGCCACTTTTTATGTGTTCAACATGTAAATTCATGCCACGATTTTAAAAAGTGTCAGAAATGTTAGAAAAGGTTTTAAAAAAGGACCTGGTCCGACATTATTATTTTACCTTTCTGGTCCAATGTCGGACCCTGTCAGACATCATCAAAAAGATGTAAAAAACAGGTCTCTAGTCGTTTTTTCTCCGGAAAAAGCCATGAAAACCATTCACTGGCCGCGTGAGACAGATAGGAGCCGAGAGAAGCCGAAAAAACGGGCGTATCTGAGAAATACAGATAGTCCTGGCACCACAGAGATAACACGGACATAAACAAACAAGATAGCTGCTTCTGCGTCCAGCGCTCAAAGAATATCACAGACATTTGCTGAGCTTTTTTGAGATGTTTTAGTAATACAATAATGACTTGGATCGCATTATTGAGGAGTTTGGTTATAAAACGAGTGATCAAGAGATGATTTATTGGTATGCACTACTATGAAGAGGTATGTGAAAAATACAGCAAACAAGGAGTGGGGCGGGGTACTGAGTTGATATGCAGTGCCTTTTAAACCTGTTTTACTGTGAAAAAAATACTTTTAAACAGCACGTGTAAACTAAACTGCGCGTGTGAAAATAAATTGGGCCTGACGCACCTGAGTAAATGGACTGAGTAAATGGAATAAATGCACAAATTAGTTCACGTGCTGGGATTCAAGTGAATAATTAATTACTAATTGAATCCCGGCACAGCAGTATGCATGTTTCACTCACTCGGGGTTGTGTGTTCGGTGAGTGAAGAACAGGTGTGGAGAGGAGAGAATTAAAAAAAACTAAACTAAGGAAAAAGTAAATATTAGTTGCTTTGACTCACCGTGTTTGTTTGTCTGTTCTTCCACTGTTTCAGTGTTAATCCATTTTGTTTGTCTATTTATGTTGGCCTCAAGTGCTGTGTGCTGTTTTCTGTTTAAACCTCTTATTTTACAATAAATGCACTGAGCGCCGCCGCGCCTCAGTTTCACTTGCCAATACTACCTGTCTGTAGTTAACTTTTCACACTGGTTAACAGGCTTTCTCTCTTTTTAAGGGTGTGTTTCTTATTACATAGATTTTTTTTATAATGAGCTGTGTTTTTTGAGTTGTTTTAATTGTTTGGTGGTCAAGGGGATGTTGCCCCTTAAAGTGTTTAACGCTATTTCAGCAATAGATTTGATAAGATCGCCTGAGGCTTCTTATAAAACAACTCTTCTCTGCTGAAAAGAACCGTTAATTAGTCTTTCAAGTATTGGAAGATTCCATTTTATTCTGACCGACATGACTTTTAATGATACAACCCCCCGTGAAATAACAACTATCAAAGAAAAACAAGATTAGTTATAAACATTTAGTCTTGGTGTTTGTCATTAGATATGAAACAAACCAGACCGTAGGCGATAATCTTCAGGGGTTTGTGCTTTTAGATAATCTTCAGGGGTTTGTGCTTTTAGATCTACTAAGAAATATCTGTAAGGTACTTTTGTGGCGTCTTCAAAAGCTTCTAAAAACATGGTGTTTCTAGGGTACATCTGATGGGCTAATGTGTTCATATGAAGTTTGTCTCTGGGGTTTTTAAAAAGAATAATGTAATTGGCATTTAAGTCTATAGTACGACTCATTTTTCCTTGAATAAAACAATTTTGAACCAGATACATTATACACAGATTTCTATGATGAGTATATTTTGGAAAGGTGTTTGGAAGTTCATCATTATCGCTAGCAGCCTCCATTAAATCATCTATAATGATTCAATTGAATTTTTTTTGGCGGCAGTAATGTATCATCACACAAAGAGGTTGGTATTCCTTCAACACATTTTTAATTTGTAAATCTACTCAGCAGATCATTGTATAGCAGTTGCCAGCAACTATAGCAGTGTATGATGTTTTCAAGGAATTGGGACAGGATCTGAGGAGCGTTTTCTAAAAGTTTTTTCAAAAAATAACTTTTCCCTGAACTAGACGGTCTGGATATTATAGCTGCAAAAGGGGTTGTTAGTCACACATCAAAACCCGTATCCATAAGGTAGAATAGTGTAATCAGGTAGCAACACCCTCTTATTGTACAAGATCTGAAAAGTTTTCTTTAACCCTTTGCGGTCCATTGTCAGACCTGGTCCGACATTGCAATTATTCCTATCAGGTTCATTGTCGGGCCCTGTCTGACATCATTATAGAGACGCAAAAAACGGGTTTCTAGTCGTTTTTCTCCAGAAAAAGCTGAGAAAACCATTCAGTGGCCAAGTGGGAGCGACAGGAGCTGAGACAAGTCGAAAAAAAAGGCGTATCTCATGAATAGTCATACATGGCCCTGGTATCAGATAACGGGGCAGTCATAATTAAGCAAGCTGGCTGATAGTGCATCAGCTCACAGAGAACACGGACATTTGCAGAGCTTTTTTGAGATGTTATAGTAATAAAATAATGACTTGGATCGCATTATTAAGGAGTTTGGTGATAAAACGAGTGATCCGGAGATGATCGATCGGTATGTACGACTATTATTATTATTATTATTTATTTCTTACATAGGTGAAAGCTATAGCGAACGAAAGGGTGGGCGGGGCTGGAGATGCCTAGTGAGTGCTTTGTTGTTATGCAGGGCCTTTTAAACCAGTTTGATTGTGGAAAAAAATACTTTTAAACAGCGCGTCTAAAATTAACTGCACTTGTGAAAATAAATTGGACCTGACGTGCCTGACAAGCGCTTAAGAAATGGACTGCAAAGGGTGAATGACTTGTTTTCAAGGTAAAATTATTTTTTACTTCTGTAAAATTGGGTGCCCCTAATCAAGATTTGCTCTGGGGGTGTATTTCTGTCTGTCTGTACAAAGTTTTGAACTAATCTTTTCAAAGATTCGAGGTTGATTATTTTTGAATTTTCATAATTAAGAGTAATCCCATTTATTTTCAGACACGTTTTACCGGTGCTCATTTTGTACCTATATGTTTTTGTTTTTGATAAAAGACTCTGTGTCATGGTATAGACAATGCTTCTGTAAACGATCCATTAGATTATACAGGTCTAGCCAAGCTTTATACAGTTAAAGGCGACGATAAAGATATTTACGTTACCTGTGTGCGTGTGTGTGTGTGTTTCAGAAGCATAATGCCATTGAATCTGCACCACTGTGTCACTAACAAAGAAACAATGGGAAACCTGATATCTCTTAGAAAAAAAGATATTGCAAAAACTGTTCAGGATCTTTGACCAATGTGGTACTTAAAGGGTTTGTTTTTTGACCAAATTTACCCCAGAGAGAATTTAGAAACAGTTTAGAAAATATTTTTGTGGGATTAATGGTGATATTTTGAGGTTCTAATTGAATCCCCTCTTTCAAAAAATTATTATTATTATTATTATTATTATTATTATTATTATTATTATTATTATTATTATTATTATTATGTATTTCTTAGCAGACGCCATTGTCCAGGGTGACTTACAGTCATAAACAAAAATACATTTCAAGAATCACAGTACAAGTGATAATGCATTTAAGAGCAAGATAAATAATCACGGATGGACTTTTCTTTACTCTCATAATCAGTACATTAAGAGGGATACTCCAAACTCTCCTGTTTCTCCTTCAAATGACTGTTGGTGCAAGCTGTAAAGAGTGTCTCAGGTCTGAGGAAAATGACATATTTCATGTATTTTAGTCACTTTGTAATTTTTGATCTTCAGAACTACCAAAATTTAGACACCCCCTTTTTAGAAAAAGTGGACTGGTCCGGTCCTGTCAAAAAAAATAATAATTTTGGCCATTTTATTTTTTCATAATTTTGATTCCCGAGCTTTTGAAAAAGCTTACAGGTTCAGCCATGTCAGGGAAACACAATTTTTTGATCTTCAAAACTACCCAAATTTAGACACCCCCTTTTCGAAAAAGTGGACTGGGCCGGACCTGTAGAAAAAATTAAATTTTGGCCATTTTATTTTTCCATAATTTTGATCTACTATACTTTTGAAAAAGCTTATAGGTTCGGACATGTGAAGAAAAAAAAATGTGATCTCTAAACCACCCAAATTTTGACACACCCTTTTCTGCATAAGTGGAATGGTCCGGACCTGTTGAAAAAAATAATAATTTTGGATCATTTTATTTTTTCATAATTTCAATGCCCCGAACTTTTGATAAAATTTAAAGGTTCGGACCTGTAGAAAACACATTTTTTTGATCTTCAGAACTACCAAAATTTAGACACCCCCTTTTTTGAAAAAGTGGACTGGTCCGGTCCTGTCAAAAAATTTTTTTTTTTACCAATTATATTTTTTTATAATTTTAATTCCCGAGCTTTTGAAAAAGCTTACAGGTCCAGACATGTGAAGAAAACAAAATTTTTTGATGTTCAAAACTACCAAAAATTTAGACACCCCCTTTTATGAAGAAGTGGACTGGTCCGGTCCTGTCGAAAAAAATAATAATTTTGACCAATTATATTTTTTCATAATTTTGATTCCCGAGCTTTTGAAAAACTTACAGGTTCAGACATGTGAAGAAAACACAATTTTTTGATCTTCAAAACTACGCACATTTAGAAACCCCCTTTTCTGAAAAAGGGGACTGGTCCGGAGCTGTCGAAAAAATTAAATTTTGGCAAATTTTATTTTTTCATACTTTTAATGTACTGTTCTTGTGAGAGAGCTTACAGGTTCGGACCTGTCAAGAAATCACAATTTTTTGATCTTAAGAACTATCAAAATTTAGACACCCCTTTTCTGAAAAAGTGGACTGGTCCGGTCCTGTCAAAAAAAATAATAATTTTGGCCAATTTTATTTTTTCATACTTTTAATGTACTGTTCATTTGAGAAAGCTTACAGGTTCGGACCTGTCAAGAAAACACAATTTTTTGATCTTAAGAACTAAAACAATTTAGACACCCCCTTTTCTGTAAAAGTGGACTGGTCCGGACCTGTCGAAAAAAATAACAATTTTGGCCAATTTTATTTTTTCATAATTTCGATGCCCGACCTTTTGAAAAACTTACAGGTTCAGACATGTGAAGAAAACACAATTTTTTGATCTTCAAAACTACCCAAATTTAGACACGCCCTTTTCTGTGAAAGTGGACTGGTTCGGACCTGTCGAAAAAAATAACAATTTTGGCCAATTTTATTTTTTCATAATTTCGATGCCCGACCTTTTGAAAAAGCTTACAGGTTCAGATATGTGAAGAAAACACAATTTTTTGATCTTCAAAACTACCCAAATTTAGACACCCCCTTTTCTGAAAAAGTGGACTGGTCCGGAGCTGTCGAAAAAATTAAATTTTGGCCAATTTTATTTTTTCATACTTTTAACCCTTTGCGGTCCATTGTCGGACTGGGTCCGACATTGCAATTATTCCTCAGGTCCTTTGTCAGACTGGGTCCGACATCATTATAGCATGCAATAAACGGGTGTTTAGTCGTTTTTTCTCCGGAAAAAGTCGAGAAAACCATTCAATTGCCAAGTGGGAGCGACAGGAGCCGAGACAAGTCAGAAAAAAATCGTATCTCATGAATAGTCATGCATGGTATCAGGTATCAGATAATGGGGCGTTCATAGTAAAAAAGCTGGCTGAGTGCGTCAGCGCACAGAGACTATCATGGACATTTGCAGAGCTTTTTTCAGATGTTATAATAATAAAATAATGACTTTGATCGCATTATTGAGGAGTTTGGTGATAAAACGAGTGATCCGGAGATGATCGATCGGTATGTACGACTATTATTATTATTATTATTTATTTCTTACATAGGTGAACGCCATAGCAAACAAAAGGGTGGGGCGGGGCTGGAGATGCCTAGTGAGTGCTTTGTTGATATGAAGGGCCATTTAAACCCGTTTGACTGTGAAAAAAATACTTTTAAACAGCGCGTATAAAAATAACTGCACGTGTGAAAAATAATTAGACCTGGCGTGCCTAACGCGCAGTTAATAAATGGACTGCAAAGGGTAAATGTACTGTTCTTTTGAGAAAGCTTACAGGTTCGGACCTGTAAAGAAAACACAATTTTTTGATCTCAAGAACTAAAAAAATTTAGATACCCTGCTTTTTTGAAAAAGTGGACTGGTACGGACCTGTTGAAAAAAATAATAATTTTGGCCAATTTTATTTTTTCATAATTTCGATGCCCGAGCTTTTGAAAAAGCTTACAGGTTCAGACATGTGAAGAAAACACCATTTTTGATCTTCAAAACTACCCAAATTTTGTCACCACCTTTTCTGAAAAAGTGGACTGGTCCGGACCTGTCGAAAAAAATAATAATTTTTGGCCAATTTATTTTTTCATAATTTTGATGCCTGAGCTTTTGAAAAAGCTTACAGGTTCAGACATGTGAAGAAAACACTATTTTTTGATCTTCAAAACTACCCAAATTTAGACACCCCCTTTTTTGAAAAAGTGGACTGGTCCGGAGGTGTCGAAAAAATTAAATTTTTGGCCAATTTTATTTTTTCATACTTTTAATGTACTGTTCTTTTGAGAAAGCTTACAGGTTCGGACCTGTAAAGAAACACAATTTTTTGATCTTAAGAACTAAAACAATTTAGACACCCCGCTTTTTTGAAAAACTGGACTGGTCCGGTCCTGTCAAAAAAAATCATAATTTTGGCCAATTTTATTTTTTCATAATTTCGATGCCCAAGCTTTTGAAAAAGCTTACAGGTTCAGACATGTGAAGAAAACACAATTTTTTGATTTTCAAAACTACCCAAATTTAGACACGCCCTTTTCTGTAAAAGTGGACTGGTTCGGACCTGTCGAAAAAAATAACAATTTTGGCCAATTTTATTTTTTCATAATTTCGATGCCCGACCTTTTGAAAAAGCTTACAGGTTCAGATATGTGAAGAAAACACCATTTTTTGATCTTCAAAACTACCCAAATTTAGACACCCCCTTTTCTGAAAAAGTGGACTGCTCCTGACCTGTCGAAAAAATAAAATTTTGGTAATTTCATTTTTTCATGATTTCGAGGCCCAAGCTTTTGAAAAAGATTACAGGTTCAGACATGTGAAGAAAACACAATTTTTTGATCTTCAAAACTACCCAAATTTAGACACCCCCTTTTCTGAAAAAGTGGACTGGTCCGGAGCTGTCGAAAAAATTAAATTTTGGCCAATTTTATTTTTTCATACTTTTAACCCTTTGCAGTCCATTGTCGGACTGGGTCCGACATTGCAATTATTCCTCACAGGTCCTTTGTCAGACTGGGTCCGACATCATTATAGCAATGCAATAAACGGGTGTTTAGTCGTTTTTTCTCCGGAAAAAGTCGAGAAAACCATTCAATTGCCAAGTGGGAGCGACAGGAGCCGAGACAAGTCAGAAAAAAAATCGTATCTCATGAATAGTCATGCATGGTATCAGGTATCAGATAATGGGGCGTTCATAGTAAAAAAGCTGGCTGAGTGCGTCAGCGCACAGAGACTATCATGGACATTTGCAGAGCTTTTTTCAGATGTTATAATAATAAAATAATGACTTTGATCGCATTATTGAGGAGTTTGGTGATAAAACGAGTCATCCGGAGATGATCGATCGGTATGTACGACTATTATTATTATTATTATTTATTTATTAGATAGGTGAACGCTATAGCAAACAAAAGGGTGGGGCGGGGCTGGAGATGCCTAGTGAGTGCTTTGTTGATATGAAGGGCCATTTAAACCCGTTTGACTGTGAAAAAAATACTTTTAAACAGCGCGTATAAAATTAACTGCACGTGTGAAAAATAATTAGACCTGGCGTGCCTAACGCGCAGTTAATAAATGGACTGCAAAGGGTAAATGTACTGTTCTTTTGAGAAAGCTTACAGGTTTGGACCTGTAAAGAAAACACAATTTTTTGATCTCAAGAACTAAAAAAATTTAGAACCCTGCTTTTTTGAAAAAGTGGACTGGTCCGGACCTGTTGAAAAAAATAATAATTTTGGCCAATTTTATTTTTTATAATTTTGATGCCTGAGCTTTTGAAAAAGCTTACAGGTTCAGACATGTGAAGAAAACACCATTTTTTGATCTTCAAAACTACCCAAATTTAGACACCCCCTTTTCTGTAAAAGTGGACTGGTTCGGACCTGTCGAAAAAAATAACAATTTTGTCCAATTTTATTTTTTCATAATTTCGATGCCCGACCTTTTGAAAAAGCTTACAGGTTCAGATATGTGAAGAAAACACCATTTTTGATCTTCAAAACTACCCAAATTTAGACACCCCCTTTTCTGAAAAAGTGGACTGCTCCTGACCTGTCGAAAAAATAAAATTTTGGTAATTTCATTTTTTCATGATTTCGAGGCCCAAGCTTTTGAAAAAGATTACAGGTTCAGACATGTGAAGAAAACACCATTTTTTGATCTTCAAAACTACCCAAATTTAGACACCCCCTTTTCTGAAAAAGTGGACTGGTCCGGAGCTGTCGAAAAAATTAAATTTTGGCCAATTTTATTTTTTCATACTTTTAACCCTTTGCAGTCCATTGTCGGACTGGGTCCGACATTGCAATTATTCCTCACAGGTCCTTTGTCAGACTGGGTCCGACATCATTATAGCAATGCAATAAACGGGTGTTTAGTCGTTTTTTCTCCGGAAAAAGTCGAGAAAACCATTCAATTGCCAAGTGGGAGCGACAGGAGCCGAGACAAGTCAGAAAAAAAATCGTATCTCATGAATAGTCATGCATGGTATCAGGTATCAGATAATGGGGCGTTCATAGTAAAAAAGCTGGCTGAGTGCGTCAGCGCACAAAGACTATCATGGACATTTGCAGAGCTTTTTTCAGATGTTATAATAATAAAATAATGACTTTGATCGCATTATTGAGGAGTTTGGTGATAAAACGAGTCATCCGGAGATGATCGATCGGTATGTACGACTATTATTATTATTATTATTTATTTATTAGATAGGTGAACGCTATAGCAAACAAAAGGGTGGGGCGGGGCTGGAGATGCCTAGTGAGTGCTTTGTTGATATGAAGGGCCATTTAAACCCGTTTGACTGTGAAAAAAATACTTTTAAACAGCGCGTATAAAATTAACTGCACGTGTGAAAAATAATTAGACCTGGCGTGCCTAACGCGCAGTTAATAAATGGACTGCAAAGGGTAAATGTACTGTTCTTTTGAGAAAGCTTACAGGTTTGGACCTGTAAAGAAAACACAATTTTTTGATCTCAAGAACTAAAAAAATTTAGAACCCTGCTTTTTTGAAAAAGTGGACTGGTCCGGACCTGTTGAAAAAAATAATAATTTTGGCCAATTTTATTTTTTATAATTTTGATGCCTGAGCTTTTGAAAAAGCTTACAGGTTCAGACATGTGAAGAAAACACCATTTTTTGATCTTCAAAACTACCCAAATTTAGACACCCCCTTTTCTGAAAAAGTGGACTGGTCCGGAGCTGTCGAAAAAATTAAATTTTGGCCAATTTTATTTTTTCATACTTTTAACCCTTTGCAGTCCATTGTCGGACTGGGTCCGACATTGCAATTATTCCTCACAGGTCCTTTGTCAGACTGGGTCCGACATCATTATAGCAATGCAATAAACGGGTGTTTAGTCGTTTTTTCTCCGGAAAAAGTCGAGAAAACCATTCAATTGCCAAGTGGGAGCGACAGGAGCCGAGACAAGTCAGAAAAAAAATCGTATCTCATGAATAGTCATGCATGGTATCAGGTATCAGATAATGGGGCGTTCATAGTGAAAAAGCTGGCTGAGTGCGTCAGCGCACAAAGACTATCATGGACATTTGCAGAGCTTTTTTCAGATGTTATAATAATAAAATAATGACTTTGATCGCATTATTGAGGAGTTTGGTGATAAAACGAGTCATCCGGAGATGATCGATCGGTATGTACGACTATTATTATTATTATTATTTATTTATTAGATAGGTGAACGCTATAGCAAACAAAAGGGTGGGGCGGGGCTGGAGATGCCTAGTGAGTGCTTTGTTGATATGAAGGGCCATTTAAACCCGTTTGACTGTGAAAAAAATACTTTTAAACAGCGCGTATAAAATTAACTGCACGTGTGAAAAATAATTAGACCTGGCGTGCCTAACGCGCAGTTAATAAATGGACTGCAAAGGGTAAATGTACTGTTCTTTTGAGAAAGCTTACAGGTTTGGACCTGTAAAGAAAACACAATTTTTTGATCTCAAGAACTAAAAAAATTTAGAACCCTGCTTTTTTGAAAAAGTGGACTGGTCCGGACCTGTTGAAAAAAATAATAATTTTGGCCAATTTTATTTTTTATAATTTTGATGCCTGAGCTTTTGAAAAAGCTTACAGGTTCAGACATGTGAAGAAAACACCATTTTTTGATCTTCAAAACTACCCAAATTTAGACACCCCCTTTTCTGAAAAAGTGGACTGGTCCGGAGCTGTCGAAAAAATTAAATTTTGGCCAATTTTATTTTTTCATACTTTTAACCCTTTGCAGTCCATTGTCGGACTGGGTCCGACATTGCAATTATTCCTCACAGGTCCTTTGTCAGACTGGGTCCGACATCATTATAGCAATGCAATAAACGGGTGTTTAGTCGTTTTTTCTCCGGAAAAAGTCGAGAAAACCATTCAATTGCCAAGTGGGAGCGACAGGATCCGAGACAAGTCAGAAAAAAAGCGTATCTCATGAATAGTCATGCATGGTATCAGGTATCAGATAATGGGGCGTTCATAGTAAAAAAGCTGGCTGAGTGCGTCAGCGCACAGAGACTATCATGGACAATTGCAGAGCTTTTTTCAGATGTTATAATAATAAAATAATGACTTTGATCGCATTATTGAGGAGTTTGGTGATAAAACGAGTCATCCGGAGATGATCGATCGGTATGTACGACTATTATTATTATTATTATTATTTATTTCTTACATAGGTGAACGCTATAGCAAACAAAAGGGTGGGGCGGGGCTGGAGATGCCTAGTGAGTGCTTTGTTGATATGAAGGGCCATTTAAACCCGTTTGACTGTGAAAAAATACTTTTAAACAGCGCGTATAAAATTAACTGCACGTGTGAAAAATAATTAGACCTGGCGTGCCTAACGCGCAGTTAATAAATGGACTGCAAAGGGTAAATGTACTGTTCTTTTGAGAAAGCTTACAGGTTCGGACCTGTAAAGAAAACACAATTTTTTGATCTCAAGAACTAAAAAAATTTAGAACCCTGCTTTTTTGAAAAAGTGGACTGGTCCGGACCTGTTGAAAAAAATAATAATTTTGGCCAATTTTATTTTTTCATAATTTCGATGCCCGAGCTTTTGAAAAAGCTTACAGGTTCAGACATGTGAAGAAAACACCATTTTTGATCTTCAAAACTACCCAAATTTCGTCACCCCCTTTTCTGAAAAAGTGGACTGGTCGGACCTGTCGAAAAAAATAATAATTTCGGCCAATTTTATTTTTTCATAATTTTGATGCCTGAGCTTTTGAAAAAGCGTACAGGTTCAGACATGTGAAGAAAACACTATTTTTTGATCTTCAAAACTACCCAAATTTAGACACCCCCTTTTCTGAAAAAGTGGACTGGTCCGGAGGTGTCGAAAAAATTAAATTTTTGGTCAATTTTATTTTTTCATACTTTTAATGTACTGTTCTTTTGAGAAAGCTTACAGGTTCAGACCTGTAAAGAAAACACAATTTATTGATCTCAAGAACTAAAAAAATGTAGATACCCCGCTTTTTTGAAAAAGTGGACTGGTCCGGTCCTGTCAAAAAAAATAATAATTTTGGCCAATTTTCTTTTTTCATAATTTCAATTCCAGAGCTTTTCAAAAAGCGTCTAGGTTCAGACATGTGAAGAAAACACAATTTTTTGATCTTCAAAACTACCCAAATTTAGACACCCCCTTTTTTGAAAAAGTGGACTGGTCCGGACCTGTCGAAAAAAATAATAATTTTTGGCCAATTTTAATTTTTCATAATTTCGATGCCAGAGCTTTTCAAAAAGCGTACAGGTTCAGACATGTGAAGAAAACACTATTTTTTGATCTTCACACTACCCAAATTTAGACACCCCCTTTTCTGAAAAAGTGGACAGGTCCGGAGGTGTCGAAAAAATTAAATTTTGGCCAATTTTATTTTTTCATACTTTTAATGTACTGTTCTTTTGAGAAAGCTTACAGGTTCTGACCTGTAAAGAAAACACAATTTTTTGATCACAAGAACTAAAAAAATTTAGATACCCTGCTTTTTTGAAAAAGTGGACTGGTCCGGTCTTGACAAAAAAATTATAATTTTGGCCAATTTTCTTTTTTCATAATTTCAATGCCCGAGCTTTTGAAAAAGCGTACAGGTTCAGACATGTGAAGAAAACACAATTTTTTGATCTTCAAAACTACCCAAATTTAGACACCCCCTTTTTTGAAAAAGTGGACTGGTCCGGTCCTGTCAAAAAAATTAATAATTTTGGCCAATTTTATTTTTCCATAATTTTGATGCCCGAGCTTTTAAAAAAGCTTACAGCTTCAGCCATGTCAAGAAAACACAATTTTTTGATCTTCAAAACTACCCAAATTTAGACACCCTCTTCTCTGTAAAAGTGGACTGGTCCGGACCAGTTGAAAAAAGTAATAATTTTGGACCGTTTTATTTTTTCATAATTTCAATGCCCCGAACTTTTGAGAAAGCTATATGTTCGGACATGTCAAGAAAACACATTGTTTTTATCTTCAAAACTACCCAAATTTAGTCACCCCCTTTTCTGAAAAAGTGGACTGGTCCGGATCTGTCGAAAAAAATAATAATTTTGGCCAATTTTATTTTTTATAATTTTGATGCCTGAGCTTTTGAAAAAGCTTACAGGTTCAGATATGTGAAGAAAACACCATTTTTTGATCTTCAAAACTACCCAAATTTAGACACCCCCTTTTCTGAAAAAGTGGACTGGTCCGGATCTGTCGAAAAAAATAATAATTTTGGCCAATTTTATTTTTTATAATTTTGATGCCTGAGCTTTTGAAAAAGCTTACAGGTTCAGATATGTGAAGAAAACACCATTTTTTGATCTTCAAAACTACCCAAATTTAGACACCCCCTTTTCTGAAAAAGTGGACTGCTCCTGACCTGTCGAAAAAATTAAATTTTGGCCAATTTTATTTTTTCATACTTTTAACCCTTTGCGGTCCATTGTCGGACTGGGTCCGACATTGCAATTATTCCTCACAGGTCCTTTGTCAGACTGGGTCCGACATCATTATAGCAATGCAATAAACGGGTGTTTAGTCGTTTTTTCTCCGGAAAAAGTCGAGAAAACCATTCAATTGCCAAGTGGGAGCGACAGGAGCCGAGACAAGTCAGAAAAAAAATCGTATCTCATGAATAGTCATGCATGGTATCAGGTATCAGATAATGGGGCGTTCATAGTAAAAAAGCTGGCTGAGTGCGTCAGCGCACAGAGACTATCATGGACATTTGCAGAGCTTTTTTCAGATGTTATAATAATAAAATAATGACTTTGATCGCATTATTGAGGAGTTTGGTGATAAAACGAGTGATCCGGAGATGATCGATCGGTATGTACGACTATTATTATTATTATTATTATTTATTACATAGGTGAACGCTATAGCAAACAAAAGGGTGGGGCGGGGCTGGAGATGCCTAGTGAGTGCTTTGTTGATATGAAGGGCCATTTAAACCCGTTTGACTGTGAAAAAAATACTTTTAAACAGCGCGTATAAAATTAACTGCACGTGTGAAAAATAATTAGACCTGGCGTGCCTAACGCGCAGTTAATAAATGGACTGCAAAGGGTAAATGTACTGTTCTTTTGAGAAAGCTTACAGGTTCGGACCTGTAAAGAAAACACAATTTTTTGATCTCAAGAACTAAAAAAATTTAGAACCCTGCTTTTTTGAAAAAGTGGACTGGTCCGGACCTGTTGAAAAAAATAATAATTTTGGCCAATTTTATTTTTTCATAATTTCGATGCCCGAGCTTTTGAAAAAGCTTACAGGTTCAGACATGTGAAGAAAACACCATTTTTGATCTTCAAAACTACCCAAATTTCGTCACCCCCTTTTCTGAAAAAGTGGACTGGTCGGACCTGTCGAAAAAAATAATAATTTCGGCCAATTTTATTTTTTCATAATTTTGATGCCTGAGCTTTTGAAAAAGCGTACAGGTTCAGACATGTGAAGAAAACACTATTTTTTGATCTTCAAAACTACCCAAATTTAGACACCCCCTTTTCTGAAAAAGTGGACTGGTCCGGAGGTGTCGAAAAAATTAAATTTTTGGTCAATTTTATTTTTTCATACTTTTAATGTACTGTTCTTTTGAGAAAGCTTACAGGTTCAGACCTGTAAAGAAAACACAATTTATTGATCTCAAGAACTAAAAAAATGTAGATACCCCGCTTTTTTGAAAAAGTGGACTGGTCCGGTCCTGTCAAAAAAAATAATAATTTTGGCCAATTTTCTTTTTTCATAATTTCAATTCCAGAGCTTTTCAAAAAGCGTCTAGCTTCAGACATGTGAAGAAAACACAATTTTTTGATCTTCAAAACTACCCAAATTTAGACACCCCCTTTTTTGAAAAAGTGGACTGGTCCGGACCTGTCGAAAAAAATAATAATTTTTGGCCAATTTTATTTTTTCATAATTTCGATGCCAGAGCTTTTCAAAAAGCGTACAGGTTCAGACATGTGAAGAAAACACTATTTTTTGATCTTCACACTACCCAAATTTAGACACCCCCTTTTCTGAAAAAGTGGACAGGTCCGGAGGTGTCGAAAAAATTAAATTTTGGCCAATTTTATTTTTTCATACTTTTAATGTACTGTTCTTTTGAGAAAGCTTACAGGTTCTGACCTGTAAAGAAAACACAATTTTTTGATCACAAGAACTAAAAAAATTTAGATACCCTGCTTTTTTGAAAAAGTGGACTGGTCCGGTCTTGACAAAAAAATTATAATTTTGGCCAATTTTCTTTTTTCATAATTTCAATGCCCGAGCTTTTGAAAAAGCGTACAGGTTCAGACATGTGAAGAAAACACAATTTTTTGATCTTCAAAACTACCCAAATTTAGACACCCCCTTTTTTGAAAAAGTGGACTGGTCCGGTCCTGTCAAAAAAATAAATAATTTTGGCCAATTTTATTTTTCCATAATTTTGATGCCCGAGCTTTTAAAAAAGCTTACAGCTTCAGCCATGTCAAGAAACACAATTTTTTGATCTTCAAAACTACCCAAATTTAGACACCCTCTTCTCTGTAAAAGTGGACTGGTCCGGACCAGTTGAAAAAAGTAATAATTTTGGACCGTTTTATTTTTTCATAATTTCAATGCCCCGAACTTTTGAGAAAGCTATATGTTCGGACATGTCAAGAAAACACATTGTTTTTATCTTCAAAACTACCCAAATTTAGACCCCCTTTTCTGAAAAAGTGGACTGGTCCGGATCTGTCGAAAAAAATAATAATTTTGGCCAATTTTATTTTTTATAATTTTGATGCCTGAGCTTTTGAAAAAGCTTACAGGTTCAGATATGTGAAGAAAACACCATTTTTGATCTTCAAAACTACCCAAATTTAGACACCCCCTTTTCTGAAAAAGTGGACTGCTCCTGACCTGTCGAAAAAATTAAATTTTGGTAATTTCATTTTTTCATGATTTCGAGGCCCAAGCTTTTGAAAAAGATTACAGGTTCAGACATGTGAAGAAAACACCATTTTTTGATCTTCAAAACTACCCAAATTTAGACACCCCCTTTTCTGAAAAAGTGGACTGGTCCGGAGCTGTCGAAAAAATTAAATTTTGGCCAATTTTATTTTTTCATACTTTTAACCCTTTGCAGTCCATTGTCGGACTGGGTCCGACATTGCAATTATTCCTCACAGGTCCTTTGTCAGACTGGGTCCGACATCATTATAGCAATGCAATAAACGGGTGTTTAGTCGTTTTTTCTCCGGAAAAAGTCGAGAAAACCATTCAATTGCCAAGTGGGAGCGACAGGAGCCGAGACAAGTCAGAAAAAAAATCGTATCTCATGAATAGTCATGCATGGTATCAGGTATCAGATAATGGGGCGTTCATAGTAAAAAAGCTGGCTGAGTGCGTCAGCGCACAAAGACTATCATGGACATTTGCAGAGCTTTTTTCAGATGTTATAATAATAAAATAATGACTTTGATCGCATTATTGAGGAGTTTGGTGATAAAACGAGTCATCCGGAGATGATCGATCGGTATGTACGACTATTATTATTATTATTATTTATTTATTAGATAGGTGAACGCTATAGCAAACAAAAGGGTGGGGCGGGGCTGGAGATGCCTAGTGAGTGCTTTGTTGATATGAAGGGCCATTTAAACCCGTTTGACTGTGAAAAAAATACTTTTAAACAGCGCGTATAAAATTAACTGCACGTGTGAAAAATAATTAGACCTGGCGTGCCTAACGCGCAGTTAATAAATGAACTGCAAAGGGTAAATGTACTGTTCTTTTGAGAAAGCTTACAGGTTTGGACCTGTAAAGAAAACACAATTTTTTGATCTCAAGAACTAAAAAAATTTAGAACCCTGCTTTTTTGAAAAAGTGGACTGGTCCGGACCTGTTGAAAAAAATAATAATTTTGGCCAATTTTATTTTTTATAATTTTGATGCCTGAGCTTTTGAAAAAGCTTACAGGTTCAGACATGTGAAGAAAACACCATTTTTTGATCTTCAAAACTACCCAAATTTAGACACCCCCTTTTCTGAAAAAGTGGACTGGTCCGGAGCTGTCGAAAAAATTAAATTTTGGCCAATTTTATTTTTTCATACTTTTAACCCTTTGCAGTCCATTGTCGGACTGGGTCCGACATTGCAATTATTCCTCACAGGTCCTTTGTCAGACTGGGTCCGACATCATTATAGCAATGCAATAAACGGGTGTTTAGTCGTTTTTTCTCCGGAAAAAGTCGAGAAAACCATTCAATTGCCAAGTGGGAGCGACAGGAGCCGAGACAAGTCAGAAAAAAAATCGTATCTCATGAATAGTCATGCATGGTATCAGGTATCAGATAATGGGGCGTTCATAGTGAAAAAGCTGGCTGAGTGCGTCAGCGCACAAAGACTATCATGGACATTTGCAGAGCTTTTTTCAGATGTTATAATAATAAAATAATGACTTTGATCGCATTATTGAGGAGTTTGGTGATAAAACGAGTCATCCGGAGATGATCGATCGGTATGTACGACTATTATTATTATTATTATTTATTTATTAGATAGGTGAACGCTATAGCAAACAAAAGGGTGGGGCGGGGCTGGAGATGCCTAGTGAGTGCTTTGTTGATATGAAGGGCCATTTAAACCCGTTTGACTGTGAAAAAAATACTTTTAAACAGCGCGTATAAAATTAACTGCACGTGTGAAAAATAATTAGACCTGGCGTGCCTAACGCGCAGTTAATAAATGGACTGCAAAGGGTAAATGTACTGTTCTTTTGAGAAAGCTTACAGGTTTGGACCTGTAAAGAAAACACAATTTTTTGATCTCAAGAACTAAAAAAATTTAGAACCCTGCTTTTTTGAAAAAGTGAACTGGTCCGGACCTGTTGAAAAAAATAATAATTTTGGCCAATTTTATTTTTTATAATTTTGATGCCTGAGCTTTTGAAAAAGCTTACAGGTTCAGACATGTGAAGAAAACACCATTTTTTGATCTTCAAAACTACCCAAATTTAGACACCCCCTTTTCTGAAAAAGTGGACTGGTCCGGAGCTGTCGAAAAAATTAAATTTTGGCCAATTTTATTTTTTCATACTTTTAACCCTTTGCAGTCCATTGTCGGACTGGGTCCGACATTGCAATTATTCCTCACAGGTCCTTTGTCAGACTGGGTCCGACATCATTATAGCAATGCAATAAACGGGTGTTTAGTCGTTTTTTCTCCGGAAAAAGTCGAGAAAACCATTCAATTGCCAAGTGGGAGCGACAGGATCCGAGACAAGTCAGAAAAAAAGCGTATCTCATGAATAGTCATGCATGGTATCAGGTATCAGATAATGGGGCGTTCATAGTAAAAAAGCTGGCTGAGTGCGTCAGCGCACAGAGACTATCATGGACAATTGCAGAGCTTTTTTCAGATGTTATAATAATAAAATAATGACTTTGATCGCATTATTGAGGAGTTTGGTGATAAAACGAGTCATCCGGAGATGATCGATCGGTATGTACGACTATTATTATTATTATTATTATTTATTTCTTACATAGGTGAACGCTATAGCAAACAAAAGGGTGGGGCGGGGCTGGAGATGCCTAGTGAGTGCTTTGTTGATATGAAGGGCCATTTAAACCCGTTTGACTGTGAAAAAATACTTTTAAACAGCGCGTATAAAATTAACTGCACGTGTGAAAAATAATTAGACCTGGCGTGCCTAACGCGCAGTTAATAAATGGACTGCAAAGGGTAAATGTACTGTTCTTTTGAGAAAGCTTACAGGTTCGGACCTGTAAAGAAAACACAATTTTTTGATCTCAAGAACTAAAAAAATTTAGAACCCTGCTTTTTTGAAAAAGTGGACTGGTCCGGACCTGTTGAAAAAAATAATAATTTTGGCCAATTTTATTTTTTCATAATTTCGATGCCCGAGCTTTTGAAAAAGCTTACAGGTTCAGACATGTGAAGAAAACACCATTTTTGATCTTCAAAACTACCCAAATTTCGTCACCCCCTTTTCTGAAAAAGTGGACTGGTCGGACCTGTCGAAAAAAATAATAATTTCGGCCAATTTTATTTTTTCATAATTTTGATGCCTGAGCTTTTGAAAAAGCGTACAGGTTCAGACATGTGAAGAAAACACTATTTTTTGATCTTCAAAACTACCCAAATTTAGACACCCCCTTTTCTGAAAAAGTGGACTGGTCCGGAGGTGTCGAAAAAATTAAATTTTTGGTCAATTTTATTTTTTCATACTTTTAATGTACTGTTCTTTTGAGAAAGCTTACAGGTTCAGACCTGTAAAGAAAACACAATTTATTGATCTCAAGAACTAAAAAAATGTAGATACCCCGCTTTTTTGAAAAAGTGGACTGGTCCGGTCCTGTCAAAAAAAATAATAATTTTGGCCAATTTTCTTTTTTCATAATTTCAATTCCAGAGCTTTTCAAAAAGCGTCTAGGTTCAGACATGTGAAGAAAACACAATTTTTTGATCTTCAAAACTACCCAAATTTAGACACCCCCTTTTTTGAAAAAGTGGACTGGTCCGGACCTGTCGAAAAAAATAATAATTTTTGGCCAATTTTAATTTTTCATAATTTCGATGCCAGAGCTTTTCAAAAAGCGTACAGGTTCAGACATGTGAAGAAAACACTATTTTTTGATCTTCACACTACCCAAATTTAGACACCCCCTTTTCTGAAAAAGTGGACAGGTCCGGAGGTGTCGAAAAAATTAAATTTTGGCCAATTTTATTTTTTCATACTTTTAATGTACTGTTCTTTTGAGAAAGCTTACAGGTTCTGACCTGTAAAGAAAACACAATTTTTTGATCACAAGAACTAAAAAAATTTAGATACCCTGCTTTTTTGAAAAAGTGGACTGGTCCGGTCTTGACAAAAAAATTATAATTTTGGCCAATTTTCTTTTTTCATAATTTCAATGCCCGAGCTTTTGAAAAAGCGTACAGGTTCAGACATGTGAAGAAAACACAATTTTTTGATCTTCAAAACTACCCAAATTTAGACACCCCCTTTTTTGAAAAAGTGGACTGGTCCGGTCCTGTCAAAAAAATTAATAATTTTGGCCAATTTTATTTTTCCATAATTTTGATGCCCGAGCTTTTAAAAAAGCTTACAGCTTCAGCCATGTCAAGAAAACACAATTTTTTGATCTTCAAAACTACCCAAATTTAGACACCCTCTTCTCTGTAAAAGTGGACTGGTCCGGACCAGTTGAAAAAAGTAATAATTTTGGACCGTTTTATTTTTTCATAATTTCAATGCCCCGAACTTTTGAGAAAGCTATATGTTCGGACATGTCAAGAAAACACATTGTTTTTATCTTCAAAACTACCCAAATTTAGTCACCCCCTTTTCTGAAAAAGTGGACTGGTCCGGATCTGTCGAAAAAAATAATAATTTTGGCCAATTTTATTTTTTATAATTTTGATGCCTGAGCTTTTGAAAAAGCTTACAGGTTCAGATATGTGAAGAAAACACCATTTTTTGATCTTCAAAACTACCCAAATTTAGACACCCCCTTTTCTGAAAAAGTGGACTGGTCCGGATCTGTCGAAAAAAATAATAATTTTGGCCAATTTTATTTTTTATAATTTTGATGCCTGAGCTTTTGAAAAAGCTTACAGGTTCAGATATGTGAAGAAAACACCATTTTTTGATCTTCAAAACTACCCAAATTTAGACACCCCCTTTTCTGAAAAAGTGGACTGCTCCTGACCTGTCGAAAAAATTAAATTTTGGCCAATTTTATTTTTTCATACTTTTAACCCTTTGCGGTCCATTGTCGGACTGGGTCCGACATTGCAATTATTCCTCACAGGTCCTTTGTCAGACTGGGTCCGACATCATTATAGCAATGCAATAAACGGGTGTTTAGTCGTTTTTTCTCCGGAAAAAGTCGAGAAAACCATTCAATTGCCAAGTGGGAGCGACAGGAGCCGAGACAAGTCAGAAAAAAAATCGTATCTCATGAATAGTCATGCATGGTATCAGGTATCAGATAATGGGGCGTTCATAGTAAAAAAGCTGGCTGAGTGCGTCAGCGCACAGAGACTATCATGGACATTTGCAGAGCTTTTTTCAGATGTTATAATAATAAAATAATGACTTTGATCGCATTATTGAGGAGTTTGGTGATAAAACGAGTGATCCGGAGATGATCGATCGGTATGTACGACTATTATTATTATTATTATTATTTATTACATAGGTGAACGCTATAGCAAACAAAAGGGTGGGGCGGGGCTGGAGATGCCTAGTGAGTGCTTTGTTGATATGAAGGGCCATTTAAACCCGTTTGACTGTGAAAAAAATACTTTTAAACAGCGCGTATAAAATTAACTGCACGTGTGAAAAATAATTAGACCTGGCGTGCCTAACGCGCAGTTAATAAATGGACTGCAAAGGGTAAATGTACTGTTCTTTTGAGAAAGCTTACAGGTTCGGACCTGTAAAGAAAACACAATTTTTTGATCTCAAGAACTAAAAAAATTTAGAACCCTGCTTTTTTGAAAAAGTGGACTGGTCCGGACCTGTTGAAAAAAATAATAATTTTGGCCAATTTTATTTTTTCATAATTTCGATGCCCGAGCTTTTGAAAAAGCTTACAGGTTCAGACATGTGAAGAAAACACCATTTTTGATCTTCAAAACTACCCAAATTTCGTCACCCCCTTTTCTGAAAAAGTGGACTGGTCGGACCTGTCGAAAAAAATAATAATTTCGGCCAATTTTATTTTTTCATAATTTTGATGCCTGAGCTTTTGAAAAAGCGTACAGGTTCAGACATGTGAAGAAAACACTATTTTTTGATCTTCAAAACTACCCAAATTTAGACACCCCCTTTTCTGAAAAAGTGGACTGGTCCGGAGGTGTCGAAAAAATTAAATTTTTGGTCAATTTTATTTTTTCATACTTTTAATGTACTGTTCTTTTGAGAAAGCTTACAGGTTCAGACCTGTAAAGAAAACACAATTTATTGATCTCAAGAACTAAAAAAATGTAGATACCCCGCTTTTTTGAAAAAGTGGACTGGTCCGGTCCTGTCAAAAAAAATAATAATTTTGGCCAATTTTCTTTTTTCATAATTTCAATTCCAGAGCTTTTCAAAAAGCGTCTAGCTTCAGACATGTGAAGAAAACACAATTTTTTGATCTTCAAAACTACCCAAATTTAGACACCCCCTTTTTTGAAAAAGTGGACTGGTCCGGACCTGTCGAAAAAAATAATAATTTTTGGCCAATTTTATTTTTTCATAATTTCGATGCCAGAGCTTTTCAAAAAGCGTACAGGTTCAGACATGTGAAGAAAACACTATTTTTTGATCTTCACACTACCCAAATTTAGACACCCCCTTTTCTGAAAAAGTGGACAGGTCCGGAGGTGTCGAAAAAATTAAATTTTGGCCAATTTTATTTTTTCATACTTTTAATGTACTGTTCTTTTGAGAAAGCTTACAGGTTCTGACCTGTAAAGAAAACACAATTTTTTGATCACAAGAACTAAAAAAATTTAGATACCCTGCTTTTTTGAAAAAGTGGACTGGTCCGGTCTTGACAAAAAAATTATAATTTTGGCCAATTTTCTTTTTTCATAATTTCAATGCCCGAGCTTTTGAAAAAGCGTACAGGTTCAGACATGTGAAGAAAACACAATTTTTTGATCTTCAAAACTACCCAAATTTAGACACCCCCTTTTTTGAAAAAGTGGACTGGTCCGGTCCTGTCAAAAAAATAAATAATTTTGGCCAATTTTATTTTTCCATAATTTTGATGCCCGAGCTTTTAAAAAAGCTTACAGCTTCAGCCATGTCAAGAAACACAATTTTTTGATCTTCAAAACTACCCAAATTTAGACACCCTCTTCTCTGTAAAAGTGGACTGGTCCGGACCAGTTGAAAAAAGTAATAATTTTGGACCGTTTTATTTTTTCATAATTTCAATGCCCCGAACTTTTGAGAAAGCTATATGTTCGGACATGTCAAGAAAACACATTGTTTTTATCTTCAAAACTACCCAAATTTAGACCCCCTTTTCTGAAAAAGTGGACTGGTCCGGATCTGTCGAAAAAAATAATAATTTTGGCCAATTTTATTTTTTATAATTTTGATGCCTGAGCTTTTGAAAAAGCTTACAGGTTCAGATATGTGAAGAAAACACCATTTTTGATCTTCAAAACTACCCAAATTTAGACACCCCCTTTTCTGAAAAAGTGGACTGCTCCTGACCTGTCGAAAAAATTAAATTTTGGTAATTTCATTTTTTCATGATTTCGAGGCCCAAGCTTTTGAAAAAGATTACAGGTTCAGACATGTGAAGAAAACACCATTTTTTGATCTTCAAAACTACCCAAATTTAGACACCCCCTTTTCTGAAAAAGTGGACTGGTCCGGAGCTGTCGAAAAAATTAAATTTTGGCCAATTTTATTTTTTCATACTTTTAACCCTTTGCAGTCCATTGTCGGACTGGGTCCGACATTGCAATTATTCCTCACAGGTCCTTTGTCAGACTGGGTCCGACATCATTATAGCAATGCAATAAACGGGTGTTTAGTCGTTTTTTCTCCGGAAAAAGTCGAGAAAACCATTCAATTGCCAAGTGGGAGCGACAGGAGCCGAGACAAGTCAGAAAAAAAATCGTATCTCATGAATAGTCATGCATGGTATCAGGTATCAGATAATGGGGCGTTCATAGTAAAAAAGCTGGCTGAGTGCGTCAGCGCACAAAGACTATCATGGACATTTGCAGAGCTTTTTTCAGATGTTATAATAATAAAATAATGACTTTGATCGCATTATTGAGGAGTTTGGTGATAAAACGAGTCATCCGGAGATGATCGATCGGTATGTACGACTATTATTATTATTATTATTTATTTATTAGATAGGTGAACGCTATAGCAAACAAAAGGGTGGGGCGGGGCTGGAGATGCCTAGTGAGTGCTTTGTTGATATGAAGGGCCATTTAAACCCGTTTGACTGTGAAAAAAATACTTTTAAACAGCGCGTATAAAATTAACTGCACGTGTGAAAAATAATTAGACCTGGCGTGCCTAACGCGCAGTTAATAAATGAACTGCAAAGGGTAAATGTACTGTTCTTTTGAGAAAGCTTACAGGTTTGGACCTGTAAAGAAAACACAATTTTTTGATCTCAAGAACTAAAAAAATTTAGAACCCTGCTTTTTTGAAAAAGTGGACTGGTCCGGACCTGTTGAAAAAAATAATAATTTTGGCCAATTTTATTTTTTATAATTTTGATGCCTGAGCTTTTGAAAAAGCTTACAGGTTCAGACATGTGAAGAAAACACCATTTTTTGATCTTCAAAACTACCCAAATTTAGACACCCCCTTTTCTGAAAAAGTGGACTGGTCCGGAGCTGTCGAAAAAATTAAATTTTGGCCAATTTTATTTTTTCATACTTTTAACCCTTTGCAGTCCATTGTCGGACTGGGTCCGACATTGCAATTATTCCTCACAGGTCCTTTGTCAGACTGGGTCCGACATCATTATAGCAATGCAATAAACGGGTGTTTAGTCGTTTTTTCTCCGGAAAAAGTCGAGAAAACCATTCAATTGCCAAGTGGGAGCGACAGGAGCCGAGACAAGTCAGAAAAAAAATCGTATCTCATGAATAGTCATGCATGGTATCAGGTATCAGATAATGGGGCGTTCATAGTGAAAAAGCTGGCTGAGTGCGTCAGCGCACAAAGACTATCATGGACATTTGCAGAGCTTTTTTCAGATGTTATAATAATAAAATAATGACTTTGATCGCATTATTGAGGAGTTTGGTGATAAAACGAGTCATCCGGAGATGATCGATCGGTATGTACGACTATTATTATTATTATTATTTATTTATTAGATAGGTGAACGCTATAGCAAACAAAAGGGTGGGGCGGGGCTGGAGATGCCTAGTGAGTGCTTTGTTGATATGAAGGGCCATTTAAACCCGTTTGACTGTGAAAAAAATACTTTTAAACAGCGCGTATAAAATTAACTGCACGTGTGAAAAATAATTAGACCTGGCGTGCCTAACGCGCAGTTAATAAATGGACTGCAAAGGGTAAATGTACTGTTCTTTTGAGAAAGCTTACAGGTTTGGACCTGTAAAGAAAACACAATTTTTTGATCTCAAGAACTAAAAAAATTTAGAACCCTGCTTTTTTGAAAAAGTGAACTGGTCCGGACCTGTTGAAAAAAATAATAATTTTGGCCAATTTTATTTTTTATAATTTTGATGCCTGAGCTTTTGAAAAAGCTTACAGGTTCAGACATGTGAAGAAAACACCATTTTTTGATCTTCAAAACTACCCAAATTTAGACACCCCCTTTTCTGAAAAAGTGGACTGGTCCGGAGCTGTCGAAAAAATTAAATTTTGGCCAATTTTATTTTTTCATACTTTTAACCCTTTGCAGTCCATTGTCGGACTGGGTCCGACATTGCAATTATTCCTCACAGGTCCTTTGTCAGACTGGGTCCGACATCATTATAGCAATGCAATAAACGGGTGTTTAGTCGTTTTTTCTCCGGAAAAAGTCGAGAAAACCATTCAATTGCCAAGTGGGAGCGACAGGATCCGAGACAAGTCAGAAAAAAAGCGTATCTCATGAATAGTCATGCATGGTATCAGGTATCAGATAATGGGGCGTTCATAGTAAAAAAGCTGGCTGAGTGCGTCAGCGCACAGAGACTATCATGGACAATTGCAGAGCTTTTTTCAGATGTTATAATAATAAAATAATGACTTTGATCGCATTATTGAGGAGTTTGGTGATAAAACGAGTCATCCGGAGATGATCGATCGGTATGTACGACTATTATTATTATTATTATTTATTTCTTACATAGGTGAACGCTATAGCAAACAAAAGGGTGGGGCGGGGCTGGAGATGCCTAGTGAGTGCTTTGTTGATATGAAGGGCCATTTAAACCCGTTTGACTGTGAAAAAATACTTTTAAACAGCGCGTATAAAATTAACTGCACGTGTGAAAAATAATTAGACCTGGCGTGCCTAACGCGCAGTTAATAAATGGACTGCAAAGGGTAAATGTACTGTTCTTTTGAGAAAGCTTACAGGTTCGGACCTGTAAAGAAAACACAATTTTTTGATCTCAAGAACTAAAAAAATTTAGAACCCTGCTTTTTTGAAAAAGTGGACTGGTCCGGACCTGTTGAAAAAAATAATAATTTTGGCCAATTTTATTTTTTCATAATTTCGATGCCCGAGCTTTTGAAAAAGCTTACAGGTTCAGACATGTGAAGAAAACACCATTTTTGATCTTCAAAACTACCCAAATTTCGTCACCCCCTTTTCTGAAAAAGTGGACTGGTCGGACCTGTCGAAAAAAATAATAATTTCGGCCAATTTTATTTTTTCATAATTTTGATGCCTGAGCTTTTGAAAAAGCGTACAGGTTCAGACATGTGAAGAAAACACTATTTTTTGATCTTCAAAACTACCCAAATTTAGACACCCCCTTTTCTGAAAAAGTGGACTGGTCCGGAGGTGTCGAAAAAATTAAATTTTTGGTCAATTTTATTTTTTCATACTTTTAATGTACTGTTCTTTTGAGAAAGCTTACAGGTTCAGACCTGTAAAGAAAACACAATTTATTGATCTCAAGAACTAAAAAAATGTAGATACCCCGCTTTTTTGAAAAAGTGGACTGGTCCGGTCCTGTCAAAAAAAATAATAATTTTGGCCAATTTTCTTTTTTCATAATTTCAATTCCAGAGCTTTTCAAAAAGCGTCTAGGTTCAGACATGTGAAGAAAACACAATTTTTTGATCTTCAAAACTACCCAAATTTAGACACCCCCTTTTTTGAAAAAGTGGACTGGTCCGGACCTGTCGAAAAAAATAATAATTTTTGGCCAATTTTAATTTTTCATAATTTCGATGCCAGAGCTTTTCAAAAAGCGTACAGGTTCAGACATGTGAAGAAAACACTATTTTTTGATCTTCACACTACCCAAATTTAGACACCCCCTTTTCTGAAAAAGTGGACAGGTCCGGAGGTGTCGAAAAAATTAAATTTTGGCCAATTTTATTTTTTCATACTTTTAATGTACTGTTCTTTTGAGAAAGCTTACAGGTTCTGACCTGTAAAGAAAACACAATTTTTTGATCACAAGAACTAAAAAAATTTAGATACCCTGCTTTTTTGAAAAAGTGGACTGGTCCGGTCTTGACAAAAAAATTATAATTTTGGCCAATTTTCTTTTTTCATAATTTCAATGCCCGAGCTTTTGAAAAAGCGTACAGGTTCAGACATGTGAAGAAAACACAATTTTTTGATCTTCAAAACTACCCAAATTTAGACACCCCCTTTTTTGAAAAAGTGGACTGGTCCGGTCCTGTCAAAAAAATAAATAATTTTGGCCAATTTTATTTTTCCATAATTTTGATGCCCGAGCTTTTAAAAAAGCTTACAGCTTCAGCCATGTCAAGAAAACACAATTTTTTGATCTTCAAAACTACCCAAATTTAGACACCCTCTTCTCTGTAAAAGTGGACTGGTCCGGACCAGTTGAAAAAAGTAATAATTTTGGACCGTTTTATTTTTTCATAATTTCAATGCCCCGAACTTTTGAGAAAGCTATATGTTCGGACATGTCAAGAAAACACATTGTTTTTATCTTCAAAACTACCCAAATTTAGTCACCCCCTTTTCTGAAAAAGTGGACTGGTCCGGATCTGTCGAAAAAAATAATAATTTTGGCCAATTTTATTTTTTATAATTTTGATGCCTGAGCTTTTGAAAAAGCTTACAGGTTCAGATATGTGAAGAAAACACCATTTTTTGATCTTCAAAACTACCCAAATTTAGACACCCCCTTTTCTGAAAAAGTGGACTGGTCCGGATCTGTCGAAAAAAATAATAATTTTGGCCAATTTTATTTTTTATAATTTTGATGCCTGAGCTTTTGAAAAAGCTTACAGGTTCAGATATGTGAAGAAAACACCATTTTTTGATCTTCAAAACTACCCAAATTTAGACACCCCCTTTTCTGAAAAAGTGGACTGCTCCTGACCTGTCGAAAAAATTAAATTTTGGCCAATTTTATTTTTTCATACTTTTAACCCTTTGCGGTCCATTGTCGGACTGGGTCCGACATTGCAATTATTCCTCACAGGTCCTTTGTCAGACTGGGTCCGACATCATTATAGCAATGCAATAAACGGGTGTTTAGTCGTTTTTTCTCCGGAAAAAGTCGAGAAAACCATTCAATTGCCAAGTGGGAGCGACAGGAGCCGAGACAAGTCAGAAAAAAAAGCGTATCTCATGAATAGTCATGCATGGTATCAGGTATCAGATAATGGGGCGTTCATAGTAAAAAAGCTGGCTGAGTGCGTCAGCGCACAGAGACTATCATGGACAATTGCAGAGCTTTTTTCAGATGTTATAATAATAAAATAATGACTTTGATCGCATTATTGAGGAGTTTGGTGATAAAACGAGTGATCCGGAGATGATCGATCGGTATGTACGACTATTATTATTATTATTATTTATTTCTTACATAGGTGAACGCCATAGCAAACAAAAGGGTGGGCGGGGCTGGAGATGCCTAGTGAGTGCTTTGTTGATATGAAGGGCCATTTAAACCCGTTTGACTGTGAAAAAATACTTTTAAACAGCGCGTATAAAATTAACTGCACGTGTGAAAAATAATTAGACCTGGCGTGCCTAACGCGCAGTTAATAAATGGACTGCAAAGGGTAAATGTACTGTTCTTTTGAGAAAGCTTACAGGTTCGGACCTGTAAAGAAAACACAATTTTTTGATCTCAAGAACTAAAAAAATTTAGAACCCTGCTTTTTTGAAAAAGTGGACTGGTCCGGACCTGTTGAAAAAAATAATAATTTTGGCCAATTTTATTTTTTCATAATTTCGATGCCCGAGCTTTTGAAAAACCTTACAGGTTGAGACATGTGAAGAAAACACCATTTTTGATCTTCAAAACTACCCAAATTTTGTCACCCCCTTTTCTGAAAAAGTGGACTGGTCCGGACCTGTCGAAAAAATTAAATTTTGGTAATTTCATTTTTTCATGATTTCGAGGCCCAAGCTTTTGAAAAAGATTACAGGTTCAGACATGTGAAGAAAACACTATTTTTTGATCTTCAAAACTACCCAAATTTAGACACCCCCTTTTCTGAAAAAGTGGACTGGTCCGGAGGTGTCGAAAAAATTAAATTTTTGGTCAATTTTATTTTTTCATACTTTTAATGTACTGTTCTTTTGAGAAAGCTTACAGGTTCAGACCTGTAAAGAAAACACAATTTATTGATCTCAAGAACTAAAAAAATTTAGATACCCCGCTTTTTTGAAAAAGTGGACTGGTCCGGTCCTGTCAAAAAAAATAATAATTTTGGCCAATTTTCTTTTTTCATAATTTCAATTCCAGAGCTTTTCAAAAAGCGTCTAGGTTCAGACATGTGAAGAAAACACAATTTTTTGATCTTCAAAACTACCCAAATTTAGACACCCCCTTTTTTGAAAAAGTGGACTGGTCCGGAACAGTCGAAAAAATAATAATTTTTGGCCAATTTTATTTTTTCATAATTTCGATGCCAGAGCTTTTCAAAAAGCGTACGGGTTCAGACATGTGAAGAAAACACTATTTTTTGATCTTCACACTACCCAAATTTAGACACCCCCTTTTCTGAAAAAGTGGACAGGTCCGGAGGTGTCGAAAAAATTAAATTTTGGCCAATTTTATTTTTTCATACTTTTAATGTACTGTTCTTTTGAGAAAGCTTACAGGTTCTGACCTGTAAAGAAAACACAATTTTTTGATCACAAGAACTAAAAAAATTTAGATACCCCGCTTTTTTGAAAAAGTGGACTGGTCCGGTCTTGACAAAAAAATTATAATTTTGGCCAATTTTCTTTTTTCATAATTTCAATGCCCGAGCTTTTGAAAAAGCGCACAGGTTCAGACATGTGAAGAAAACACAATTTTTTGATCTTCAAAACTACCCAAATTTAGACACCCCCTTTTTTGAAAAAGTGGACTGGTCCGGTCCTGTCAAAAAAATAAATAATTTTGGCCAATTTTATTTTTCCATAATTTCGATGCCCGAGCTTTTAAAAAAGCTTACAGCTTCAGCCATGTCAAGAAACACAATTTTTTGATCTTCAAAACTACCCAAATTTAGACACCCTCTTCTCTGTAAAAGTGGACTGGTCCGGACCAGTTGAAAAAAGTAATAATTTTGGACCGTTTTATTTTTTCATAATTTCAATGCCCCGAACTTTTGAGAAAGCTTATATGTTCGGACATGTCAAGAAAACACATTGTTTTTATCTTCAAAACTACCCAAATTTAGTCACCCCCTTTTCTGAAAAAGTGGACTGGTCCGGATCTGTCGAAAAAAATAATAATTTTGGCCAATTTTATTTTTTATAATTTTGATGCCTGAGCTTTTGAAAAAGCTTACAGGTTCAGATATGTGAAGAAAACACCATTTTTTGATCTTCAAAACTACCCAAATTTAGACACCCCCTTTTCTGAAAAAGTGGACTGCTCCTGACCTGTCGAAAAAATTAAATTTTGGCCAATTTTATTTTTTCATACTTTTAACCCTTTGCGGTCCATTGTCGGACTGGGTCCGACATTGCAATTATTCCTCACAGGTCCTTTGTCAGACTGGGTCCGACATCATTATAGCAATGCAGTAAACGGGTGTTTAGTCGTTTTTTCTCCGGAAAAAGTCGAGAAAACCATTCAATTGCCAAGTGGGAGCGACAGGAGCCGAGACAAGTCAGAAAAAAAAGCGTATCTCATGAATAGTCATGCATGGTATCAGGTATCAGATAATGGGGCGTTCATAGTAAAAAAGCTGGCTGAGTGCGTCAGCGCACAGAGACTATCATGGACAATTGCAGAGCTTTTTTCAGATGTTATAATAATAAAATAATGACTTTGATCGCATTATTGAGGAGTTTGGTGATAAAACGAGTGATCCGGAGATGATCGATCGGTATGTATGACTATTATTATTATTATTATTTATTTCTTACATAGGTGAACGCCATAGCAAACAAAAGGGTGGGGCGGGGCTGGAGATGCCTAGTGAGTGCTTTGTTGATATGAAGGGCCATTTAAACCCGTTTGACTGTGAAAAAATACTTTTAAACAGCGCGTATAAAATTAACTGCACGTGTGAAAAATAATTAGACCTGGCGTGCCTAACGCGCAGTTAATAAATGGACTGCAAAGGGTAAATGTACTGTTCTTTTGAGAAAGCTTACAGGTTCGGACCTGTAAAGAAAACACAATTTTTTGATCTCAAGAACTAAAAAAATTTAGATACCCTGCTTTTTTGAAAAACTGGACCTGTCAAAAAAAATAATAATTTTGGCCAATTTTATTTTTTCATAATTTCGATGCCCGAGCTTTTGAAAAACCTTACAGGTTGAGACATGTGAAGAAAACACCATTTTTGATCTTCAAAACTACCCAAATTTTGTCACCCCCTTTTCTGAAAAAGTGGACTGGTCCGGACCTGTCGAAAAAATTAAATTTTGGTAATTTCATTTTTTCATGATTTCGAGGCCCAAGCTTTTGAAAAAGATTACAGGTTCAGACATGTGAAGAAAACAGTATTTTTTGATCTTCAAAACTACCCAAATTTAGACACCCCCTTTTCTGAAAAAGTGGACTGGTCCGGAGGTGTCGAAAAAATAAAATTTTTGGTCAATTTTATTTTTTCATACTTTTAATGTACTGTTCTTTTGAGAAAGCTTACAGGTTCAGACCTGTAAAGAAAACACAATTTTTTGATCACAAGAACTAAAAAAATTTAGATACCCCGCTTTTTTGAAAAAGTGGACTGGTCCGGTCTTGACAAAAAAATTATAATTTTGGCCAATTTTCTTTTTTCATAATTTCAATGCCCGAGCTTTTGAAAAAGCGCACAGGTTCAGACATGTGAAGAAAACACAATTTTTTGATCTTCAAAACTACCCAAATTTAGACACCCCCTTTTTTGAAAAAGTGGACTGGTCCGGTCCTGTCAAAAAAATAAATAATTTTGGCCAATTTTATTTTTCCATAATTTCGATGCCCGAGCTTTTAAAAAAGCTTACAGCTTCAGCCATGTCAAGAAACACAATTTTTTGATCTTCAAAACTACCCAAATTTAGACACCCTCTTCTCTGTAAAAGTGGACTGGTCCGGACCAGTTGAAAAAAGTAATAATTTTGGACCGTTTTATTTTTTCATAATTTCAATGCCCCGAACTTTTGAGAAAGCTTATATGTTCGGACATGTCAAGAAAACACATTGTTTTTATCTTCAAAACTACCCAAATTTAGTCACCCCCTTTTCTGAAAAAGTGGACTGGTCCGGATCTGTCGAAAAAAATAATAATTTTGGCCAATTTTATTTTTTATAATTTTGATGCCTGAGCTTTTGAAAAAGCTTACAGGTTCAGATATGTGAAGAAAACACCATTTTTTGATCTTCAAAACTACCCAAATTTAGACACCCCCTTTTCTGAAAAAGTGGACTGCTCCTGACCTGTCGAAAAAATTAAATTTTGGCCAATTTTATTTTTTCATACTTTTAACCCTTTGCGGTCCATTGTCGGACTGGGTCCGACATTGCAATTATTCCTCACAGGTCCTTTGTCAGACTGGGTCCGACATCATTATAGCAATGCAGTAAACGGGTGTTTAGTCGTTTTTTCTCCGGAAAAAGTCGAGAAAACCATTCAATTGCCAAGTGGGAGCGACAGGAGCTGAGACAAGTCAGAAAAAAAAGCGTATCTCATGAATAGTCATGCATGGTATCAGGTATCAGATAATGGGGCGTTCATAGTAAAAAAGCTGGCTGAGTGCGTCAGCGCACAGAGACTATCATGGACAATTGCAGAGCTTTTTTCAGATGTTATAATAATAAAATAATGACTTTGATCGCATTATTGAGGAGTTTGGTGATAAAACGAGTGATCCGGAGATGATCGATCGGTATGTATGACTATTATTATTATTATTATTTATTTCTTACATAGGTGAACGCCATAGCAAACAAAAGGGTGGGGCGGGGCTGGAGATGCCTAGTGAGTGCTTTGTTGATATGAAGGGCCATTTAAACCCGTTTGACTGTGAAAAAATACTTTTAAACAGCGCGTATAAAATTAACTGCACGTGTGAAAAATAATTAGACCTGGCGTGCCTAACGCGCAGTTAATAAATGGACTGCAAAGGGTAAATGTACTGTTCTTTTGAGAAAGCTTACAGGTTCGGACCTGTAAAGAAAACACAATTTTTTGATCTCAAGAACTAAAAAAATTTAGATACCCTGCTTTTTTGAAAAACTGGACCTGTCAAAAAAAATAATAATTTTGGCCAATTTTATTTTTTCATAATTTCGATGCCCGAGCTTTTGAAAAACCTTACAGGTTGAGACATGTGAAGAAAACACCATTTTTGATCTTCAAAACTACCCAAATTTTGTCACCCCCTTTTCTGAAAAAGTGGACTGGTCCGGACCTGTCGAAAAAATTAAATTTTGGTAATTTCATTTTTTCATGATTTCGAGGCCCAAGCTTTTGAAAAAGATTACAGGTTCAGACATGTGAAGAAAACAGTATTTTTTGATCTTCAAAACTACCCAAATTTAGACACCCCCTTTTCTGAAAAAGTGGACTGGTCCGGAGGTGTCGAAAAAATTAAATTTTTGGTCAATTTTATTTTTTCATACTTTTAATGTACTGTTCTTTTGAGAAAGCTTACAGGTTCAGACCTGTAAAGAAAACACAATTTATTGATCTCAAGAACTAAAAAAATTTAGATACCCCGCTTTTTTGAAAAAGTGGACTGGTCCGGTCCTGTCAAAAAAAATAATAATTTTGGCCAATTTTCTTTTTTCATAATTTCAATTCCAGAGCTTTTCAAAAAGCGTCTAGGTTCAGACATGTGAAGAAAACACAATTTTTTGATCTTCAAAACTACCCAAATTTAGACACCCCCTTTTTTGAAAAAGTGGACTGGTCCGGACCTGTCGAAAAAATAATAATTTTTGGCCAATTTTCTTTTTTCATAATTTCAATTCCAGAGCTTTTCAAAAAGCGTCTAGGTTCAGACATGTGAAGAAAACACAATTTTTTGATCTTCAAAACTACCCAAATTTAGACACCCCCTTTTCTGAAAAAGTGGACAGGTCCGGAGGTGTCGAAAAAATTAAATTTTGGCCAATTTTATTTTTTCATACTTTTAATGTACTGTTCTTTTGAGAAAGCTTACAGGTTCTGACCTGTAAAGAAAACACAATTTTTTGATCACAAGAACTAAAAAAATTTAGATACCCCGCTTTTTTGAAAAAGTGGACTGGTCCGGTCTTGACAAAAAAATTATAATTTTGGCCAATTTTCTTTTTTCATAATTTCAATGCCCGAGCTTTTGAAAAAGCGTACAGGTTCAGACATGCGAAGAAAACACAATTTTTTGATCTTCAAAACTACCCAAATTTAGACACCCCCTTTTTTGAAAAAGTGGACTGGTCCGGTCCTGTCAAAAAAATAAATAATTTTGGCCAATTTTATTTTTCCATAATTTCGATGCCCGAGCTTTTAAAAAAGCTTACAGCTTCAGCCATGTCAAGAAACACAATTTTTTGATCTTCAAAACTACCCAAATTTAGACACCCTCTTCTCTGTAAAAGTGGACTGGTCCGGACCAGTTGAAAAAAGTAATAATTTTGGACCGTTTTATTTTTTCATAATTTCAATGCCCCGAACTTTTGAGAAAGCTTATATGTTCGGACATGTCAAGAAAACACATTGTTTTTATCTTCAAAACTACCCAAATTTAGTCACCCCCTTTTCTGAAAAAGTGGACTGGTCCGGATCTGTCGAAAAAAATAATAATTTTGGCCAATTTTATTTTTTATAATTTTGATGCCTGAGCTTTTGAAAAAGCTTACAGGTTCAGATATGTGAAGAAAACACCATTTTTTGACCTTCAAAACTACCCAAATTTAGACACCCCCATTTATGAAAAAGTGGACTGCTCCTGACCTGTCGAAAAAATTAAATTTTGGCCAATTTTATTTTTTCATACTTTTAACCCTTTGCGGTCCATTGTCGGACTGGGTCCGACATTGCAATTATTCCTCACAGGTCCTTTGTCAGACTGGGTCCGACATCATTATAGCAATGCAATAAACGGGTGTTTAGTCGTTTTTTCTCCGGAAAAAGTCGAGAAAACCATTCAATTGCCAAGTGGGAGCGACAGGATCCGAGACAAGTCAGAAAAAAAGCGTATCTCATGAATAGTCATGCATGGTATCAGGTATCAGATAATGGGGCGTTCATAGTAAAAAAGCTGGCTGAGTGCGTCAGCGCACAGAGACTATCATGGACAATTGCAGAGCTTTTTTCAGATGTTATAATAATAAAATAATGACTTTGATCGCATTATTGAGGAGTTTGGTGATAAAACGAGTGATCCGGAGATGATCGATCGGTATGTACGACTATTATTATTATTATTATTTATTTCTTACATAGGTGAACGCTATAGCAAACAAAAGGGTGGGGCGGGGCTGGAGATGCCTAGTGAGTGCTTTGTTGATATGAAGGGCCATTTAAACCCGTTTGACTGTGAAAAAATACTTTTAAACAGCGCGTATAAAATTAACTGCACGTGTGAAAAATAATTAGACCTGGCGTGCCTAACGCGCAGTTAATAAATGGACTGCAAAGGGTAAATGTACTGTTCTTTTGAGAAAGCTTACAGGTTCGGACCTGTAAAGAAAACACAAATTTTTGATCTCAAGAACTAAAAAAATTTAGATACCCTGCTTTTTTGAAAAAGTGGACTGGTCCGGACCTGTCAAAAAAAATAATAATTTTGGCCAATTTTATTTTTTCATAATTTCGATGCCCGAGCTTTTGAAAAACCTTACAGGTTGAGACATGTGAAGAAAACACCATTTTTGATCTTCAAAACTACCCAAATTTTGTCACCCCGTTTTCTGAAAAAGTGGACTGGTCCGGACCTGTCGAAAAAAATAATAATTTTGGCCAATTTTCTTTTTTCATAATTTCAATGCCAGAGCTTTTGAAAAAGCGTACAGGTTCAGACATGTGAAGAAAACACAATTTTTTGATCTTCAAAACTACCCAAATTTAGACACCCCCTTTTTTGAAAAAGTGGACTGGTCCGGACCTGTCGAAAAAATAATAATTTTTGGCCAATTTTATTTTTTCATAATTTTGATGCCTGAGCTTTTGAAAAAGCTTATAGGTACAGACATGTGAAGGAAACACTATTTTTTGATATTCAAAACTACCCAAATTTAGACACCCCCTTTTCTGAAAAAGTGGACTGGTCCGGAGGTGTCGAAAAAATTAAATTTTGGTCAATTTTATTTTTTCATACTTTTAATGTACTGTTCTTTTGAGAAAGCTTACAGGTTCTGACCTGTAAAGAAAACACAATTTATTGATCACAAGAACTAAAAAAATTTAGATACCCCGCTTTTTTGAAAAAGTGGACTGGTCCGGTCTTGACAAAAAAATAATAATTTTGGCCAATTTTCTTTTTTCATAATTTCAATGCCAGAGCTTTTGAAAAAGCGTACAGGTTCAGACATGTGAAGAAAACACAATTTTTTGATCTTCAAAACTACCCAAATTTAGACACCCCCTTTTTTGAAAAAGTGGACTGGTCCGGACCTGTCGAAAAAATAATAATTTTTGGCCAATTTTATTTTTTCATAATTTTGATGCCTGAGCTTTTGAAAAAGCTTATAGGTACAGACATGTGAAGGAAACACTATTTTTTGATATTCAAAACTACCCAAATTTAGACACCCCCTTTTCTGAAAAAGTGGACTGGTCCGGAGGTGTCGAAAAAATTAAATTTTGGTCAATTTTATTTTTTCATACTTTTAATGTACTGTTCTTTTGAGAAAGCTTACAGGTTCTGACCTGTAAAGAAAACACAATTTATTGATCACAAGAACTAAAAAAATTTAGATACCCCGCTTTTTTGAAAAAGTGGACTGGTCCGGTCTTGACAAAAAAATTATAATTTTGGCCAATTTTCTTTTTTCATAATTTCAATGCCCGAGCTTTTGAAAAAGCGTACAGGTTCAGACATGTGAAGAAAACACAATTTTTTGATCTTCAAAACTACCCAAATTTAGACACCCCCCTTTTCTGAAAAAGTGGACTGCTCCAGACCTATTGAAAAAAATAATAATTTTGGACCGTTTTATTTTTTCATAATTTCAATGCCCCGAACTTTTGAGAAAGCTTATATGTTCGGACATGTCAAGAAAACACATTGTTTTTATCTTCAAAACTACCCAAATTTAGTCACCCCCTTTTCTGAAAAAGTGGACTGGTCCGGATCTGTAGAAAAAAATAATAATTTTGGCCAATTTTATTTTTTATAATTTTGATGCCTGAGCTTTTGAAAAAGCTTACAGGTTCAGATATGTGAAGAAAACACAATTTTTTTATCTTCAAAACTACCCAAATTTAGCCACCCCCTTTTCTGAAAAAGTGGACTGCTGCTGACCTGTCGAAAAAATTAAATTTTGGTAATTTCATTTTTTCATGATTTCGAGGACCAAGCTTTTGAAAAAGATTACAGGTTCAGACATGTGAAGAAAACACCATTTTTTGATCTTCAAAACTACCCAAATTTAGACACCCCCTTTTCTGAAAAAGTGGACTGGTCCGGACCTGTTGAAAAAAATAATAATTTTGGCCAATTTTATTTTTTCATGATTTTGATGCCTGAGCTTTTGAAAAAGCTTATAGGTTCAGACATGTGAAGGAAACACTATTTTTTGATCTTCAAAACTACCCAAATTTAGACACCCCCTTTTCTGAAAAAGTGGACTGGTCCGGAGGTGTCGAAAAAATTAAATTTTGGCCAATTTTATTTTTTCATACTTTTAATGTACTGTTCTTTTGAGAAAGCTTACAGGTTCTGACCTGTAAAGAAAACACAATTTTTTGATCACAAGAACTAAAAAAATTTAGATACCCCGCTTTTTTGAAAAAGTGGACTGGTCCGGTCCTGTCAAAGAAAATAAATAATTTTGGCCAATTTTATTTTTCCATAATTTCGATGCCCGAGCTTTTAAAAAAGCTTACAGCTTCAGCCATGTCAAGAAACACAATTTTTTGATCTTCAAAACTACCCAAACTTAGACACCCTCTTCTCTGTAAAAGTGGACTGGTCCGGACCAGTTGAAAAAAGTAATAATTTTGGACCGTTTTATTTTTTCATAATTTCAATGCCCCGAACTTTTGAGAAAGCTTATATGTCCGGACATGTCAAGAAAACACATTTTTTTTATCTTCAAAACTACCCAAATTTAGTCACCCCCTTTTCTGAAAAAGTGGACTGGTCCGGATCTGTCGAAAAAAATAATAATTTTGGCCAATTTTATTTTTTATAATTTTGATGCCTGAGCTTTTGAAAAAGCTTACTGGTTCAGATATGTGAAGAAAACACCATTTTTTGATCTTCAAAACTACCCAAATTTAGACACCCCCTTTTCTGAAAAAGTGGACTGCTCCTGACCTGTCGAAAACATTAAATTTTGGTAATTTCATTTTTTCATGATTTCGAGGCCCAAGCTTTTGAAAAAGATTACAGGTTCAGACATTTGAAGAAAACACCATTTTTTGATCTTCAAAACTACCCAAATTTAGACACCCCCTTTTCTGAAAAAGTGGACTGGTCCGGAGCTGTCGAAAAAATTAAATTTTGGCCAATTTTATTTTTTCATACTTTTAACCCTTTGCGGTCCATTGTCGGACTGGGTCCTACATTGCAATTATTCCTCACAGGTCCTTTGTCAGACTGGGTCCGACATCATTATAGCAATGCAATAAACGGGTGTTTAGTCGTTTTTTCTCCGGAAAAAGTCGAGAAAACCATTCAATTGCCAAGTGGGAGCGACAGGAGCCGAGACAAGTCAGAAAAAAAAGCGTATCTCATGAATAGTCATGCATGGTATCAGGTATCAGATAATGGGGCGTTCATAGTAAAAAAGCTGGCTGAGTGCGTCAGCGCACAGAGACTATCATGGACAATTGCAGAGCTTTTTTCAGATGTTATAATAATAAAATAATGACTTTGATCGCATTATTGAGGAGTTTGGTGATAAAACGAGTGATCCGGAGATGATAGATTGGTATGTACGACTATTATTATTATTATTATTTATTTCTTACATAGGTGAACGCTATAGCAAACAAAAGGGTGGGGCGGGGCTGGAGATGCCTAGTGAGTGCTTTGTTGATATGAAGGGCCATTTAAACCCGTTTGACTGTGAAAAAAATACTTTTAAACAGCGCGTATAAAATTAACTGCACGTGTGAAAAATAATTAGACCTGGCGTGCCTAACGCGCAGTTAATAAATGGACTGCAAAGGGTAAATGTACTGTTCTTTTGAGAAAGCTTACAGGTTCGGACCTGTAAAGAAAACACAATTTTTTGATCTCAAGAACTAAAAAAATTTAGATACCCTGCTTTTTTGAAAAACTGGACTGGTCCGGACCTGGTAAAAAAAATAATAATTTTGGCCAATTTTATTTTTTCATAATTTCGATGCCCGAGCTTTTGAAAAACCCTACAGGTTGAGACATGTGAATAAAACACAATTTTTGATCTTCAAAACTACCCAAATTTTGTCACCCCTTTTTCTGAAAAAGTGGACTGGTCCGGACCTGTGAAAAAATAATAATTTTGGCCAATTTTATTTTTTCATAATTTCAATGCCCCGAACTTTTGAGAAAGCTTACAGGTTCAGATATCTGAAGAAAACACAATTTTTTGATCTCAAGAACTAAAAAAAATTAGATACCCCGCTTTTTTGAAAAAGTGGACTGGTCCGGTCCTGTCAAAATAAATCATAATTATGGCCAATTTTATTTTTCCATAATTTCGATGCCCGAGCTTTTGAAAAAGCTTACAGCTTCAGCCATGTCAAGAAAAACAATTTTTTGATCTTCAAAACTACCCAAATTTAGACACCAACCTTTTCTGAAAAAGTGGACTGGTCCGGACCTGTGAAAAAATAATAATTTTGGCCAATTTTATTTTTTCATAATTTCAATGCCCCAAACTTTTGAGAAAGCTTACAGGTTCAGATATCTGAAGAAAACACAATTTTTTGATCTCAACAAAACAAATTAGATACCCCGCTTTTTTGAAAAAGTGGACTGGTCCGGTCCTGTCAAAATAAATCATAATTTTGGCCAATTTTATTTTTTCATAATTTCGATACCCGAACTTTTGAGAAAGCTTACAGGTTCAGATATGTGAAGAAAACACAATTTTTTTATCTTCAAAACTACCCAAATTTAGACACCCCCTTTTCTGAAAAAGTGGACTGGTCCGGATCTGTCGAAAAAATTAAATTTTGGCCAATTTTATTTTTTCATACTTTTAATGTACTGTTCTTTTGAGAAAGCTTACAGGTTCGGACCTGTAAGAAAACACCATTTTTTGATCTCAAGAACTAAAAAAAATTAGATACCCCGCTTTTTTGAAAAAGTGGACTGGTCCGGTCCTGTCAAAATAAATCATAATTTTGGCCAATTTTATTTTTTCATAATTTCGATACCCGAACTTTTGAGAAAGCTTACAGGTTCAGATATGTGAAGAAAACACAATTTTTTTATCTTCAAAACTACCCAAATTTAGACACCCCCTTTTCTGAAAAAGTGGACTGCTCCTGACCTGTCGAAAAAATTAAATTTTGGTAATTTCATTTTTTCATGATTTCGAGGCCCAAGCTTTTGAAAAAGATTACAGGTTCAGACATGTGAAGAAAACACCATTTTTTGATCTTCAAAACTACCCAAATTTAGACACCCCCTTTTCTGAAAAAGTGGACTGGTCCGGAGCTCTCGAAAAAATTAAATTTTGGCCAATTTTATTTTTTCATACTTTTAACCCGTTGCGGTCCATTGTCGGACTGGGTCCGACATTGCAATTATTCCTCACAGGTCCTTTGTCGGACTGGGTCCAACATCATTATAGTAACGCAATAAATGGGTGTTTAGTCGTTTTTTCTCCGGAAAAAGCCAAGAAAACCATTCAATTGCAGAGTGGGAGCGACAGGAGCTGAGACAAGTCGGAAAAAAAAGCGTATCTCATGAATAGTCATGCATGGTATCAGGTATCAGATAATGGGGCGTTCATAGTAAAAAAGCTGGCTGAGTGCGTCAGCGCACAGAGACTATCATGGACAATTGCAGAGCTTTTTTCAGATGTTATAATAATAAAATAATGACTTTGATCGCATTATTGAGGAGTTTGGTGATAAAACGAGTGATCCGGAGATGATCGATCGGTATGTACGACTATTATTATTATTATTATTTATTTCTTACATAGGTGAACGCCATAGCAAACAAAAGGGTGGGGCGGGGCTGGAGATGCCTAGTGAGTGCTTTGTTGATATGAAGGGCCATTTAAACCCATTTGACTGTGAAAAAAATACTTTTAAACAGCGCGTATAAAATTAACTGCACGTGTGAAAATTAATTAGACCTGGCATGCCTGTCGCGCAGTTAATAAATGGACTGCAAAGGGTAAATGTACTGTTCTTTTGAGAAAGCTTACAGGTTCGGACCTGTAAAGAAAACACAATTTTTTGATCTCAAGAACTAAAAAAATTTAGATACTCTGCTTTTTTGAAAAAGTGGACTGGTCCTGTCCTGTCAAAAAAAATCATAATTTTAGCCACTTTTTCAGAAAAGTGGGTGTCTAAATTTGGGTAGTTTTGAAGATCAAAAAATTGTGTTTTCTTCACATGTCTGAATCTGTAAGCTTTTTCAAAAGCTCGGGCATCGAAATTATGTAAAAATAAAATTTCCAAAATTTATTTTTTTCGACAGGTCCGGACCAGTCCACTTTTTCAGAACAGCGGGGTGTCTAAATTTTGATAGTTCTTAAGATCAAAAAATTGTTTTTTGTTGACAGGTCCGAACCTGTAAGCTCTCTCAAAAGACAGTACATTAAAAGTATGAAAAAATAAAATTGGACAAAATTTAATTTTTTCAACAGGTCCGAGCAGTCCACTTTTTCAGAAAAGGGGGTGACTAAATTTGGGTAGTTTTCAAAATCAAAAAATTGTGTTTTCTTCACATGTCTGAACCTGTAAGCTTTTTCAAAAGCTCGGGCATCAAAATTATGAAAAAATAAAATTGGCCAAAATTATTATTTTTTTCAACAGGTCCGGAACAGTCCACTTTTTCAGAATAGGGGGGTGTCTAAATTTGGGTAGTTTTGAAGATCAAAAAATGGTGTTTTCTTCACATGTCTGAACCTGTAAGCTCTCTCAAAAGAACAGTACATTAAAAGTATGAAAAAATAAAATTGGCCAAAATTTAATTTTTTCGACAGGTCCGGACCATTCCACTTTTTCAGAAAAGGTGGTGTCTAAATTTCGGTAGTTTTGAAGATCAATAAATGGGGTTTTCTTCACATGTCTGAACCTGTAAGCTTTTTCAAAAGCTCTGGCATAGTAATTATGAAAAAATCAAATTGGCCAAAATTATTATTTTTTTCAACAGGTCCGGAACAGTCCACTTTTTCAGAAAAGGGGGGTGTCTAAATTTGGGTAGTTTTGAAGATCAAAAAATTGTGTTTTCTTGACATGGCTGAACCTGTAAGCTTTTTCAAAAGCAAGGGCATCGAAATTATGAAAAAATAAAATTGGCCAAAATTTTATTTTTTCACAGGTCCGGACCAGTCCACTTTTTCAGAAAAGGGGGGTGTCTAAATTTGGGTAGTTTTGAAGATCAAAAATTGTGTTTCCATGACATGGCTGAACCTGTAAGCTTTTCAAAAGCTCAGGCATCGGAATTATGTAAAAATAAAATTGGCCAAAATTTTATATTTTCGACAGGTCCGGACCAGTCCACTTTTTCAGAAATGGGGGTGTCTAAATTTGGGTAGTTTTCAAGATAAAAAATGCTGTTTTCTTCACAAGTCCGAACCTGTAAGCTCTATCAAAAGAACAGTACTTTAAAAGTATGAAAAAATAAAATTGGCCAAAATTATGATTTTTTTTGACAGGACCGGACCATTCCACTTTTTCAGAAATTGGGGTAACTAAATTTGGGTAGTTTTGAAGATCAAGAAATTGCGTTTTCTTCACATGTCTGAACCTGTAAGCTTTTTCAAAAGCTCAGGCATCAAAATTATGAAAAAATTAAATTGGCCAAAATTATTATTTTTTTCAATAGGTCTGGAGCAGTCCACTTTTTCAGAAAAGGGGGGTGTCTAAATTTGGGTAGTTTTGAAGATCAAAAAATTGTGTTTTCTTGACATGGCTGAACCTGTAAGCTTTTTCAAAAGCTCGGGCATCGAAATTATGAAAAAATAAAATTGGCCAAAATTTAATTTTTTCACAGTTCCGGACCAGTCCACTTTTTCAGAAAAGGGGGGTGTCTAATTTTGGGTATTTGAAGATCAAAAATTGTGTTTTCTTCACATGTATGAACCTGTAAGCTTTTTCAAAAGCTCAGGCATCAAAATTATGAAAAAATTAAATTGGCCAAAATTATTATTTTTTTCAATAGGTCTGGAGCAGTCCACTTTTTCAGAAAAGGGGGGTGTCTAAATTTGGGTAGTTTTGAAGATCAAAAAATGGTGTTTTCTTGACATTTCTGAACCTGTAAGCTTTCTAAAAAGAACAGTACATTAAAAGTATGAAAAAATAAAATTGGCCAAAATTTAATTTTTTTGACAGGTCCGGAACAGTCCACTTTTTCAGAAAAGGTGGTGTCTAAATTTCGGTAGTTTTGAAGATCAAAAATGGGGTTTTCTTCACATGTCTGAACCTGTAAGCTTTTTCAAAAGCTCAGGCATAGTAATTATGAAAAAATAAAATTGGCCAAAATTATTATTTTTTTCGACAGGTCCGGAACAGTCCACTTTTTCGAAAAGGTCGTGTCTAAATTTCGGTAGTTTTGAAGATCAAAAAATTGGGTTTTCTCACATGTCTGAACCTGTAAGCTTTTTCAAAAGCTCGGGCATCGAAATTATGAAAAAATAAAATTGGCCAAAATTATTATTTTTTCACAGGTCCGGACCAGTCCACTTTTTCAGAAAATGGGGGTATCTAAATTTGGGTAGTTTTGAAGATCAAAAAATTGTGTTTCATCACATGTCTGAACCTGTAAGCTTTTTCAAAAGCTCAGGCATCAAAATTATGAAAAAATTAAATTGGCCAAAATTATTATTTTTTTCAATAGGTCTGGAGCAGTCCACTTTTTCAGAAAAGGGGGGTGTCTAAATTTGGGTAGTTTTGAAGATCAAAAAATGGTGTTTTCTTGACATTTCTGAACCTGTAAGCTTTCTAAAAAGAACAGTACATTAAAAGTATGAAAAAATAAAATTGGCCAAAATTTAATTTTTTCGACAGATCCGGAACAGTCCACATTTTCAGAAAAGGTGGTGTCTAAATTTTGGTAGTTTTGAAGATCAAAAAATGGGGTTTTCTTCACATGTCTGAACCTGTAAGCTTTTTCAAAAGCTCAGGCATCAAAATTATGAAAAAATAAAATTGGCCAAAATTATTATTTTTTTCAATAGGTCTGGAGCAGTCCACTTTTTCAGAAAAGGGGGGTGTCTAAATTTGGGTAGTTTTGAAGATCAAAAAATTGTGTTTTCTTGACATGGCTGAACCTGTAAGCTTTTTCAAAAGCTCGGGCATCGAAATTATGAAAAAATAAAATTGGCCAAAATTTAATTTTTTCACAGTTCCGGACCAGTCCACTTTTTCAGAAAAGGGGGGTGTCTAATTTTGGGTATTTGAAGATCAAAAATTGTGTTTTCTTCACATGTATGAACCTGTAAGCTTTTTCAAAAGCTCAGGCATCAAAATTATGAAAAAATTAAATTGGCCAAAATTATTATTTTTTTCAATAGGTCTGGAGCAGTCCACTTTTTCAGAAAAGGGGGGTGTCTAAATTTGGGTAGTTTTGAAGATCAAAAAATGGTGTTTTCTTGACATTTCTGAACCTGTAAGCTTTCTAAAAAGAACAGTACATTAAAAGTATGAAAAAATAAAATTGGCCAAAATTTAATTTTTTTGACAGGTCCGGAACAGTCCACTTTTTCAGAAAAGGTGGTGTCTAAATTTCGGTAGTTTTGAAGATCAAAAATGGGGTTTTCTTCACATGTCTGAACCTGTAAGCTTTTTCAAAAGCTCAGGCATAGTAATTATGAAAAAATAAAATTGGCCAAAATTATTATTTTTTTCGACAGGTCCGGAACAGTCCACTTTTTCGAAAAGGTCGTGTCTAAATTTCGGTAGTTTTGAAGATCAAAAAATTGGGTTTTCTCACATGTCTGAACCTGTAAGCTTTTTCAAAAGCTCGGGCATCGAAATTATGAAAAAATAAAATTGGCCAAAATTATTATTTTTTCACAGGTCCGGACCAGTCCACTTTTTCAGAAAATGGGGGTATCTAAATTTGGGTAGTTTTGAAGATCAAAAAATTGTGTTTCATCACATGTCTGAACCTGTAAGCTTTTTCAAAAGCTCAGGCATCAAAATTATGAAAAAATTAAATTGGCCAAAATTATTATTTTTTTCAATAGGTCTGGAGCAGTCCACTTTTTCAGAAAAGGGGGGTGTCTAAATTTGGGTAGTTTTGAAGATCAAAAAATGGTGTTTTCTTGACATTTCTGAACCTGTAAGCTTTCTAAAAAGAACAGTACATTAAAAGTATGAAAAAATAAAATTGGCCAAAATTTAATTTTTTCGACAGATCCGGAACAGTCCACATTTTCAGAAAAGGTGGTGTCTAAATTTTGGTAGTTTTGAAGATCAAAAAATGGGGTTTTCTTCACATGTCTGAACCTGTAAGCTTTTTCAAAAGCTCAGGCATCAAAATTATGAAAAAATTAAATTGGCCAAAATTATTATTTTTTTCAATAGGTCTGGAGCAGTCCACTTTTTCAGAAAAGGGGGGTGTCTAAATTTGGGTAGTTTTGAAGATCAAAAAATTGTGTTTTCTTGACATTTCTGAACCTGTAAGCTTTCTCAAAAGAACAGTACATTAAAAGTATGAAAAAATAAAATTGCCCAAAATTTAATTTTTTCGACAGGTCCTGACCAGTCCACTTTTTCAGAAAAGGTGGTGTCTAAATTTCGGTAGTTTTGAAGATCAAAAAAATGGGGTTTTCTTCACATGTCTGAACCTGTAAGCTTTTTCAAAAGCTCGGGCATAGTAATTATGAAAAAATAAAATTGGCCAAAATTATTATTTTTTTCAACAGGTCCGGACCAGTCCACTTTTTCAGAAAAGGGTGGTGTCTAAATTTGGGTAGTTTTCAAGATAAAAAATGCTGTTTTCTTGACATTTCTGAACCTGTAAGCTTTCTAAAAAGAACAGTACATTAAAAGTATGAAAAAATAAAATTGGCCAAAATTTAATTTTTTCGACAGGTCCGGAACAGTCCACTTTTTCAGAAAAGGTGGTGTCTAAATTTCGGTAGTTTTGAAGATCAATAAATGGGGTTTTCTTCACATGTCTGAACCTGTAAGCTTTTTCAAAAGCTCTGGCATAGTAATTATGAAAAAATCAAATTGGCCAAAATTATTATTTTTTTCAACAGGTCCGGAACAGTCCACTTTTTCAGAAAAGGGGGGTGTCTAAATTTGGGTAGTTTTGAAGATCAAAAAATTGTGTTTTCTTGACATGGCTGAACCTGTAAGCTTTTTCAAAAGCAAGGGCATCGAAATTATGAAAAAATAAAATTGGCCAAAATTGTATTTTTTCACAGGTCCGGACCAGTCCACTTTTTCAGAAAAGGGGGGTGTCTAAATTTGGGTAGTTTTGAAGATCAAAAATTGTGTTTCCATGACATGGCTGAACCTGTAAGCTTTTCAAAAGCTCAGGCATCGGAATTATGTAAAAATAAAATTGGCCAAAATTTTATATTTTCGACAGGTCCGGACCAGTCCACTTTTTCAGAAATGGGGGTGTCTAAATTTGGGTAGTTTTCAAGATAAAAAATGCTGTTTTCTTCACAAGTCCGAACCTGTAAGCTCTATCAAAAGAACAGTACTTTAAAAGTATGAAAAAATAAAATTGGCCAAAATTATGATTTTTTTTGACAGGACCGGACCATTCCACTTTTTCAGAAATTGGGGTAACTAAATTTGGGTAGTTTTGAAGATCAAGAAATTGCGTTTTCTTCACATGTCTGAACCTGTAAGCTTTTTCAAAAGCTCAGGCATCAAAATTATGAAAAAATTAAATTGGCCAAAATTATTATTTTTTTCAATAGGTCTGGAGCAGTCCACTTTTTCAGAAAAGGGGGGTGTCTAAATTTGGGTAGTTTTGAAGATCAAAAAATTGTGTTTTCTTGACATGGCTGAACCTGTAAGCTTTTTCAAAAGCTCGGGCATCGAAATTATGAAAAAATAAAATTGGCCAAAATTTAATTTTTTCACAGTTCCGGACCAGTCCACTTTTTCAGAAAAGGGGGGTGTCTAATTTTGGGTATTTGAAGATCAAAAATTGTGTTTTCTTCACATGTATGAACCTGTAAGCTTTTTCAAAAGCTCAGGCATCAAAATTATGAAAAAATTAAATTGGCCAAAATTATTATTTTTTTCAATAGGTCTGGAGCAGTCCACTTTTTCAGAAAAGGGGGGTGTCTAAATTTGGGTAGTTTTCAAGATAAAAAAAATGGTGTTTTCTTGACATTTCTGAACCTGTAAGCTTTCTAAAAAGAACAGTACATTAAAAGTATGAAAAAATAAAATTGCCCAAAATTTAATTTTTTCGACAGGTCCGGAACAGTCCACTTTTTCAGAAAAGGTGGTGTCTAAATTTCGGTAGTTTTGAAGATCAAAAATGGGGTTTTCTTCACATGTCTGAACCTGTAAGCTTTTTCAAAAGCTCAGGCATAGTAATTATGAAAAAATAAAATTGGCCAAAATTATTATTTTTTTCGACAGGTCCGGAACAGTCCACTTTTTTCAGGAAAGGTCGTGTCTAAATTTCGGTAGTTCTGAAGATCAAAAAATGGTGTTTTCTTGACATGTCTGAACCTGTAAGCTTTTTCAAAAGCTCAGGCATAGTAATTATGAAAAAATAAAATTGGCCAAAATTATTATTTTTTTCGACAGGTCCGGAAAGTCCACTTTTTCAGAAAAGGTCGTGTCTAAATTTCGGTAGTTCTGAAGATCAAAAAATTGTGTTTTCTTGACATGGCTGAACCTGTAAGCTTTTTCAAAAGCTCGGGCATCGAAATTATGAAAAAATTAAATTGGCCAAAATTTTATTTTTTCACAGCTCCGGACCAGTCCACTTTTTCAGAAATGGGGGGTGTCTAAATTTGGGTAGTTTTGAAGATCAAAAAATTGTGTTTCTTCACATGTCTGAACCTGTAAGCTTTTTCAAAAGCTCAGGCATCAAAATTATGAAAATATTAAATTGGCCAAAATTATTATTTTTTTCAATAGGTCTGGAGCAGTCCACTTTTTCAGAAAAGGGGGGTGTCTAAATTTGGGTAGTTTTGAAGATCAAAAAATTGTGTTTTCTTGACATGGCTGAACCTGTAAGCTTTTTCAAAAGCTCGGGCATCGAAATTATGAAAAAATAAAATTGGCCAAAATTTAATTTTTTCACAGGTCCGGACCAGTCCACTTTTTAGAAAAGGGGGGTGTCTAATTTTGGGTATTTGAAGATAAAAAATTGTGTTTTCTTCACATGTATGAACCTGTAACCTTTTTCAAAAGCTCAGGCATCAAAATTATGAAAAAATTAAATTGGCCAAAATTATTATTTTTTTCAATAGGTCTGGAGCAGTCCACTTTTTCAGAAAAGGGGGGTGTCTAAATTTGGGTAGTTTTGAAGATCAAAAAATGGTGTTTTCTTAACATGGCTGAACCTGTAAGCTTTTTCAAAAGCTCGGGCATCGAAATTATGAAAAAATAAAATTGGCCAAAATTTAATATTTTCGACAGGTCTGGACCAGTCCACTTTTTCAGAAATGGGGGTGTCTAAATTTGGGTAGTTTTCAAGATAAAAAATGCTGTTTTCTTCACAAGTCCGAACCTGTAAGCTCTATCAAAAGAACAGTACTTTAAAAGTATGAAAAAATAAAATTGGCCAAAAGTATGATTTTTTTTTTACAGGACCGGAACATTCCACTTTTTGAGAAAAGGGGGTGTCTAAATTTGGGTAGTTTTCAAGATCAAAAAATTGTGTTTTCTTCACAGGTCTGAACCTGTAAGCTCTATCAAAAGAACAGTACTTTAGAAGTATGAAAAAATAAAATTGGCCAAAATTTAATTTTTTCGACAGGTCCAGACCAGTCCACTTTTTCAGAAAAGGGGTTGACTAAATTTTAGTAGTTTTGAAGATCAAAAAAATTGTGTTTTCTTCACTATCTGAACCTGTAAGCTTTTTCAAACGCTCGGGTATCGAAATTATGAAAAAATAAAATTGGACAAAATTATTTTTTTTTTCACTGGACCGGACCAGTCCACTTTTTCAAAAAAGCGGGGTGTCTAAATTTGGGTAGTTTTGAAGATCAAAAAATGGTGTTTTCTTGACATTTCTGAACCTGTAAGCTTTCTCAATAGAACAGTACATTAAAATTATGAAAAAATGAAATTGGCCAAAATTTAATTTTTTCGACAGGTCCGGACCAGTCCACTTTTACAGAAAAGGGGGTGTCTAAATTTGGGTAGTTTTGAATATCAAAAAATTGTGTTTTCTTGACATGTCCGAACCTCTAAGCTTTCTCAAAACTTCGGGGCATTGAAATTATGAAAAAATAAAACGGTCCAAAATTATTACTTTTTTCAACAGGTCCGGACCAGTCCACTTTTTCAGAAAAGGGGGTATCTAAATTTGGGTAGATTTGAAGATCAAAAAATTGTTTTCTTGAAAGGTCCGAACCTATAAGCTTTTTCAAAAGTACAGTAGATCGAAATTATGAAAAAATAAAATGGCTAAAATAATTTTTTTGACAGGTCTGTTCCGGTCCACTTTTTCTGAAAAGGGGGTGTCTAAATTTGGGTAGTTTTGAAGATCAAAAAATTGTGTTTTCTTGACATGTCTGAACCTGTAAGCTTTTTGAAAAGCTCGGGCATTGAAATTATGAAAAAATAAAATTGGCCAAAATTAAATTTTTTCACAGATCCGGACCAGTCCACTTTTTCAGAAAAGGGGGGTGTCTAATTTTGGGTATTTGAAGATCAAAAAATTTTGTTTTCTTCACATGTATGAACCTGTAAGCTTTTTCAAAAGCTCAGGCATCAAAATTATGAAAAAATTAAATTGGCCAAAATTATTATTTTTTTCAATAGGTCTGGAGCAGTCCACTTTTTCGAAAAGGGGTATCTAAATTTGGGTAGTTTTGAAGGTCAAAAAATGGTGTTTTCTTGACATTTCTGAACCTGTAAGCTTTCTAAAAAGAACAGTACATTAAAAGTATGAAAAAATAAAATTGGCCAAAATTTAATTTTTTCGACAGGTCCGGAACAGTCCACTTATTCAGAAAAGGTGGTGTCAAAATTTGGGTAGTTTTGAAGATCAAAAAATTGTGTTTTCTTGACATGGCTGAACCTGTAAGCTTTTTCAAAAGCTCGGGCATCGAAATTATGAGAAAATAAAATTGGCCAAAATTTAATTTTTTCACAGGTCCGGACCAGTCCACTTTTTCAGAAAAGGAGGGTGTCTAATTCTGGGTATTTGAAGATCAAAAAATGGTGTTATCTTACAGTTCTGAACCTGTAAGCTTTCTCAAAAGAACAGTACATTAAGAGTATGAAAAAATAAAATTGGCTAAAATTTAATTTTTTCGACAGGTCCTGACCAGTCCACTTTTTCAGAAAAGGTGGTTCTAAATTTCGGTAGTCTTGAAAATCAAAAAATTGTGTTTTCTTCACACGTCTGAACCTGTAAGCTTTTTCAAAAGCTCGGGCATCGAAATTATGAAAAAATAAAATTGGCCAAAATTATTATTTTTTTTAATAGGTCTGGAGCAGTCCACTTTTTCAGAGAAGGGGGGTGTCTAAATTTGGGTAGTTTTGAAGATCAAAAAATTGTGTTTTCTTGACATTTCTGAACCTGTAAGCTTTTTCAAAAGCTCGGGCATCGAAATTATGAAAAAATAAAATTGGCTAAAATTTAATTTTTTCGACAGGTCCTGACCAGTCCACTTTTTCAGAAAAGGTGGTGTCTAAATTTGGGTAGTTTTGAAGATCAAAAGATTGTGTTTTCTTCACACGTCTGAACCTGTAAGCTTTTTCAAAAGCTCGGGCATCGAAATTATGAAAAAATAAAATTGGCCAAAATTTAATTTTTTCATAGGTCCGGACCAGTCCACTTTTTCAGAAAAGGGGGGTGTCTAATTTTGGGTATTTGAAGATCAAAAAATGGTGTTATCTTACAGTTCTGAACCTGTAAGCTTTCTCAAAAGAACAGTACATTAAGAGTATGAAAAAATAAAATTGGCTAAAATTTAATTTTTTCGACAGGTCCTGACCAGTCCACTTTTTCAGAAAAGGTGGTGTCTAAATTTGGGTAGTTTTGAAGATCAAAAAATTGTGTTTTCTTCACACGTCTGAACCTGTAAGCTTTTTCAAAAGCTCGGGCATCGAAATTATGAAAAAATTAAATTGGCCAAAATTATTATTTTTTTTAATAGGTCTGGAGCAGTCCACTTTTTCAGAAAAGGGGGGTGTCTAAATTTGGGTAGTTTTGAAGATCAAAAAATGGTGTTTTCTTGACATTTCTGAACCTGTAAGCTTTTTCAAAAGCTCGGGCATCGAAATTATGAAAAAATAAAATTGGCCAAAGTTTAATTTTTTCACAGGTCAGGACCAGTCCACTTTTTCAGAAAAGGGGGTGTCTAAATTTGGGTATTTGAAGATCAAAAAATTGTGTTTTCTTGACATGGCTGAACCTGTAAGCTTTTTCAAAAGCTTGGGCATCGAAATTATGAAAAAATTAAATTGGCCAAAATTTTATTTTTTCACAGCTCCGGACCAGTCCACTTTTTCAGAAATGGGGGGTGTCTAAATTTGGGTAGTTTTGAAGATCAAAAAATTGTGTTTCTTCACATGTCTGAACCTGTAAGCTTTTTCAAAAGCTCAGGCATCAAAATTATGAAAAAATTAAATTGGCCAAAATTATTATTTTTTTCAATAGGTCTGGAGCAGTCCACTTTTTCAGAAAAGGGGGGTGTCTAAATTTGGGTAGTTTTGAAGATCAAAAAATTGTGTTTTCTTCACTATCTGAACCTGTAAGCTTTTTCAAACGCTCGGGTATCGAAATTATGAAAAAATAAAATTGGACAAATTTTTTTTTTTTTGACTGGACCGGACCAGTCCACTTTTTCAAAAAAGCGGGGTGTCTAAATTTGGGTAGTTTTGAAGATCAAAAAATTGTGTTTTCTTGACATGTCTGAACCTGTAAGCTTTTTAAAAAGCTCGGGCATTGAAATTATGAAAAAATAAAATGTTCCAAAATTATTACTTTTTTCAACATGTCCAGACCAGTCCACTTTTTCAGAAAAGGGGGTGTCTAAATTTGGGTAGTTTTGAAGATCAAAAATTGTTTTCTTGACAGGTCAGAGCCTATAAGCTTTCTCAAAAGAACAGTGCATTAAAATTATGAAAAAATAAAATTGGCCAAACTTATTATTTTTTTGAAAGGACCGGGCCAGTCCACTTTTTCAGAAGGGGGTGTCTAAATTTGGGTGGTTTTGAAGATCAAAAAATTGTTTTCTTGACATGTCTGAACCTGTAAGTTTTTTAAAAAGCTCGGGCATTGAAATAATAAAAAAATAAAATGTTCCAAAATTATTACTTTTTTCAACATGTCCAGACCAGTCCACTTTTTCAGAAAAGGGGGTGTCTAAATTTGGGCAGTTTTGAACATCAAAAATTGTTTTCTTGACAGGGCCGAGCCTATAAGCTTTCTCAAAAGAACAGTGCATTAAAATTATGAAAAAATAAAATTGGCCAACTTATTATTTTTTTGAAAGGACCGGACAAGTCCACTTTTTCAAAAAAGGGGGGTGTCTAAATTTTGGTAGTTCTGAAGATCAAAAAATTGTGTTTTCTTGACATGTCCTAAACTGTAAGCTTTCTCATAAGTTCGGGGCATTGAACTTATGAAAAAATAAAATGTTCCAAAATTATTACTTTTTTCAACAGGTCCGGACCAGTCCACTTTTTCAGAAAAGGGGTGTCTAAATTTGGGTAGTTTTGAAAATAAAAAATTGTTTTCTTGACATGTCCGAACCTCTAATCTTTCTCAAAACTTAGGGGCATGTAAGCTTTTTCATAAGCTCGGGCCTCGACATTATGTAAAAATAAAATTGGCCAAAATTTAATTTTTTCGACAGGTCCAGACCAGTCCACTTTTACAGAAAAGGGGTTGACTAAATTTTGGTAGTTTTGAAGATCAAAAATTGTGTTTTCTTCACTATCTGAACCTGTAAGCTTTTTCAAACGCTCGGGCATCGAAATTATGAAAAAATAAAATTGGACAACATTTTTTTTTTTTTTACTGGACCGGACCAGTCCACTTTTTCAAAAAAGCGGGGTGTCTAAATTTGGGTAGTTTTGAAGATCAAAAAATGGTGTTTTCTTGACATTTCTGAACCTGTAAGCTTTCTCAATAGAACAGTACATTAAAATTATGAAAAAATGAAATTGGCCAAAATTTAATTTTTTCGACAGGTCCGGACCAGTCCACTTTTACAGAAAAGGGGGTGTCTAAATTTGGGTAGTTTTGAATATCAAAAAATTGTGTTTTCTGACATGTCCGAACCTCTAAGCTTTCTCAAAACTTCGGGGCATTGAAATTATGAAAAAATAAAACGGTCCAAAATTATTACTTTTTTCAACAGGTCCGGACCAGTCCACTTTTTCAGAAAAGGGGGTATCTAAATTTGGGTAGTTTTGAAGATCAAAAAATTGTTTTCTTGAAAGGTCCGAACCTATAAGCTTTTTCAAAAGTACAGTAGATTGAAATTATGAAAATATAAAATGGCTAAAATAATTTTTTTGACAGGTCTGTTCCGGTCCACTTTTTCTGAAAAGGGGGTGTCTAAATTTGGGTAGTTTTGAAGATCAAAAATTGTTTTCTTGACAGGTCAGAGCCTATAAGCTTTCTCAATAGAACAGTACATTAAAATTATGAAAAAATGAAATTGGCCAAACTTATTATTTTTTTGAAAGGACCGGACAAGTCCACTTTTTCAGAAGGGGGTGTCTAAATTTGGGTGGTTTTGAAGATCAAAAAATTGTTTTCTTGACATGTCGGAACCTGTAAGTTTTTTAAAAAGCTCGGGCATTGAAATAATAAAAAAATAAAATGTTCCAAAATTATTACTTTTTTCAACATGTCCAGACCAGTCCACTTTTTCAGAAAAGGGGGTGTCTTAATTTGGGCAGTTTTGAAGATCAAAAATTGTTTTCTTGACAGGGCCGAGCCTATAAGCTTTCTCAAAAGAACAGTGCATTAAAATTATGAAAAAATAAAATTGGCCAAACTTATTATTTTTTTGAAAGGACCGGACAAGTCTACTTTTTCAAAAAAGGGGGTTGTCTAAATTTTGGTAGTTCTGAAGATTAAAAAATTGTGTTTTCTTGACATGTCCTAAACTGTAAGCTTTCTCATAAGTTTGGGGCATTGAACTTATGAAAAAATAAAATGGTCCAAAATTATTACTTTTTTCAACAGGTCCGGACCAGTCCACTTTTTCAGAAAGGGGGTGTCTAAATTTGGGTAGTTTTGAAAATAAAAAATTGTTTTCTTGACATGTCCGAACCTCTAATCTTTCTCAAAACTTCGGGGCATTGAAATTATGAAAAAATAAAACGGTCCAAAATTATTACTTTTTTCAACAGGTCCGGACCAGTCCACTTTTTCAAAAAAGGGGGGTGTCTAAATTTTGGTAGTTCTGAAGATCAAAAAATTGTGTTTTCTTGACATGTCCTAAACTGTAAGCTTTCTCACAAGTTCGGGGCATTGAACTTATGAAAAAATAAAATGGTCGAAAATTATTACTTTTTTCAACAGGTCTGGACCAGTCTACTTTTTCAGAAAGGGTGTGTCTAAATTTGGGTAATTTTGAAGATAAAATCTTGACAGGTCCAAACCTATAAGCTTTTTCAGAATTATAGTAGATCGAAATTAAGAAAAAAGAAAATGGCCAAAATAATTTTTATGACAGGTCCGTTTCAGTCCACTTATTCAGAAAAGGGGGTATCTAAATTTGTGTAGGTTTCAAGATAAAAAATATATTTTTTCTTGACATGTCTGAACCTGTGAGCTTTCTCAAAAGAACGGTACATTAAAATTATGAAAAAATAAAATTGGCCAAAATTTAATTTTTTCGACAGGTCCGGAACAGTCCACTTTTTCAGAAAAGGGGGGTGTCTAAATTTGGGTAGTTTTGAAGATCAAAAAATTGTGTTTTCTTGACATGTCTGAACCTGTGAGCTTTCTCAAAAGAACGGTACATTAAAATTATGAAATAATAAAATTGGCCAAAATTTAATTTTTTCGACAGGTCCGGACCAGTCCACATTTTCAGAAAAGGGGGTGTCTAAATTTGGGTAGTTTTGAAGATCAAAAAATTGTGTTTTCTTGACATGTCTGAACCTGTAAGCTTTTTAAAAAGCTCGGGCATTGAAATTATGAAAAAATAAAATGTTCCAAAATTATTACTTTTTTCAACATGTCCAGACCAGTCCACTTTTTCAGAAAAGGGGGTGTTTAAATTTGGGTAGTTTTGAAGATCAAAAATTGTTTTCTTGACAGGTCCGAGCGTATAAGCTTTCTCAAAGAATAGTGCATTAAAATTATGAAAAAATAAAATTGCCAAACTTATTATTTTTTTGAAAGGACCGGACCAGTCCACTTTATCAAAAAAGGGGGGTGTCTAAATTTGGGTAGTTCTGAAGATCAAAAAATTGTGTTTTCTTGACATGTCCTAAACTGTTAGCTTTCTCATAAGTTCGGGGCATTGAACTTATGAAAAAATAAAATGGTCGAAAATTATTACTTTTTTCAACAGGTCTGGACCAGTCCACTTTTTCAGAAAGGGTGTGTCTAAATTTGGGTAGTTTTGAAGATCAAAAAATTGTGTTTTCTTGACATGTCTGAACCTGTAAGCTTTTTAAAAAGCTCGGGCATTGAAATTATGAAAAAATAAAATGTTCCAAAATTATTACTTTTTTCAACATGTCCAGACCAGTCCACTTTTTCAGAAAAGGGGGGTGTCTAAATTTGGGTAGTTTTGAAGATCAAAAATTGTTTTCTTGACAGGGCCGAGCCTATAAGCTTTCTCAATAGAACAGTACATTAAAATTATGAAAAAATGAAATTGGCCAAACTTATTATTTTTTTGAAAGGACCGGACAAGTCCACTTTTTCAAAAAAGGGGGGTGTCTAAATTTTGGTAGTTCTGAAGATCAAAAAATTGTGTTTTCTTGACGTGTCCTAAACTGTTAGCTTTCTCATAAGTTCGGGGCATTGAACTTATGAAAAAATAAAATGGTCCAAAATTATTACTTTTTTCAACAGGTCGGACCAGTCAACTTTTTCAGAAAGGGGGTGTCTAAATTTGGGTAGTTTTGAAGATAAAAAATTGTTTTCTTGACAGGTCCGAACCTATAAGCTTTTTCAGAATTATAGTAGATCGAAATTAAGAAAAAAGAAAATGGCCAAAATAATTTTTATGACAGGTCCGTTCCAGTCCACTTATTCAAAAAAGGGGGTATCTAAATTTGTGTAGGTTTGAAGATAAAAAAAAATGTTTTTTCTTGACATGTCTGAACCTGTAATCTTTTTCAAAAGCTCGGTCATCGAAATTATGAAAAAATAAAATTCGCCAAACATTTTTTTTTTTTGAAAGGACCGGACCAGTCCACTATTTCAGAAGGGGGTGTCTAAATTTGGGTGGTTTTGAAGATCAAAAAATTGTTTTCTTGACAGGTCCGAGACTATAAGCTTTTTCAGAAGTTAGTAGATCGAAATTATGAAAAAATAAAATGTTCCAAAATTATTACTTTTTTCAACATGTCCAGACCAGTCCACTTTTTCAGAAAAGGGGGTGTTTAAATTTGGGTAGTTTTGAAGATCAAAAATTGTTTTCTTGACAGGTCCGAGCGTATAAACTTTCTCAAAGAATAGTGCATTAAAATTATGAAAAAATAAAATTGCCAAACTTATTATTTTTTTGAAAGGACCGGACCAGTCCACTTTATCAAAAAAGGGGGGGGTCTAAATTTGGGTAGTTCTGAAGATCAAAAAATTGTGTTTTCTTGACATGTCCTAAACTGTTAGCTTTCTCATAAGTTCGGGGCATTGAACTTATGAAAAAATAAAATGTTCGAAAATTATTACTTTTTTCAACAGGTCTGGACCAGTCCACTTTTTCAGAAAGGGTGTGTCTAAATTTGGGTAGTTTTGAAGATTAAAATTGTTTTCTTGACAGGTCCGAACCTATAATTCAGAATTATAGTAGATCGAAATTAAGAAAAAAGAAAATGGCCAAAATAATTTTTATGACAGGTCCGTTTCAGTCCACTTATTCAGAAAAGGGGGTATCTAAATTTGTGTAGGTTTGAAGATAAAAAAAAATGTTTTTTCTTGACATGTCTGAACCTGTGAGCTTTCTCAAAAGAACGGTACATTAAAATTATGAAAAAATAAAATTGGCCAAAATTTAATTTTTTCGACAGGTCTGGAACAGTCCACTTTTTCAGAAAAGGGGGGGTTCTAAATTTGGGTAGTTTTGAAGATCAAAAAATTGTGTTTTCTTGACATGTCTGAACCTGTGAGCTTTCTCAAAAGAACGGTACATTAAAATTATGAAATAATAAAATTGGCCAAAATTTAATTTTTTCAACAGGTCGGACCAGTCAACTTTTTCAGAAAGGGGGTGTCTAAATTTGGGTAGTTTTGAAGATAAAAAATTGTTTTCTTGACAGGTCCGACCTATAAGCTTTTTCAGAATTATAGTAGATCGAAATTAGAAAAAAGAAAATGGCCAAAATAATTTTTATGACAGGTCCGTTCCAGTCCACTTATTCAAAAAAGGGGGTATCTAAATTTGTGTAGGTTTGAAGATAAAAAAAAATGTTTTTTCTTGACATGTCTGAACCTGTAATCTTTTTCAAAAGCTCGGTCATCGAAATTATGAAAAAATAAAATTCGCCAAACATTTTTTTTTTTTGAAAGGACCGGACCAGTCCACTATTTCAGAAGGGGGTGTCTAAATTTGGGTAGATTTGAAGATAAAAAAATGTGTTTTCTTGCATGTCTCAACCTATAAGTTTTTTCAAAAGCTCGGGCATCAAAATTATGAAAAAATAAAATTGGCCAAACTTATTATTTTTTTGAAAGGACCAGACCAGTCCACTTTTTCAAAAAGGGGTGTCTAAATTTGGGTGGTTTTGAAGATCAAAAAATTGTTTTCTTGACAGGTCGAACTTATAAGCTTTTTCAAAAGTATAGTAGATCGAAATTATGAAAAAATAAAATGGCCAAAATAATTTTTTTTCACAGGTCTGTTCCGGTCAACTTTTTCTGAAAAGGGGGTGTCTAAATTTGGGTAGTTTTGAAGATCAAAAAATTGTGTTTTCTTGACATGTCTGAACCTGTGAGCTTTCTCAAAAGAACGGTACATTAAAATTATGAAAAAATAAAATTGGCCAAAATTATTATTTTTTTTTCACAGGACCAGACCAGTCCACATTTTCAGAGAAGGGGGTGTATAAATTTAGGTAGTTTTGAAGATCAAAAAATTGTGTTTTCTTGAAATGTCTAAACCTGTAAGCTTTTTGAAAAGCCGCGCATCGAAATTATGAAAAAATTAAATTGGCCAAAAAATTTTTTTTTTTAAAGGACCTGACCAGTTCACTTTTTCAAAAAAGGGGGGGGTGTCTAAATTTTGGTAGTTCTGAAGATCAAAAAATGGTGTGTTCTGACAGGTCAAAACATATCAGCTTTTTCAAATGTATAGTAGATCAAAATTATGAAAAAAATGAAATGGCCAAAATAATTTTTTTTTGACAAATCCGTTCCTGTCCACTTTTTCAGAAACGGGGGTGTCTAAATTTGGGTAGTTTTGAGGATCAAAAAATTGTGTTTTCTTGACATGTCTGAACCTGTAAGCTTTTAAAAAGCTCGGGCTTTGAAATTATGAAAAAATAAAACTAGCCAAAATTTAATTTTTTTGACAGGTCCAGACCAGTCCACTTTTTCAGAAAAGTGGGTGAATAAATTTTGGTAGTTCTGAAGATCAAATAATTGTGTTTTCTTGGCAGGTTAGGGTCAGGGTCAGCGTTAGGGTTAGGGTTAGTGTTACAGTCAGGTTCAGGATTTGGATTAGGTTTAGGGTTAGGGATAGGGTCAGAGTCACGGTCAAATCAGGGTTAGGGTTAGTTTCAGGGTCAGGGTCAAGGTCAGGGTCAGCGTCCGGGTCAGGCTTTTGTGCATATAAATGGTAAAAAAAAAGTTTGAACGCAGTGTGCATGCGCAGCTGCTTAGTTTTTACCGAGCTACTGCGCATGCGCAGCAAACTACGCTAAAAACGAAGGGTCTGCCCATTTCTAAACGCACTGCGCAGGTAAAGCAACTCCCCAATGAATACACAGCTGCGCATGCGCATCAAACTACGCAGCTGCGCATGCACAGCAAACTGCAACTACGCATGCGCAATAGCTCGGCAAAAACTAATTAGCTGCGCATGCACACTCCGTTCAAACTTTTTTTTACCATTTCTACGCGCAAAACGATGCCAAAAACGAAGGGACTGAACATTTCTGAACGCACTGAGCAGGTACAGCAACTCTGCAATGAATACGCAACTGCGCATGCGCTGCAAACTGCAACTGCGCATGCGCAGTAGCTTGGCAAAAACTAATTAGCTGCGCATGCGCACTCCGTTCAAACTTTTTTTACCATTTATATGCGCATAAAAGACGTCAAAAACGAAGGGTCTGCCCATTTCTGAACGCACTGCGCAGGTACAACAACGCAATGAATATGCACCTGCGCATGCGCAGTAAACTACGGAACTGCACAAGCGCAAGAGCTCTGCAAAAAATAAGCAGCTGCGCATGCCAACTCCTTTCAAACATTTTTTTACCATTTATATGCGCAAAACGACGTCAAAAACGAAGGGTCTGCCCATTTCTGAACGCACTGCGCAGGTACAGCAACTCCGCAATGAATATGCAGCTGCGCTTGCGCAGCAAACTACGGAACTGCACAAGCGCAGGAGCTCTGCCAAAACTAAGCAGCTGCGCATGCGCACTCCGTTCAAACTTTTTTACCATTTATATACTCAAAGCGATGTCAAAAACGAAGGGTCTGCCCATTTCTGAACGCAATGGGCAGGAACTGCAACTACACAATGAATACGCAGCTGCGCATGCGCAGCAAACTGCAACTGCGCATGCACAGTAGCTTGGCAAAACAAAGCAGCCGCGCATGCGCACTCCGTTCAAACTTTTTTTATCATTTATATGCGCAAAACGACGCCAAGAACGAAGGTTCTGCCCATTTCTGAACGCACTGAGCAGGTACAGCAGCTCTGCAATGAATACGCAGCTGCGCATGCGCAGCAAACTGCGCAACTGTGCATGCACAGCAAACTGCAACTGCGCATGCGCAGTAGCTTGGCAAAAACTAATTAGCAGCGCATGCGCAATCCGTTCAAATTTTTTTTTACCATATATATGGTGAAACGAAGCCAAAAACGAAGTGTTTACCCATTTCTGAACGCACTGCGAAGGTACAACAACTCCGCAATGAATACGCAGCTGCGCATGCACAGCAAACTACGGAACTGCACAAGCGCAGGAGCTCTGCAAAAAATAAGCAGCTGCGCATGCCAACTCCTTTCAAACATTTTTTTACCATTTATATGCGCAAAACGACGTCAAAAACGAAGGGTTTGCCCATTTCTGAACGCAATGGGCAGGTACTGCAACTCCACAATGAATCCGCTGCTGCGCATGCGCAGTTGCTCGGCAAAAACTAATTAGCTGCGCATACACACTCCTTTCAAACTCTTTTTTACCATTTATATGGGCGAAACGACGCAAAAAACTAAGGGTCTGCCCATTTCTGAACGCACTGCGCAGGTACAGCAACTCAGCAATGAATACGCAGCTGCGCATGCGCAGCAAACTGCAACTGCGCATGCACAGTAGCTTGACAAAACTAAGCAGCTGCGCACACGCACTCCGTTCAAACTTTTTTTTACCATTTATATGCGCAAAACGACGTCAAAAACGAAGGGTTTGCCCATTTCGGAACGCAATGGGCAGGTACTGCAACTCCACAATGAATCCGCAGCTGCGCATGCGCAGTAGCTCGGCAAAAACTAATTAGCTGCGCATGCGCACTCCTTTCAAACTCTTTTTTACCATTTATATGGGCGAAACGACGCAAAAAACGAAGGGTCTGCCCATTTCTGAACGCACTGCGCAGGTACAGCAACTCCGCAATGAATATGCAGCTGCGCTTGCGCAGCAAACTACGGAACTGCACAAGCGCAGGAGCTCTGCAAAAAATAAGCAGCTTCGCATGCCAACTCCTTTCAAAGTTTTTTTTACCATTTATATGCGCAAAACGACGTCAAAAACGAAGGGTTTGCCCATTTCTGAACGCAATGGGCAGGTACTGCAACTCCACAATGAATACGCAGCTGCGCATGTGCAGCAAACTATGCAACTGCGCTGTGCAGCAAACTGCAACTGCGCATGCACAGTAGCTTGGCAAAACTAAGAAGCTGCGCATGCGCACTCCTTTCAAACTCTTTTTTTTACCATTTATATGCACAAAACGACGCCAAAAACGAAAGGTTTGCCCATGTCTGAACGCAATGCGCAGGTACAGCAACTCAGCAATGAATACGCAGCTGCGCATGCGCAGCAAACTGCAACTGCTCATGCACAGTAGCTCGGAAAAAACTAATTAGCTGCGCATTCACACTCCGTTCAAACTCTTTTTTACCATTTATATGGGCGAAACGACGCCAAGAACGATGGTTCTGCCCATTTCTGAACGCACTGAGCAGGTACAGCAGCTCTGCAATGAATACGCAGCTGCGCATGCGCAGCAAACTGCGCAACTGCGCATGTGCAGCAAACTGCAACTGCGCATGCGCAGTAGCTCGGCAAAAACTAAGCAGCTGCGCATGCGCACTCCTTTCAAACTTTTTTTTGCCATTTATAATATGGGCGAAACGACGCCAAGAACGAAGGTTCTGCCCATTTCTGAACGCACTGCGCAGGTACAGCAACTGCAATGAATACGCAGATGCGCATGCGCAGCAAACCGCACAACTGCGCATGCACAGTAGCTCGGCAAAAACTAAACAGCTGCGAATGCGCTCCGTTAAAAGTTGTTTTACCATTTATATACTCAAAGCGACGCCAAAAAGGAAGGGTCTGCCCATTTCTGAACGCACTGCGCAGTTACAGCAACTCCGCAATGAATACGCAGCTGCGCTTGCGCAGCAAACGACGGAACTGCGCATGCGCAGTAGCTCGGAAAAACTAAGCAGCTGCGCATGTGCACTCCTTTCAAACTCTTTTTACCATTTATATGGGCGAAACGACGCAAAAAAACTAAGGGTCTGCCCATTTCTGATCGCACTGCGCAGGTACAGCAACTCCGCATTGAATACGCAGCTGCGCATCGCAGCAAACTGCAACTGCGCATGCACAGTAGCTTGGCAAAACTAAGTAGCTGCGCATACGCACTCCGATCAAACTTTTTTTACCATTTATATGCGTAAAACGACGTCAAAACGAAGGGTTTGCCCATTTCTGAACGCAATGCGCAGATACTGCAACTCCACAAAGAATACGCAGCTGCGCATGCGCAACAAACCGCACAACTGCGCATGCACAGTAGCTCGGCAAAAAGTAAGCAGCTGCGAATGCGCTCCGTTAAAAGTTGTTTTACCATTTATATACAAAGCGACGCCAAAAGCGAAGGGTCTGCCCATTTGAACACATTGTGCCGGTACAGCAACTCCGCAATGAATACGCAACTGCGCATGCGCAGTAGCTCGGAAAAACTAAGCAGCTGCGCATGCGCACTCCTTTCAAACTCTTTTTTACCATTTATATGGGCGAAACGACGCCAAGAACGATGGTTCTGCCAATTTCTGAACGCACTGAGCAGGTACAGCAGCTCTGCAATGAATACGCAGCTGGGCATGCGCAACAAACTGCGCAACTGCGCATGCAGAGTGACTCGGCAAAATAAGCAGCTGCGAATGCGCTCCGTTAAAAGTTGTTTGACCATTTATATACTCAAAGCGACGCCAAAAACGAAGGGTCTGCCCATTTGAACGCATTGTGTAGGTACAGCAACTCTGCAATGACTACGCAGCAAACTACGCAACTGCCCATGCACAGTAGCTCGGAAAAAACTAAGCATCTGCGCATGCACACTCCTTTCAAACTTTTTTTTACCAATTTATATGCGTTAAACGACGCCAAAAACGAAGTGTGTCCATTTCTGAACACACTGCGCAGGTACAGGAGCTCGGCAAAAACTAAGCAGCTGCGCATCCAACTCTTGTCAAACTTTTTTTTACCATTTATATGCGCAAGACGACGTCAAAAACGAAGGGTTTGCCGATTTCTGAACGCAATGGGCAGGTACTGCAACTCCACAATGAATCCGCAGCTGCGCATGCGCAGTAGCTCGGGAAAAACTAATTAGCTGCGCATGCGCACTCCGTTCAAACTCTTTTTTACCATTTAATGGGCGAAACGACGCAAAAAAACTAAGGGTCTGCCCATTTCTGAACGCAATGCGCAGGTACAGCAACTCCACAATGAATACGCAGCTGCGCATTCGCAGCAAACTACGCAACTGCGCATGCGCAGCAAACTGCATCGCGTATGCGCAGTAGCTCGGCAAAAACTAAGCAGCTTCGCATGCCAACTCCTTTCAAAGTTTTTTTTACCATTTATAGGCGCAAAACGACGTCAAAACGAAGGGTTTGCCCATTTCTGAACGCAATGGGCAGGTACTGCAACTCCACAATAAATCCGCAGCTGCGCATGCGCAGTGCGCACTCATTTCAAATTCTTTTTTACAATTTATATGGGCGAAACGACGCAAGCAGCTGCGCATGCGCACTCCTTTCAAACTCTTTTTTACCATTTATAATATGGGCGAAACGACGCCAAGAACGAAGGTTCTGCCCATTTCTGAACGCACTGCGCAGGTACTGCAACTCCACAGAATACCCAGCTGCGCATCGCAACAAACCGCACAACTGCGCATGCACAGTAGCTCGGCAAAAAGTAAGCAGCTGCGAATGCGCTCCGTTAAAAGTTGTTTTACCATTTATATACAAAGCGACGCCAAGAACGAAGGGTCTGCCCATTTGAACGCATTTTGCAGGTACAGCTACTCCGCAATGAATACGTAGCTGCGCTTGTGCAGCAAACTACGCAACTGCGCAGCAAACTGCAACTGCGCATGCGCACTCCGTTCAAACTTTTTTTACCATTGATATGCGCAAACGAAACCAAAAACGAAGCCTGCCCATTTCTGAACGCACTGCGCAGTTACAGCAACTCCACAATGATTACGCAGCTGCGCATGCGCAGCAAACTGCAACTGCGCATGCACAGTAGCTTGGCAAAACTAAGCAGCTGCGCATGTGCACCAAACTTTTTTATCATTTATATGTGTTTCACGACCCCACGAACGAAGGTTCTGCCCATTTCTGAACGCACTGAGCAGGTACAGCAGCTCTGCAATGAATACGAAGCTGCGCATGCGCAGCAAACTGCGCAACTGCGCATGTGCAGCAAACTGCAACTGCGCATGCGCACTAGCTCGGAAAAAACATTAGCTGCGCATGCGCACTCCGTTCAAACTTTTTTTACCATTTATATTCGCAAAACGACGTCAAAAACGAAGGGTCTGCCCATTTGAACGCATTGTGCAGGTACAGCTACTCCGCAATGAATACGTAGCTGCGCTTGTGCAGCAAACTACGCAACTGCGCAGCAAACTGCAACTGCGCATGCGCACTCCGTTCAAACTTTTTTTACCATTGATATGCGCAAACGAAACCAAAAACGAAGCCTGCCCATTTCTGAACGCACTGCGCAGTTACCAGCAACTCCACAATGAATACGCAGCTGCGCATGCGCAGCAAACTGCAACTGCGCATGCACAGTAGCTTGGCAAAACTAAGCAGCTGCGCATGTGCACTCTGTTCAAACTTTTTTTATCATTTATATGCGTAAAACGACCCCACGAACGAAGGTTCTGCCCATTTCTGAACGCACTGAGCAGGTACAGCAGCTCTGCAATGAATACGCAGCTGCGCATGCGCAACAAACTGCGCAACTGCGCATGCACAGTAGCTCGGAAAAAACTCCTTTCAAACTTTTTTTTACCAATTTATATGCGTTAAACGACGCCAAAAACGAAGTGTGTCCATTTCTGAACACACTGCGCAGGTACAGGAGCTCGGCAAAAACTAAGCAGCTGCGCATCCAACTCTTGTCAAACTTTTTTTTACCATTTATATGCGCAAGACGACGTCAAAAACGAAGGGTTTGCCGATTTCTGAACGCAATGGGCAGGTACTGCAACTCCACAATGAATCCGCAGCTGCGCATGCGCAGTAGCTCGGGAAAAACTAATTAGCTGCGCATGCGCACTCCGTTCAAACTCTTTTTTACCATTTAATGGGCGAAACGACGCAAAAAAACTAAGGGTCTGCCCATTTCTGAACGCAATGCGCAGGTACAGCAACTCCACAATGAATACGCAGCTGCGCATTCGCAGCAAACTACGCAACTGCGCATGCGCAGCAAACTGCATCTGCGTATGCGCAGTAGCTCGGCAAAAACTAAGCAGCTTCGCATGCCAACTCCTTTCAAAGTTTTTTTTACCATTTATATGCGCAAAACGACGTCAAAACGAAGGGTTTGCCCATTTCTGAACGCAATGGGCAGGTACTGCAACTCCACAATAAATCCGCAGCTGCGCATGCGCAGTGCGCACTCATTTCAAATTCTTTTTTACAATTTATATGGGCGAAACGACGCAAGCAGCTGCGCATGCGCACTCCTTTCAAACTCTTTTTTACCATTTATAATATGGGCGAAACGACGCCAAGAACGAAGGTTCTGCCCATTTCTGAACGCACTGCGCAGGTACAGCAACTGCAATGAAGACGCAGCTGCGCATGCGCAGCAAACCGCACAACTGCGCATGCACAGTAGCTCGGCAAAAACTAAACAGCTGCGAATGCGCTCCGTTAAAAGTTGTTTTACCATTTATATACTCAAAGCGACGCCAAAAAGGAAGGGTCTGCCCATTTCTGAACGCACTGCGCAGTTACAGCAACTCCGCAATGAATACGCAGCTGCGCTTGCGCAGCAAACGACGGAACTGCGCATGCGCAGTAGCTCGGAAAAACTAAGCAGCTGCGCATGTGCACTCCTTTCAAACTCTTTTTACCATTTATATGGGCGAAACGACGCAAAAAAACTAAGGGTCTGCCCATTTCTGATCACACTGCGCAGGTACAGCAACTCCGCATTGAATACGCAGCTGCGCATCGCAGCAAACTGCAACTGCGCATGCACAGTAGCTTGGCAAAACTAAGTAGCGCGCATACGCACTCCGATCAAACTTTTTTTACCATTTATATGCGTAAAACGACGTCAAAACGAAGGGTTTGCCCATTTCTGAACGCAATGCGCAGATACTGCAACTCCACAAAGAATACGCGGCTGCGCATGCGCAGCAAACTACGCAACTGCGCATGCGCAGCAAACTGCATCTGCGCATGCGCAGTAGCTCGGCAAAAACTAAGCAGCTGCGCATGCGCACTCCTTTCAAACTCTTTTTTACCATTTATATGGGCGAAACGACGCCAAGAACGAAGGTTCTGCCCATTTCTGAACGCACTGAGCAGGTACAGCAACTGCAATGAATACGCAGCTGCGCATGCGCAACAAACCGCACAACTGCGCATGCACAGTAGCTCGGCAAAAAGTAAGCAGCTGCGAATGCGCTCCGTTAAAAGTTGTTTTACCATTTATATACAAAGCGACGCCAAAAGCGAAGGGTCTGCCCATTTGAACACATTGTGCAGGTACAGCAACTCCGCAATGAATACGCAACTGCGCATGCGCAGTAGCTCGGAAAAACTAAGCAGCTGCGCATGCGCACTCCTTTCAAACTCTTTTTTACCATTTATATGGGCGAAACGACGCCAAGAACGATGGTTCTGCCAATTTCTGAACGCACTGAGCAGGTACAGCAGCTCTGCAATGAATACGCAGCTGCGCATGCGCAACAAACTGCGCAACTGCGCATGCAGAGTGACTCGGCAAAAACTAAGCAGCTGCGAATGCGCTCCGTTAAAAGTTGTTTGACCATTTATATACTCAAAGCGACGCCAAAAACGAAGGGTCTGCCCATTTGAACGCATTGTGTAGGTACAGCAACTCTGCAATGACTACGCAGCAAACTACGCAACTGCCCATGCACAGTAGCTCGGAAAAAACTAAGCAGCTGCGCATGCACACTCCTTTCAAACTTTTTTTTACCAATTTATATGCGTTAAACGACGCCAAAAACGAAGTGTGTCCATTTCTGAACACACTGCGCAGGTACAGGAGCTCGGCAAAAACTAAGCAGCTGCGCATCCAACTCTTGTCAAACTTTTTTTTACCATTTATATGCGCAAGACGACGTCAAAAACGAAGGGTTTGCCGATTTCTGAACGCAATGGGCAGGTACTGCAACTCCACAATGAATCCGCAGCTGCGCATGCGCAGTAGCTCGGGAAAAACTAATTAGCTGCGCATGCGCACTCCGTTCAAACTCTTTTTTACCATTTATATGGGCGAAACGACGCCAAGAACGATGGTTCTGCCAATTTCTGAACGCACTGAGCAGGTACAGCAGCTCTGCAATGAATACGCAGCTGCGCATGCGCAACAAACTGCGCAACTGCGCATGCAGAGTGACTCGGCAAAAACTAAGCAGCTGCGAATGCGCTCCGTTAAAAGTTGTTTTACCATTTATATACTCAAAGCGACGCCAAAAAGGAAGGGTCTGCCCATTTCTGAACGCACTGCGCAGTTACAGCAACTCCGCAATGAATACGTAGCTGCGCTTGTGCAGCAAACTACGCAACTGCGCATGCACAGTAGCTCGGCAAAAACTAAACAGCTGCGAATGCGCTCCGTTAAAAGTTGTTTTACCATTACTCAAAGCGACGCCAAAAAGGAAGGGTCTGCCCATTTCTGAACGCACTGCGCAGTTACAGCAACTCCGCAATGAATACGCAGCTGCGCTAGCTCTGAAAAACTAAGCAGCTGCGCATGTGCACTCCTTTCAAACTCTTTTTACCATTTAAATGGGCGAAACGACGCAAAAAACTAAGGGTCTGCCCATTTCTGATCGCACTGCGCAGTTACAGCAACTCCACAATGAATACGCAGCTGCGCATCGCAGCAAACTGCAACTGCGCATGCACAGTAGCTTGGCAAAACTAAGCAGCTGCGCATGTGCACTCCGTTCAAACTTTTTTATCATTTATATGTGTTTCACGACCCCACGAACGAAGGTTCTGCCCATTTCTGAACACACTGAGCAGGTACAGGAGCTCTGCAATGAATACGCAGCTGCGCATGCGCAGTAGCTCGGCAAAAACTAAGCAGCTGCGCATGTGCACCAAACTTTTTTATCATTTATATGTGTTTCACGACCCCACGAACGAAGGTTCTGCCCATTTCTGAACGCACTGAGCAGGTACAGCAGCTCTGCAATGAATACGAAGCTGCGCATGCGCAGCAAACTGCGCAACTGCGCATGTGCAGCAAACTGCAACTGCGCATGCGCACTAGCTCGGAAAAAACATTAGCTGCGCATGCGCACTCCGTTCAAACTTTTTTTACCATTTATATTCGCAAAACGACGTCAAAAACGAAGGGTTTCCCAATTTCTGAACACAATGTGCAGGTACTGCAACTCCACAGAATACGCAGCTGCGCATGCGCAGCAAACTAGGCAACTGCGCATGTGCAGCAAACTGCAACTGCGCATGCACAGTAGCTTGGCAAAACTAAGCAGCTGCGCATGCGCACTCCGTTCAAATTTTTTATCATTTATATGCGCAAAACGACGCCAAGAACGAAGGGTCTGCCCATTTGAACGCATTGTGCAGGTACAGCTACTCCGCAATGAATACGTAGCTGCGCTTGTGCAGCAAACTACGCAACTGCGCAGCAAACTGCAACTGCGCATGCGCACTCCGTTCAAACTTTTTTTACCATTGATATGCGCAAACGAAACCAAAAACGAAGCCTGCCCATTTCTGAACGCACTGCGCAGTTACCAGCAACTCCACAATGAATACGCAGCTGCGCATGCGCAGCAAACTGCAACTGCGCATGCACAGTAGCTTGGCAAAACTAAGCAGCTGCGCATGTGCACTCTGTTCAAACTTTTTTTATCATTTATATGCGTAAAACGACCCCACGAACGAAGGTTCTGCCCATTTCTGAACGCACTGAGCAGGTACAGCAGCTCTGCAATGAATACGCAGCTGCGCATGCGCAGCAAACTGCGCAACTGCGCATGTGCAGCAAACTGCAACTGCGCATGCGCAGTAGCTCGGCAAAAACTAAGCAGCTGCGCATGCGCACTCCTTTCAAACTTTTTTTTGCCATTTATAATATGGGCGAAACGACGCCAAGAACGAAGGTTCTGCCCATTTCTGAACGCACTGCGCAGGTACAGCAACTGCAATGAATACGCAGATGCGCATGCGCAGCAAACCGCACAACTGCGCATGCACAGTAGCTCGGCAAAAACTAAACAGCTGCGAATGCGCTCCGTTAAAAGTTGTTTTACCATTACTGAAAGCGACGCCAAAAAGGAAGGGTCTGCCCATTTCTGAACGCACTGCGCAGTTACAGCAACTCCGCAATGAATACGCAGCTGCGCTTGCGCAGCAAACGACGGAACTGCGCATGCGCAGTAGCTCGGAAAAACTAAGCAGCTGCGCATGTGCACTCCTTTCAAACTCTTTTTACCATTTATATGGGCGAAACGACGCAAAAAAACTAAGGGTCTGCCCATTTCTGATCGCACTGCGATTTATATGGGCGAAACGACGCAAAAAAACTAAGGGTCTGCCCATTTCTGATCGCCTTCGTTTTGACGTCGTTTTACGCATATAAATGGTAAAAAAAGTTTGATCGGAGTGCGCATGCACAGTAGCTTGGCAAAACTAAGTAGCTGCGCATACGCACTCCGATCAAACTTTTTTTACCATTTATATGCGTAAAACGACGTCAAAACGAAGGGTTTGCCCATTTCTGAACGCAATGCGCAGATACTGCAACTCCACAAAGAATACGCAGCTGCGCATGCGCAACAAACCGCACAACTGCGCATGCACAGTAGCTCGGCAAAAAGTAAGCAGCTGCGAATGCGCTCCGTTAAAAGTTGTTTTACCATTTATATACAAAGCGACGCCAAAAGCGAAGGGTCTGCCCATTTGAACACATTGTGCAGGTACAGCAACTCCGCAATGAATACGCAACTGCGCATGCGCAGTAGCTCGGAAAAACTAAGCAGCTGCGCATGCGCACTCCTTTCAAACTCTTTTTTACCATTTATATGGGCGAAACGACGCCAAGAACGATGGTTCTGCCAATTTCTGAACGCACTGAGCAGGTACAGCAGCTCTGCAATGAATACGCAGCTGCGCATGCGCAACAAACTGCGCAACTGCGCATGCAGAGTGACTCGGCAAAAACTAAGCAGCTGCGAATGCGCTCCGTTAAAAGTTGTTTGACCATTTATATACTCAAAGCGACGCAAAAACGAAGGGTCTGCCCATTTGAACGCATTGTGTAGGTACAGCAACTCTGCAATGACTACGCAGCAAACTACGCAACTGCCCATGCACAGTAGCTCGGAAAAAACTAAGCATCTGCGCATGCACACTCCTTTCAAACTTTTTTTTTACCAATTTATATGCGTTAAACGACGCCAAAAACGAAGTGTGTCCATTTCTGAACACACTGCGCAGGTACAGGAGCTCGGCAAAAACTAAGCAGCTGCGCATCCAACTCTTGTCAAACTTTTTTTTACCATTTATATGCGCAAGACGACGTCAAAAACGAAGGGTTTGCCGATTTCTGAACGCAATGGGCAGGTACTGCAACTCCACAATGAATCCGCAGCTGCGCATGCGCAGTAGCTCGGGAAAAACTAATTAGCTGCGCATGCGCACTCCGTTCAAACTCTTTTTTACCATTTAATGGGCGAAACGACGCAAAAAAACTAAGGGTCTGCCCATTTCTGAACGCAATGCGCAGGTACAGCAACTCCACAATGAATACGCAGCTGCGCATTCGCAGCAAACTACGCAACTGCGCATGCGCAGCAAACTGCATCGCGTATGCGCAGTAGCTCGGCAAAAACTAAGCAGCTTCGCATGCCAACTCCTTTCAAAGTTTTTTTTACCATTTATATGCGCAAAACGACGTCAAAACGAAGGGTTTGCCCATTTCTGAACGCAATGGGCAGGTACTGCAACTCCACAATAAATCCGCAGCTGCGCATGCGCAGTGCGCACTCATTTCAAATTCTTTTTTACAATTTATATGGGCGAAACGACGCAAGCAGCTGCGCATGCGCACTCCTTTCAAACTCTTTTTTACCATTTATAATATGGGCGAAACGACGCCAAGAACGAAGGTTCTGCCCATTTCTGAACGCACTGCGCAGGTACAGCAACTGCAATGAAGACGCAGCTGCGCATGCGCAGCAAACCGCACAACTGCGCATGCACAGTAGCTCGGCAAAAACTAAACAGCTGCGAATGCGCTCCGTTAAAAGTTGTTTTACCATTTATATACTCAAAGCGACGCCAAAAAGGAAGGGTCTGCCCATTTCTGAACGCACTGCGCAGTTACAGCAACTCCGCAATGAATACGCAGCTGCGCTTGCGCAGCAAACGACGGAACTGCGCATGCGCAGTAGCTCGGAAAAACTAAGCAGCTGCGCATGTGCACTCCTTTCAAACTCTTTTTACCATTTATATGGGCGAAACGACGCAAAAAAACAGGGTCTGCCCATTTCTGATCGCACTGCGCAGGTACAGCAACTCCGCATTGAATACGCAGCTGCGCATCGCAGCAAACTGCAACTGCGCATGCACAGTAGCTTGGCAAAACTAAGTAGCTGCGCATACGCACTCCGATCAAACTTTTTTTACCATTTATATGCGTAAAACGACGTCAAAACGAAGGGTTTGCCCATTTCTGAACGCAATGCGCAGATACTGCAACTCCACAAAGAATACGCAGCTGCGCATGCGCAGCAAACTACGCAACTGCGCATGCGCAGCAAACTGCATCTGCGCATGCGCAGTAGCTCGGCAAAAACTAAGCAGCTGCGCATGCGCACTCCTTTCAAACTCTTTTTTACCATTTATATGGGCGAAACGACGCCAAGAACGAAGGTTCTGCCCTTTTCTGAATGTGCAGGTACTGCAACTCCATAATGAATACGCAGCTGCGCATGCGCAGCAAACTACGCAACTGCGCATGTGCAGCAAACTGCAACTGCGCATGCGCAGTAGTTCGGCAAAAACTAAGCAGCTGCGCATGCGCACTCCTTTCAAACTCTTTTTTGCCATTTATAATATGGGCGAAACGACGCCAAGAACGAAGGTTCTGCCCATTTCTGAACGCACTGCGCAGGTACAGCAACTGCAATGAATACGCAGCTGCGCATGCGCAGCAAACCGCACAACTGCGCATGCACAGTAGCTCGGCAAAAACTAAACAGCTGCGAATGCGCTCCGTTAAAAGTTGTTTTACCATTTATATACAAAGCGACGCCAAAAGCGAAGGGTCTGCCCATTTGAACACATTGTGCAGGTACAGCAACTCCGCAATGAATACGCAACTGCGCATGCGCAGTAGCTCGGAAAAACTAAGCAGCTGCGCATGCGCACTCCTTTCAAACTCTTTTTTACCATTTATATGGGCGAAACGACGCCAAGAACGATGGTTCTGCCAATTTCTGAACGCACTGAGCAGGTACAGCAGCTCTGCAATGAATACGCAGCTGCGCATGCGCAACAAACTGCGCAACTGCGCATGCAGAGTGACTCGGCAAAAACTAAGCAGCTGCGAATGCGCTCCGTTAAAAGTTGTTTGACCATTTATATACTCAAAGCGACGCCAAAAACGAAGGGTCTGCCCATTTGAACGCATTGTGTAGGTACAGCAACTCTGCAATGACTACGCAGCAAACTACGCAACTGCCCATGCACAGTAGCTCGGAAAAAACTAAGCAGCTGCGCATGCACACTCCTTTCAAACTTTTTTTTACCAATTTATATGCGTTAAACGACGCCAAAAACGAAGTGTGTCCATTTCTGAACACACTGCGCAGGTACAGGAGCTCGGCAAAAACTAAGCAGCTGCGCATCCAACTCTTGTCAAACTTTTTTTTACCATTTATATGCGCAAGACGACGTCAAAAACGAAGGGTTTGCCGATTTCTGAACGCAATGGGCAGGTACTGCAACTCCACAATGAATCCGCAGCTGCGCATGCGCAGTAGCTCGGGAAAAACTAATTAGCTGCGCATGCGCACTCCGTTCAAACTCTTTTTTACCATTTAATGGGCGAAATGACGCAAAAAAACTAAGGGTCTGCCCATTTCTGAACGCAATGCGCAGGTACAGCAACTCCACAATGAATACGCAGCTGCGCATTCGCAGCAAACTACGCAACTGCGCATGCGCAGCAAACTGCATCTGCGTATGCGCAGTAGCTCGGCAAAAACTAAGCAGCTTCGCATGCCAACTCCTTTCAAAGTTTTTTTTACCATTTATATGCGCAAAACGACGTCAAAACGAAGGGTTTGCCCATTTCTGAACGCAATGGGCAGGTACTGCAACTCCACAATAAATCCGCAGCTGCGCATGCGCAGTGCGCACTCATTTCAAATTCTTTTTTACAATTTATATGGGCGAAACGACGCAAGCAGCTGCGCATGCGCACTCCTTTCAAACTCTTTTTTACCATTTATAATATGGGCGAAACGACGCCAAGAACGAAGGTTCTGCCCATTTCTGAATTCACTGCGCAGGTACAGCAACTGCAATGAAGACGCAGCTGCGCATGCGCAGCAAACCGCACAACTGCGCATGCACAGTAGCTCGGCAAAAACTAAACAGCTGCGAATGCGCTCCGTTAAAAGTTGTTTTACCATTTATATACTCAAAGCGACGCCAAAAAGGAAGGGTCTGCCCATTTCTGAACGCACTGCGCAGTTACAGCAACTCCGCAATGAATACGCAGCTGCGCTTGCGCAGCAAACGACGGAACTGCGCATGCGCAGTAGCTCGGAAAAACTAAGCAGCTGCGCATGTGCACTCCTTTCAAACTCTTTTTACCATTTATATGGGCGAAACGACGCAAAAAAACTAAGGGTCTGCCCATTTCTGATCACACTGCGCAGGTACAGCAACTCCGCATTGAATACGCAGCTGCGCATCGCAGCAAACTGCAACTGCGCATGCACAGTAGCTTGGCAAAACTAAGTAGCTGCGCATACGCACTCCGATCAAACTTTTTTTACCATTTATATGCGTAAAACGACGTCAAAACGAAGGGTTTGCCCATTTCTGAACGCAATGCGCAGATACTGCAACTCCACAAAGAATACGCAGCTGCGCATGCGCAGCAAACTACGCAACTGCGCATGCGCAGCAAACTGCATCTGCGCATGCGCAGTAGCTCGGCAAAAACTAAGCAGCTGCGCATGCGCACTCCTTTCAAACTCTTTTTTACCATTTATATGGGCGAAACGACGCCAAGAACGAAGGTTCTGCCCATTTCTGAACGCACTGAGCAGGTACAGCAGCTCTGCAATGAATACGCAGCTGCGCATGCGCAACAAACTGCGCAACTGCGCATGCAGAGTGACTCGGCAAAAACTAAGCAGCTGCGAATGCGCTCCGTTAAAAGTTGTTTGACCATTTATATACTCAAAGCGACGCCAAAAACGAAGGGTCTGCCCATTTGAACGCATTGTGTAGGTACAGCAACTCTGCAATGACTACGCAGCAAACTACGCAACTGCCCATGCACAGTAGCTCGGAAAAAACTAAGCATCTGCGCATGCACACTCCTTTCAAACTTTTTTTTACCAATTTATATGCGTTAAATGACGCCAAAAACGAAGTGTGTCCATTTCTGAACACACTGCGCAGGTACAGGAGCTCGGCAAAAACTAAGCAGCTGCGCATCCAACTCTTGTCAAACTTTTTTTTACCATTTATATGCGCAAGACGACGTCAAAAACGAAGGGTTTGCCGATTTCTGAACGCAATGGGCAGGTACTGCAACTCCACAATGAATCCGCAGCTGCGCATGCGCAGTAGCTCGGGAAAAACTAATTAGCTGCGCATGCGCACTCCGTTCAAACTCTTTTTTACCATTTAATGGGCGAAACGACGCAAAAAAACTAAGGGTCTGCCCATTTCTGAACGCAATGCGCAGGTACAGCAACTCCACAATGAATACGCAGCTGCGCATTCGCAGCAAACTACGCAACTGCGCATGCGCAGCAAACTGCATCGCGTATGCGCAGTAGCTCGGCAAAAACTAAGCAGCTTCGCATGCCAACTCCTTTCAAAGTTTTTTTTACCATTTATATGCGCAAAACGACGTCAAAACGAAGGGTTTGCCCATTTCTGAACGCAATGGGCAGGTACTGCAACTCCACAATAAATCCGCAGCTGCGCATGCGCAGTGCGCACTCATTTCAAATTCTTTTTTACAATTTATATGGGCGAAACGACGCAAGCAGCTGCGCATGCGCACTCCTTTCAAACTCTTTTTTACCATTTATAATATGGGCGAAACGACGCCAAGAACGAAGGTTCTGCCCATTTCTGAACGCACTGCGCAGGTACAGCAACTGCAATGAAGACGCAGCTGCGCATGCGCAGCAAACCGCACAACTGCGCATGCACAGTAGCTCGGCAAAAACTAAACAGCTGCGAATGCGCTCCGTTAAAAGTTGTTTTACCATTTATATACTCAAAGCGACGCCAAAAAGGAAGGGTCTGCCCATTTCTGAACGCACTGCGCAGTTACAGCAACTCCGCAATGAATACGCAGCTGCGCTTGCGCAGCAAACGACGGAACTGCGCATGCGCAGTAGCTCGGAAAAACTAAGCAGCTGCGCATGTGCACTCCTTTCAAACTCTTTTTACCATTTATATGGGCGAAACGACGCAAAAAAACTAAGGGTCTGCCCATTTCTGATCGCACTGCGCAGGTACAGCAACTCCGCATTGAATACGCAGCTGCGCATCGCAGCAAACTGCAACTGCGCATGCACAGTAGCTTGGCAAAACTAAGTAGCTGCGCATACGCACTCCGATCAAACTTTTTTTACCATTTATATGTGTAAAACGACGTCAAAACGAAGGGTTTTCCCATTTCTGAACGCAATGCGCAGATACTGCAACTCCAGAAAGAATACGCAGCTGCGCATGCGCAGCAAACTACGCAACTGCGCATGCGCAGCAAACTGCATCTGCGCATGCGCAGTAGCTCGGCAAAAACTAAGCAGCTGCGCATGCGCACTCCTTTCAAACTCTTTTTTACCATTTATATGGGCGAAACGACGCCAAGAACGAAGGTTCTGCCCATTTCTGAACGCACTGAGCAGGTACAGCAACTGCAATGAATACGCAGCTGCGCATGCGCAACAAACCGCACAACTGCGCATGCACAGTAGCTCGGCAAAAGTAAGCAGCTGCGAATGCGCTCCGTTAAAAGTTGTTTTACCATTTATATACAAAGCGACGCCAAGAACGAAGGGTCTGCCCATTTGAACGCATTTTGCAGGTACAGCTACTCCGCAATGAATACGTAGCTGCGCTTGTGCAGCAAACTACGCAACTGCGCAGCAAACTGCAACTGCGCATGCGCACTCCGTTCAAACTTTTTTTACCATTGATATGCGCAAACGAAACCAAAAACGAAGCCTGCCCATTTCTGAACGCACTGCGCAGTTACAGCAACTCCACAATGATTACGCAGCTGCGCATGCGCAGCAAACTGCAACTGCGCATGCACAGTAGCTTGGCAAAACTAAGTAGCTGCGCATACGCACTCCGATCAAAGTTTTTTTTACCATTTATATGCGTAAAACGACGTCAAAACGAAGGGTTTGCCCATTTCTGAACGCAATGGGCAGGTACTGCAACTCCACAATAAATCCGCAGCTGCGCATGCGCAGTGCGCACTCATTTCAAATTCTTTTTTACAATTTATATGGGCGAAACGACGCAAGCAGCTGCGCATGCGCACTCCTTTCAAACTCTTTTTTACCATTTATAATATGGGCGAAACGACGCCAAGAACGAAGGTTCTGCCCATTTCTGAACGCACTGCGCAGGTACAGCAACTGCAATGAATACGCAGCTGCGCATGCGCAGCAAACCGCACAACTGCGCATGCACAGTAGCTCGGCAAAAACTAAACAGCTGCGAATGCGCTCCGTTAAAAGTTGTTTTACCATTTATATACAAAGCGACGCCAAAAGCGAAGGGTCTGCCCATTTGAACACATTGTGCAGGTACAGCAACTCCGCAATGAATACGCAACTGCGCATGCGCAGTAGCTCGGAAAAACTAAGCAGCTGCGCATGCGCACTCCTTTCAAACTCTTTTTTACCATTTATATGGGCGAAACGACGCCAAGAACGATGGTTCTGCCAATTTCTGAACGCACTGAGCAGGTACAGCAGCTCTGCAATGAATACGCAGCTGCGCATGCGCAACAAACTGCGCAACTGCGTGACTCGGCAAAAACTAAGCAGCTGCGAATGCGCTCCGTTAAAAGTTGTTTGACCATTTATATACTCAAAGCGACGCCAAAAACGAAGGGTCTGCCCATTTGAACGCATTGTGTAGGTACAGCAACTCTGCAATGAATACGCAGCAAACTACGCAACTGCCCATGCACAGTAGCTCGGAAAAAACTAAGCAGCTGCGCATGCACACTCCTTTCAAACTTTTTTTTATCAATTTATATGCGCGAAACGACGCCAAAAACGAAGTGTGTCCATTTCTGAACACACTGCGCAGGTACAGGAGCTCGGCAAAAACTAAGCAGCTGCGCATCCAACTCTTGTCAAACTTTTTTTTACCATTTATATGCGCAAGACGACGTCAAAAACGAAGGGTTTGCCAATTTCTGAACGCAATGTGCAGGTACTGCAACTCCACAATGAATACCCAGCTGCGCATGCGCAGCAAACTACGCAACTGTGCAGCAAACTGCAACTGCGCATGCGCACTCGTTCAAACTTTTTTTACCATTGATATGCGCAAACGAAACCAAAAACGAAGCCTGCCCATTTCTGAACGCACTGCGCAGTTACAGCAACTCCACAATGAATACGCAGCTGCGCATGCGCAGCAAACTGCAACTGCGCATGCACAGTAGCTTGGCAAAACTAAGCAGCTGCGCATGTGCACTCTGTTCAAACTTTTTTATCATTTATATGTGTTTCACGACCCCAAGAACGAAGGTTCTGCCCATTTCTGAACGCACTGAGCAGGTACAGGAGCTCTGCAATGAATACGCAGCTGCCCATGCGCAGCAAACCGCAAATCTGCGCATGCACAGTAGCTCGGCAAAAACTAAACAGCTGCAAATGCGCTCCGTTAAAAGTTGTTTTACCATTTATATACTCAAAGCGACCCCAAGAACGAAGGTTCTGCCCATTTCTGAACGCACTGAGCAGGTACAGGAGCTCTGCAATGAATACGCAGCTGCGCAGCAAACTGCGCAACTGCGCATGTGCAGCAAACTGCAACTGCGCATGCGCAGTAGCTCGGCAAAAACTAAGCAGCTGCGCATGCGCACTCCTTTCAAACTCTTTTTTACCATTTATAATATGGGCGAAACGATGGCAAGAACGAAGGTTCTGCCCATTTCTGAACGCACAGCGCAGGTACAGCAACTGCAATGAATACGCAGCTGCCCATGCGCAGCAAACCGCAAATCTGCGCATGCACAGTAGCTCGGCAAAAACTAAACAGCTGCAAATGCGCTCCGTTAAATGTTGTTTTACCATTTATATACTCAAAGCGACGCCAAAAAGGAAGGGCCTGCCCATTTCTGAACGCACTGCGCAGTTACAGCAACGCCGCAATGAATACGCAGCTGCGCTTGCGCAGCAAACTACGGAACTGCACATGCGCAGGGGCTCGGCAAAAACTAAGCAGCGGAACTGGAATGGGCAGGTACTGCAACTCCACAGTGAATTAGCTGCGCATTCGCACTCCGTTCAAACTTTTTTTACCATTGATATGCGCAAACGAAACCAAAAACGAAGCCTGCCCATTTCTGAACGCACTGCGCAGTTACAGCAACTCCGCATTGAATACGCAGCTGCGCATGCGCAGCAAACTGCAACTGCGCATGCACAGTAGCTTGGCAAAACTAAGCAGCTGCGCATGTGCACCAAACTTTTTTATCATTTATATGTGTTTCACGACCCCACGAACGAAGGTTCTGCCCATTTCTGAACGCACTGAGCAGGTACAGCAGCTCTGCAATGAATACGAAGCTGCGCATGCGCAGCAAACTGCGCAACTGCGCATGTGCAGCAAACTGCAACTGCGCATGCGCACTAGCTCGGAAAAAACATTAGCTGCGCATGCGCACTCCGTTCAAACTTTTTTTACCATTTATATTCGCAAAACGACGTCAAAAACGAAGGGTTTCCCAATTTCTGAACGCAATGTGCAGGTACTGCAACTCCACAGAATACGCAGCTGCGCATGCGCAGCAAACTAGGCAACTGCGCATGTGCAGCAAACTGCAACTGCGCATGCACAGTAGCTTGGCAAAACTAAGCAGCTGCGCATGCGCACTCCGTTCAAATTTTTTATCATTTATATGCGCAAAACGACGCCAAGAACGAAGGGTCTGCCCATTTGAACGCATTGTGCAGGTACAGCTACTCCGCAATGAATACGTAGCTGCGCTTGTGCAGCAAACTACGCAACTGCGCAGCAAACTGCAACTGCGCATGCGCACTCCGTTCAAACTTTTTTTACCATTGATATGCGCAAACGAAACCAAAAACGAAGCCTGCCCATTTCTGAACGCACTGCGCAGTTACCAGCAACTCCACAATGAATACGCAGCTGCGCATGCGCAGCAAACTGCAACTGCGCATGCACAGTAGCTTGGCAAAACTAAGCAGCTGCGCATGTGCACTCTGTTCAAACTTTTTTTATCATTTATATGCGTAAAACGACCCCACGAACGAAGGTTCTGCCCATTTCTGAACGCACTGAGCAGGTACAGCAGCTCTGCAATGAATACGCAGCTGCGCATGCGCAGCAAACTGCGCAACTGCGCATGTGCAGCAAACTGCAACTGCGCATGCGCAGTAGCTCGGCAAAAACTAAGCAGCTGCGCATGCGCACTCCTTTCAAACTCTTTTTACCATTTATATGGGCGAAACGACGCAAAAAAACAGGGTCTGCCCATTTCTGATCGCACTGCGCAGGTACAGCAACTCCGCATTGAATACGCAGCTGCGCATCGCAGCAAACTGCAACTGCGCATGCACAGTAGCTTGGCAAAACTAAGTAGCTGCGCATACGCACTCCGATCAAACTTTTTTTACCATTTATATGCGTAAAACGACGTCAAAACGAAGGGTTTGCCCATTTCTGAACGCAATGCGCAGATACTGCAACTCCACAAAGAATACGCAGCTGCGCATGCGCAACAAACCGCACAACTGCGCATGCACAGTAGCTCGGCAAAAAGTAAGCAGCTGCGAATGCGCTCCGTTAAAAGTTGTTTTACCATTTATATACAAAGCGACGCCAAAAGCGAAGGGTCTGCCCATTTGAACACATTGTGCAGGTACAGCAACTCCGCAATGAATACGCAACTGCGCATGCGCAGTAGCTCGGAAAAACTAAGCAGCTGCGCATGCGCACTCCTTTCAAACTCTTTTTTACCATTTATATGGGCGAAACGACGCCAAGAACGATGGTTCTGCCAATTTCTGAACGCACTGAGCAGGTACAGCAGCTCTGCAATGAATACGCAGCTGCGCATGCGCAACAAACTGCGCAACTGCGCATGCAGAGTGACTCGGCAAAAACTAAGCAGCTGCGAATGCGCTCCGTTAAAAGTTGTTTGACCATTTATATACTCAAAGCGACGCCAAAAACGAAGGGTCTGCCCATTTGAACGCATTGTGTAGGTACAGCAACTCTGCAATGACTACGCAGCAAACTACGCAACTGCCCATGCACAGTAGCTCGGAAAAAACTAAGCAGCTGCGCATGCACACTCCTTTCAAACTTTTTTTTACCAATTTATATGCGTTAAACGACGCCAAAAACGAAGTGTGTCCATTTCTGAACACACTGCGCAGGTACAGGAGCTCGGCAAAAACTAAGCAGCTGCACATCCAACTCTTGTCAAACTTTTTTTTACCATTTATATGCGCAAGACGACGTCAAAAACGAAGGGTTTGCCGATTTCTGAACGCAATGGGCAGGTACTGCAACTCCACAATGAATCCGCAGCTGCGCATGCGCAGTAGCTCGGGAAAAACTAATTAGCTGCGCATGCGCACTCCGTTCAAACTCTTTTTTACCATTTAATGGGCGAAACGACGCAAAAAAACTAAGGGTCTGCCCATTTCTGAACGCAATGCGCAGGTACAGCAACTCCACAATGAATACGCAGCTGCGCATTCGCAGCAAACTACGCAACTGCGCATGCGCAGCAAACTGCATCTGCGTATGCGCAGTAGCTCGGCAAAAACTAAGCAGCTTCGCATGCCAACTCCTTTCAAAGTTTTTTTTACCATTTATATGCGCAAAACGACGTCAAAACGAAGGGTTTGCCCATTTCTGAACGCAATGGGCAGGTACTGCAACTCCACAATAAATCCGCAGCTGCGCATGCGCAGTGCGCACTCATTTCAAATTCTTTTTTACAATTTATATGGGCGAAACGACGCAAGCAGCTGCGCATGCGCACTCCTTTCAAACTCTTTTTTACCATTTATAATATGGGCGAAACGACGCCAAGAACGAAGGTTCTGCCCATTTCTGAACGCACTGCGCAGGTACAGCAACTGCAATGAAGACGCAGCTGCGCATGCGCAGCAAACCGCACAACTGCGCATGCACAGTAGCTCGGCAAAAACTAAACAGCTGCGAATGCGCTCCGTTAAAAGTTGTTTTACCATTTATATACTCAAAGCGACGCCAAAAAGGAAGGGTCTGCCCATTTCTGAACGCACTGCGCAGTTACAGCAACTCCGCAATGAATACGCAGCTGCGCTTGCGCAGCAAACGACGGAACTGCGCATGCGCAGTAGCTCGGAAAAACTAAGCAGCTGCGCATGTGCACTCCTTTCAAACTCTTTTTACCATTTATATGGGCGAAACGACGCAAAAAAACTAAGGGTCTGCCCATTTCTGATCACACTGCGCAGGTACAGCAACTCCGCATTGAATACGCAGCTGCGCATCGCAGCAAACTGCAACTGCGCATGCACAGTAGCTTGGCAAAACTAAGTAGCTGCGCATACGCACTCCGATCAAACTTTTTTTACCATTTATATGCGTAAAACGACGTCAAAACGAAGGGTTTGCCCATTTCTGAACGCAATGCGCAGATACTGCAACTCCACAAAGAATACGCAGCTGCGCATGCGCAGCAAACTACGCAACTGCGCATGCGCAGCAAACTGCATCTGCGCATGCGCAGTAGCTCGGCAAAAACTAAGCAGCTGCGCATGCGCACTCCTTTCAAACTCTTTTTTACCATTTATATGGGCGAAACGACGCCAAGAACGAAGGTTCTGCCCATTTCTGAACGCACTGAGCAGGTACAGCAACTGCAATGAATACGCAGCTGCGCATGCGCAGTAGCTCGGCAAAAACTAAGCAGCTGCGCATGCGCACTCCTTTCAAACTCTTTTTTACCATTTATATGGGCGAAACGACGCCAAGAACGATGGTTCTGCCAATTTCTGAACGCACTGAGCAGGTACAGCAGCTCTGCAATGATTACGCAGCTGCGCATGCGCAACTGCGCATGCAGAGTGACTCGGCAAAAACTAAGCAGCTGCGAATGCGCTCCGTTAAAAGTTGTTTGACCATTTATATACTCAAAGCGACGCCAAAAACGAAGGGTCTGCCCATTTGAACGCATTGTGTAGGTACAGCAACTCTGCAATGAATACGCAGCAAACTACGCAACTGCCCATGGCACAGTAGCTCGGAAAAAACTAAGCAGCTGCGCATGCACACTCCTTTCAAACTTTCTTTTACCATTTATATGCGCAAAACGACGACAAAAATAAATGGTTTGCCCATGTCTGAACGCAAAGCGCAGATACTACAACTCCACAATGAATACGCAGCTGCACATTCGCAGCAAACTACGCAACTGCGCATGCGCAGCAAACTGCATCTGCCAAATACTAAGCAGCTGCGCATGCGCACTCCTTTCAAACTCTTTTTTCTACCATTTATATGGGCGAAACGACGCAAAAAAACTAAGGGTCTGCCCATTTCTGATCGCACTGCGCAGGTACAACAACTCCGCAATGAATACGCAGCTGCGCTTGCGCAGTGCGCACTCCTTTCAAAGTCTTTTTTACCATTTTATATGGGCGAAACGACAAGCAGCTGCGCATGCGCACTCCTTTCAAACTCTTTTTTACCATTTATATGGGCGAAACGACGCAAAAAACTAAGGGTCTGCCCATTTCTGAACGCACTGCGCAGGTACAGCAACTCCGCAATGAATATGCAGCTGCGCTTGCGCAGCAAACTACGGAACTGCACAAGCGCAGGAGCTCTGCAAAAACTAATTAGCTGCGCATTCACACTCCGTTCAAACTTTTTTTACCATTTATATTCGCAAAACGACGTCAAAAACGAAGGGCTTGCCAATTTCTGAACACAATGTGCAGGTACTGCAACTCCACAATGAATACGCAGCTGTGCATGCGCAGCAAACTGCGCAACTGCGCATGTGCAGCAAACTGCAACTGCGCATGCGCAGTGGCTCGGAAAAAACTAATTAGCTGCGCATGCGCACGCCGTTCAAACTTTTTTTACCATTTATATTCGCAAAACGACGCCAAGAACGAAGGTTCTGCCCATTTCTGAACGCACTGAGCAGGTACAGCAGCTCTGCAATGAATACGCAGCTGCGCATGCGCAGCAAACTGCGCAACTGTGCATGTGCAGCAAACTGCAACTGATAATGCGCAGTAGCGCGGCAAAAACTAATTAGCTGCGATGCACACTCCTTTCAAACTTTATTTACCATTTATATGCGCAAACGAAACCAAAAACTAAGCCTGCCCATTTCTAAACGCAATGTGCAGGTACTGCAACTCCACAGAATACCCAGCTGCGCATGCGCAGCAAACTAGGCAACTGCGCATGTGCAGCAAACTGCAACTGCGCATGCGCAGTAGCTTTGCAAAACTAAGCAGCTGCGCATGCGCACTCCGTTCAAACTATTTTATCATTTATATTCGCAAAACGACGCCAAGAACGAAGGTTCTGCCCATTTGAACGCATTGTGCAGGTACAGCTACTCCGCAATGAATACGTAGCTGCGCTTGTGCACCAAACTACGCAACTGCGCATGCGCAGCAAACTGCATCTGCGCATGCGCATTAGCTCGGCAAAAACTAACCAGCTGCGCATGCGCACTCCTTTCAAACTCTTTTTTACCATTTATATGGGCGAAACGACGCAAAAAAACTAAGAGTCTGCACATTTCTTATCGCACTACGCAGGTACAGCAACTCCGCAATGAATACGCAGCTGCGCTTGCGCAGCAAACTACAGAACTGCACGACCGCAGGAGCTCGGCAAAAACTAAGCAGCTGCGCATGCGCACTCCTTTCAAACTCTTTTTTACCATTTATAATATGGGCGAAACGACGCCAAGAACGAAGGTCCTGCCCATTTCTGAACGCACTGCGCAGGTACAGCAACTGCAATGAATACGCAGCTGCGCATGCGCAGCAAACCGCACAACTGCGCATGCACAGTAGCTCGGCAAAAACTAAGCAGCTGCGAATGTGCTCCGTTAAAAGTTGTTTTACCATTTATATACTCAAAGCGACGCCAAAAACGAAGGGTCTACCCATTTGAACGCATTGTGCAGGTACAGCAACTACGCAATGAATGCGCAACTGCGCATGCGCAGTAGCTCGGAAAAACTAAGCAGCTGCGCATGCGCACTCCTTTCAAACTCTTTTTACCATTTAAATGGGCGAAACGACGCAAAAAACTAAGGGTCTGCACATTTCTGATCGCACTGCACAGATACTGCAACGCCACAATGAATACGCAGCTGCGCATGCGCAGCAAACTACGCAACTGCGCATGCGCAGTAGCTCGGAAAAACTGAGCAGCTGCGCATGCGCACTCCTTTCAAACTCTTTTTTACCATTTATATGCGCAAAACGACGCCCAAAACGAAAGGTTTGCCAATGTCTGAACGCAATGCGCAGATACTGCAACTCCACAATGAATACGCAGCTGCGCATTCGCAGCAAACTACGCAACTGCGCATGCACAGCAAACTGCATCTGTGCATGCGCAGTAGCTCGGCAAAAACTAAGCAGCTGCGCATGCGCACTCCTTTCAAACTCTTTTTTACCATTTATATGGGCGAAACGACGCCAAGAACGAAGGTTCTGCCCATTTCTGAACGCACTGAGCAGGTACAGCAACTGCAATGAATACGCAGCTGCCAATGCGCAACAAACCGCACAACTGCGCATGCACAGTAGCTCGGCAAAATCAAAGCAGCTGCGCATCCAACTCCTGTCAAACTTTTTTTTACCATTTATATGCGCAAGACGACGTCAAAAACGAAGGGTTTCCATATTTCTGAACGCAATGGGCAGGTACTGCAACTCCACAATGAATACCCATCTGCGCATGTGCAGCAAACTGCAACTGCGCATGCGCAGTAGCTCGGAAAAACTGAGCAGCTGCGCATGCGCACTCCTTTCAAACTCTTTTTTACCATTTATATGCGCAAAACGACGCCCAAAACGAAAGGTTTGCCAATGTCTGAACGCAATGCGCAGATACTGCAACGCCACAATGAATACGCAGCTGCGCAATCGCAGCAAACTACGCAACTGCGCATTCTGAACGCAATTTGCAGGTACTGCAACTCCACAGAATACCCAGCTGCGTATGCGCAGCAAACTAGGCAACTGCGCATGTGCAGCAAACTGCAACTGCGCATGCGCAGTAGCTTGGCAAAAACTAAGCAGCTGCGCATGCGCACTCCTTTCAAACTCTTTTTAACCATTTATCTGGGCAAAACGACGCAAAAAAACTAAGGGTCTGCCCATTTCTGAAGGCACTGCGCAGGTACAGCAACTCCGCAATGAATACGCAGCTGCGCTTGCGCAGCAAACTACAGAACTGCACAAGCACAGGAGCTCGGCAAAAACTAATTAGCTGCGCATGCGCACTCCGTTCAAACTCTTTTTTACCATATATATGGGTGAAACGACGCCAAAAACGAAGTGTCTACCCATGTCTCAACGCAATGCGCAGATACTGCAACTCCACAATGAATACGCAGCTGCGCATGCAGAGTGACTCGGCAAAAACTAAACAGCTGCGAATGCGCTCTGTTAAAAGTTGTTTGACCATTTATATACTCAAAGCGACGCCAAAAACGAAGGGTCAGCCCATTTGAACGCATTGTGCAGATACAGCAACTCCGCAATGAATACGCAGCTGCGCTTGCGCAGCAAACTACGCAACTGCGCATGCGCAGTAGCTCGGAAAAAACTAAGCAGCTGCGCATGCGCACTCCTTTCAAACTCTTTTTTACTATTTATATGCGCAAAACGACGTCAAAAACGAAGGGTCTGCCCTTTTCTGAATGTGCAGGTACTGCAACTCCATAATGAATACGCAGCTGCGCATGCGCAGCAAACTGCAACTACGCATGCGCAGTAGCTCGGCAAAAACTAAGCAGCTGCACATGCGCACTCCTTTCAAACTCTTTTTAACCATTTATCTGGGCAAAACGACGCAGAAAACTAAGGGTCTGCCCATTTCTGAAGGCACTGCGCAGATACAGCAACTCCGCAATGAATGCGCAGCTGCGCTTGCGCAGCAAACTACAGAACTGCACAAGCACAGGAGCTCGGCAAAAACTAATTAGCTGCGCATGCGCACTCCGTTCAAACTCTTTTTTACCATATATATGGTTGAAACGACGCCAAAAACGAAGTCTACCCACGTCTCAACGCAATGCGCAGATACTGCAACTCCACAATGAATACGCAGCTGCGCATTCGCAGGAAACTACGCAACTGCGCATGCGCAGCAAACTGCAACTGCGCATGCGCAGTAGCGCGGCAAAAACTTTTTTTTACCATTTCTATGTGCAAAACGACGCCAAAAAAACGAAGTGACTGCCCATTTCTGAACGCACTGCCCAGGTACAGCAACTTCAGAATGAATACGCAGCTGTACATGCGCAGCAAACTGAAACTGTCCATGCACAATAACTCGGCAAAAACTAATTAGCAGCGCATGCACACACATTTCAAACTTTTTTATCATTTAAATGCGCAAAACGACACCAAAAACGAAGGGCTGCCCATTTCTGAGCGCAATGCGCAGGTACAGCAACTGCGCAATGAATACGCAGCTGCGCTTAGCCAGCAAAATACACAACTGCGCATGCGCAGCAGTTCGCAACTGCCCATGCGCAGTATCTCGGCAAAATCTAAGCAGCTGCGCATGCGCACTCCTTCCAAACTTTTTTTTTACCATTTATATGGGCAGAAAGACGCCAAAAACGAAAGGTTTGACCATTTCTGAATGCACTGCGCAGGTACAGCAACGCCACAATGAATACGCAACTGCGCATGTGCAGCAAACTGCAACTGCGCATGCGCAGTAGCTTGGCAAAAACTAAGCAGCTGCACATGCGCACTCCTTTCAAACTCTTTTTAACCATTTATCTGGGCAAAACGACGCAGAAAACTAAGGGTCTGCCCATTTCTGAAGGCACTGCGCAGATACAGCAACTCTGCAATGAATGCGCAGCTGCGCTTGCGCAGCAAACTACAGAACTGCACAAGCACAGGAGCTCGGCAAAAACTAATTAGCTGCGCATGCGCACTCCGTTCAAACTCTTTTTTACCATATATATGGTTGAAACGACGCCAAAAACGAAGTCTACCCACGTCTCAACGCAATGCGCAGATACTGCAACTCCACAATGAATACGCAGCTGCGCATTCGCAGGAAACTACGCAACTGCGCATGCGCAGCAAACTGCAACTGCGCATGCGCAGTAGCGCGGCAAAAACTTTTTTTTACCATTTCTATGTGCAAAACGACGCCAAAAAAACGAAGTGACTGCCCATTTCTGAACGCACTGCCCAGGTACAGCAACTTCAGAATGAATACGCAGTTGTACATGCGCAGCAAACTGAAACTGTCCATGCACAATAACTCGGCAAAAACTAATTAGCAGCGCATGCACACACATTTCAAACTTTTTTTATCATTTAAATGCGCAAAACGACACCAAAAACGAAGGGCTGCCCATTTCTGAGCGCAATGCGCAGATACTGCAACTCCACAATGAATACGCAGCTGCGCATTCGCAGCAAACTACGCAACTGCGCATGCGCAGCAAACTGCATCGCGTATGCGCAGTAGCTCGGCAAAAACTAAGCAGCTTCGCATGCCAACTCCTTTCAAAGTTTTTTTTACCATTTATATGCGCAAAACGACGTCAAAACGAAGGGTTTGCCCATTTCTGAACGCAATGGGCAGGTACTGCAACTCCACAATAAATCCGCAGCTGCGCATGCGCAGTGCGCACTCATTTCAAATTCTTTTTTACAATTTATATGGGCGAAACGACGCAAGCAGCTGCGCATGCGCACTCCTTTCAAACTCTTTTTTACCATTTATAATATGGGCGAAACGACGCCAAGAACGAAGGTTCTGCCCATTTCTGAACGCACTGCGCAGGTACAGCAACTGCAATGAAGACGCAGCTGCGCATGCGCAGCAAACCGCACAACTGCGCATGCACAGTAGCTCGGCAAAAACTAAACAGCTGCGAATGCGCTCCGTTAAAAGTTGTTTTACCATTTATATACTCAAAGCGACGCCAAAAAGGAAGGGTCTGCCCATTTCTGAACGCACTGCGCAGTTACAGCAACTCCGCAATGAATACGCAGCTGCGCTTGCGCAGCAAACGACGGAACTGCGCATGCGCAGTAGCTCGGAAAAACTAAGCAGCTGCGCATGTGCACTCCTTTCAAACTCTTTTTACCATTTATATGGGCGAAACGACGCAAAAAAACTAAGGGTCTGCCCATTTCTGAACGCACTGCGCAGTTACAGCAACTCCACAATGATTACGCAGCTGCGCATGCGCAGCAAACTGCAACTGCGCATGCACAGTAGCTTGGCAAAACTAAGTAGCTGCGCATACGCACTCCGATCAAAGTTTTTTTTACCATTTATATGCGTAAAACGACGTCAAAACGAAGGGTTTGCCCATTTCTGAACGCAATGGGCAGGTACTGCAACTCCACAATAAATCCGCAGCTGCGCATGCGCAGTGCGCACTCATTTCAAATTCTTTTTTACAATTTATATGGGCGAAACGACGCAAGCAGCTGCGCATGCGCACTCCTTTCAAACTCTTTTTTACCATTTATAATATGGGCGAAACGACGCCAAGAACGAAGGTTCTGCCCATTTCTGAACGCACTGCGCAGGTACAGCAACTGCAATGAATACGCAGCTGCGCATGCGCAGCAAACCGCACAACTGCGCATGCACAGTAGCTCGGCAAAAACTAAACAGCTGCGAATGCGCTCCGTTAAAAGTTGTTTTACCATTTATATACAAAGCGACGCCAAAAGCGAAGGGTCTGCCCATTTGAACACATTGTGCAGGTACAGCAACTCCGCAATGAATACGCAACTGCGCATGCGCAGTAGCTCGGAAAAACTAAGCAGCTGCGCATGCGCACTCCTTTCAAACTCTTTTTTACCATTTATATGGGCGAAACGACGCCAAGAACGATGGTTCTGCCAATTTCTGAACGCACTGAGCAGGTACAGCAGCTCTGCAATGAATACGCAGCTGCGCATGCGCAACAAACTGCGCAACTGCGTGACTCGGCAAAAACTAAGCAGCTGCGAATGCGCTCCGTTAAAAGTTGTTTGACCATTTATATACTCAAAGCGACGCCAAAAACGAAGGGTCTGCCCATTTGAACGCATTGTGTAGGTACAGCAACTCTGCAATGAATACGCAGCAAACTACGCAACTGCCCATGCACAGTAGCTCGGAAAAAACTAAGCAGCTGCGCATGCACACTCCTTTCAAACTTTTTTTTATCAATTTATATGCGCGAAACGACGCCAAAAACGAAGTGTGTCCATTTCTGAACACACTGCGCAGGTACAGGAGCTCGGCAAAAACTAAGCAGCTGCGCATCCAACTCTTGTCAAACTTTTTTTTACCATTTATATGCGCAAGACGACGTCAAAAACGAAGGGTTTGCCAATTTCTGAACGCAATGTGCAGGTACTGCAACTCCACAATGAATACCCAGCTGCGCATGCGCAGCAAACTACGCAACTGTGCAGCAAACTGCAACTGCGCATGCGCACTCGTTCAAACTTTTTTTACCATTGATATGCGCAAACGAAACCAAAAACGAAGCCTGCCCATTTCTGAACGCACTGCGCAGTTACAGCAACTCCACAATGAATACGCAGCTGCGCATGCGCAGCAAACTGCAACTGCGCATGCACAGTAGCTTGGCAAAACTAAGCAGCTGCGCATGTGCACTCTGTTCAAACTTTTTTATCATTTATATGTGTTTCACGACCCCAAGAACGAAGGTTCTGCCCATTTCTGAACGCACTGAGCAGGTACAGGAGCTCTGCAATGAATACGCAGCTGCGCAGCAAACTGCGCAACTGCGCATGTGCAGCAAACTGCAACTGCGCATGCGCAGTAGCTCGGCAAAAACTAAGCAGCTGCGCCTGCGCACTCCTTTCAAACTCTTTTTTACCATTTATAATATGGGCGAAACGATGGCAAGAACGAAGGTTCTGCCCATTTCTGAACGCACAGCGCAGGTACAGCAACTGCAATGAATACGCAGCTGCCCATGCGCAGCAAACCGCAAATCTGCGCATGCACAGTAGCTCGGCAAAAACTAAACAGCTGCAAATGCGCTCCGTTAAAAGTTGTTTTACCATTTATATACTCAAAGCGACCCCAAGAACGAAGGTTCTGCCCATTTCTGAACGCACTGAGCAGGTACAGGAGCTCTGCAATGAATACGCAGCTGCGCAGCAAACTGCGCAACTGCGCATGTGCAGCAAACTGCAACTGCGCATGCGCAGTAGCTCGGCAAAAACTAAGCAGCTGCGCATGCGCACTCCTTTCAAACTCTTTTTTACCATTTATAATATGGGCGAAACGATGGCAAGAACGAAGGTTCTGCCCATTTCTGAACGCACAGCGCAGGTACAGCAACTGCAATGAATACGCAGCTGCCCATGCGCAGCAAACCGCAAATCTGCGCATGCACAGTAGCTCGGCAAAAACTAAACAGCTGCAAATGCGCTCCGTTAAAAGTTGTTTTACCATTTATATACTCAAAGCGACGCCAAAAAGGAAGGGCCTGCCCATTTCTGAACGCACTGCGCAGTTACAGCAACGCCGCAATGAATACGCAGCTGCGCTTGCGCAGCAAACTACGGAACTGCACATGCGCAGGGGCTCGGCAAAAACTAAGCAGCGGAACTGGAATGGGCAGGTACTGCAACTCCACAGTGAATTAGCTGCACATTCGCACTCCGTTCAAACTTTTTTTACCATTGATATGCGCAAACGAAACCAAAAACGAAGCCTGCCCATTTCTGAACGCACTGCGCAGTTACAGCAACTCCGCATTGAATACGCAGCTGCGCATGCGCAGCAAACTGCAACTGCGCATGCACAGTAGCTTGGCAAAACTAAGCAGCTGCGCATGTGCACCAAACTTTTTTATCATTTATATGTGTTTCACGACCCCACGAACGAAGGTTCTGCCCATTTCTGAACGCACTGAGCAGGTACAGCAGCTCTGCAATGAATACGAAGCTGCGCATGCGCAGCAAACTGCGCAACTGCGCATGTGCAGCAAACTGCAACTGCGCATGCGCACTAGCTCGGAAAAAACATTAGCTGCGCATGCGCACTCCGTTCAAACTTTTTTTACCATTTATATTCGCAAAACGACGTCAAAAACGAAGGGTTTCCCAATTTCTGAACGCAATGTGCAGGTACTGCAACTCCACAGAATACGCAGCTGCGCATGCGCAGCAAACTAGGCAACTGCGCATGTGCAGCAAACTGCAACTGCGCATGCACAGTAGCTTGGCAAAACTAAGCAGCTGCGCATGCGCACTCCGTTCAAATTTTTTATCATTTATATGCGCAAAACGACGCCAAGAACGAAGGGTCTGCCCATTTGAACGCATTGTGCAGGTACAGCTACTCCGCAATGAATACGTAGCTGCGCTTGTGCAGCAAACTACGCAACTGCGCAGCAAACTGCAACTGCGCATGCGCACTCCGTTCAAACTTTTTTTACCATTGATATGCGCAAACGAAACCAAAAACGAAGCCTGCCCATTTCTGAACGCACTGCGCAGTTACCAGCAACTCCACAATGAATACGCAGCTGCGCATGCGCAGCAAACTGCAACTGCGCATGCACAGTAGCTTGGCAAAACTAAGCAGCTGCGCATGTGCACTCTGTTCAAACTTTTTTTATCATTTATATGCGTAAAACGACCCCACGAACGAAGGTTCTGCCCATTTCTGAACGCACTGAGCAGGTACAGCAGCTCTGCAATGAATACGCAGCTGCGCATGCGCAGCAAACTGCGCAACTGCGCATGTGCAGCAAACTGCAACTGCGCATGCGCAGTAGCTCGGCAAAAACTAAGCAGCTGCGCATGCGCACTCCTTTCAAACTCTTTTTACCATTTATATGGGCGAAACGACGCAAAAAAACAGGGTCTGCCCATTTCTGATCGCACTGCGCAGGTACAGCAACTCCGCATTGAATACGCAGCTGCGCATCGCAGCAAACTGCAACTGCGCATGCACAGTAGCTTGGCAAAACTAAGTAGCTGCGCATACGCACTCCGATCAAACTTTTTTTACCATTTATATGCGTAAAACGACGTCAAAACGAAGGGTTTGCCCATTTCTGAACGCAATGCGCAGATACTGCAACTCCACAAAGAATACGCAGCTGCGCATGCGCAACAAACCGCACAACTGCGCATGCACAGTAGCTCGGCAAAAAGTAAGCAGCTGCGAATGCGCTCCGTTAAAAGTTGTTTTACCATTTATATACAAAGCGACGCCAAAAGCGAAGGGTCTGCCCATTTGAACACATTGTGCAGGTACAGCAACTCCGCAATGAATACGCAACTGCGCATGCGCAGTAGCTCGGAAAAACTAAGCAGCTGCGCATGCGCACTCCTTTCAAACTCTTTTTTACCATTTATATGGGCGAAACGACGCCAAGAACGATGGTTCTGCCAATTTCTGAACGCACTGAGCAGGTACAGCAGCTCTGCAATGAATACGCAGCTGCGCATGCGCAACAAACTGCGCAACTGCGCATGCAGAGTGACTCGGCAAAAACTAAGCAGCTGCGAATGCGCTCCGTTAAAAGTTGTTTGACCATTTATATACTCAAAGCGACGCCAAAAACGAAGGGTCTGCCCATTTGAACGCATTGTGTAGGTACAGCAACTCTGCAATGACTACGCAGCAAACTACGCAACTGCCCATGCACAGTAGCTCGGAAAAAACTAAGCAGCTGCGCATGCACACTCCTTTCAAACTTTTTTTTACCAATTTATATGCGTTAAACGACGCCAAAAACGAAGTGTGTCCATTTCTGAACACACTGCGCAGGTACAGGAGCTCGGCAAAAACTAAGCAGCTGCACATCCAACTCTTGTCAAACTTTTTTTTACCATTTATATGCGCAAGACGACGTCAAAAACGAAGGGTTTGCCGATTTCTGAACGCAATGGGCAGGTACTGCAACTCCACAATGAATCCGCAGCTGCGCATGCGCAGTAGCTCGGGAAAAACTAATTAGCTGCGCATGCGCACTCCGTTCAAACTCTTTTTTACCATTTAATGGGCGAAACGACGCAAAAAAACTAAGGGTCTGCCCATTTCTGAACGCAATGCGCAGGTACAGCAACTCCACAATGAATACGCAGCTGCGCATTCGCAGCAAACTACGCAACTGCGCATGCGCAGCAAACTGCATCTGCGTATGCGCAGTAGCTCGGCAAAAACTAAGCAGCTTCGCATGCCAACTCCTTTCAAAGTTTTTTTTACCATTTATATGCGCAAAACGACGTCAAAACGAAGGGTTTGCCCATTTCTGAACGCAATGGGCAGGTACTGCAACTCCACAATAAATCCGCAGCTGCGCATGCGCAGTGCGCACTCATTTCAAATTCTTTTTTACAATTTATATGGGCGAAACGACGCAAGCAGCTGCGCATGCGCACTCCTTTCAAACTCTTTTTTACCATTTATAATATGGGCGAAACGACGCCAAGAACGAAGGTTCTGCCCATTTCTGAACGCACTGCGCAGGTACAGCAACTGCAATGAAGACGCAGCTGCGCATGCGCAGCAAACCGCACAACTGCGCATGCACAGTAGCTCGGCAAAAACTAAACAGCTGCGAATGCGCTCCGTTAAAAGTTGTTTTACCATTTATATACTCAAAGCGACGCCAAAAAGGAAGGGTCTGCCCATTTCTGAACGCACTGCGCAGTTACAGCAACTCCGCAATGAATACGCAGCTGCGCTTGCGCAGCAAACGACGGAACTGCGCATGCGCAGTAGCTCGGAAAAACTAAGCAGCTGCGCATGTGCACTCCTTTCAAACTCTTTTTACCATTTATATGGGCGAAACGACGCAAAAAAACTAAGGGTCTGCCCATTTCTGATCACACTGCGCAGGTACAGCAACTCCGCATTGAATACGCAGCTGCGCATCGCAGCAAACTGCAACTGCGCATGCACAGTAGCTTGGCAAAACTAAGTAGCTGCGCATACGCACTCCGATCAAACTTTTTTTACCATTTATATGCGTAAAACGACGTCAAAACGAAGGGTTTGCCCATTTCTGAACGCAATGCGCAGATACTGCAACTCCACAAAGAATACGCAGCTGCGCATGCGCAGCAAACTACGCAACTGCGCATGCGCAGCAAACTGCATCTGCGCATGCGCAGTAGCTCGGCAAAAACTAAGCAGCTGCGCATGCGCACTCCTTTCAAACTCTTTTTTACCATTTATATGGGCGAAACGACGCCAAGAACGAAGGTTCTGCCCATTTCTGAACGCACTGAGCAGGTACAGCAACTGCAATGAATACGCAGCTGCGCATGCGCAGTAGCTCGGCAAAAACTAAGCAGCTGCGCATGCGCACTCCTTTCAAACTCTTTTTTACCATTTATATGGGCGAAACGACGCCAAGAACGATGGTTCTGCCAATTTCTGAACGCACTGAGCAGGTACAGCAGCTCTGCAATGATTACGCAGCTGCGCATGCGCAACTGCGCATGCAGAGTGACTCGGCAAAAACTAAGCAGCTGCGAATGCGCTCCGTTAAAAGTTGTTTGACCATTTATATACTCAAAGCGACGCCAAAAACGAAGGGTCTGCCCATTTGAACGCATTGTGTAGGTACAGCAACTCTGCAATGAATACGCAGCAAACTACGCAACTGCCCATGGCACAGTAGCTCGGAAAAAACTAAGCAGCTGCGCATGCACACTCCTTTCAAACTTTCTTTTACCATTTATATGCGCAAAACGACGACAAAACGAAGGGTTTGCCCATTTCTGAACGCAATGCGCAGATACTACAACTCCACAATGAATACGCAGCTGCACATTCGCAGCAAACTACGCAACTGCGCATGCGCAGCAAACTGCATCTGCCAAATACTAAGCAGCTGCGCATGAGCACTCCTTTCAAACTCTTTTTTCTACCATTTATATGGGCGAAACGACGCAAAAAAACTAAGGGTCTGCCCATTTCTGATCGCACTGCGCAGGTACAACAACTCCGCAATGAATACGCAGCTGCGCTTGCGCAGTGCGCACTCCTTTCAAAGTCTTTTTTACCATTTTATATGGGCGAAACGACAAGCAGCTGCGCATGCGCACTCCTTTCAAACTCTTTTTTACCATTTATATGGGCGAAACGACGCAAAAAACTAAGGGTCTGCCCATTTCTGAACGCACTGCGCAGGTACAGCAACTCCGCAATGAATATGCAGCTGCGCTTGCGCAGCAAACTACGGAACTGCACAAGCGCAGGAGCTCTGCAAAAACTAATTAGCTGCGCATTCACCTCCGTTCAAACTTTTTTTACCATTTATATTCGCAAAACGACGTCAAAAACGAAGGGCTTGCCAATTTCTGAACACAATGTGCAGGTACTGCAACTCCACAATGAATACGCAGCTGTGCATGCGCAGCAAACTGCGCAACTGCGCATGTGCAGCAAACTGCAACTGCGCATGCGCAGTGGCTCGGAAAAAACTAATTAGCTGCGCATGCGCACGCCGTTCAAACTTTTTTTACCATTTATATTCGCAAAACGACGCCAAGAACGAAGGTTCTGCCCATTTCTGAACGCACTGAGCAGGTACAGCAGCTCTGCAATGAATACGCAGCTGCGCATGCGCAGCAAACTGCGCAACTGTGCATGTGCAGCAAACTGCAACTGATAATGCGCAGTAGCGCGGCAAAAACTAATTAGCTGCGATGCACACTCCTTTCAAACTTTATTTACCATTTATATGCGCAAACGAAACCAAAAACTAAGCCTGCCCATTTCTAAACGCAATGTGCAGGTACTGCAACTCCACAGAATACCCAGCTGCGCATGCGCAGCAAACTAGGCAACTGCGCATGTGCAGCAAACTGCAACTGCGCATGCGCAGTAGCTTTGCAAAACTAAGCAGCTGCGCATGCGCACTCCGTTCAAACTATTTTATCATTTATATTCGCAAAACGACGCCAAGAACGAAGGTTCTGCCCATTTGAACGCATTGTGCAGGTACAGCTACTCCGCAATGAATACGTAGCTGCGCTTGTGCACCAAACTACGCAACTGCGCATGCGCAGCAAACTGCATCTGCGCATGCGCATTAGCTCTTCAAAAACTAACCAGCTGCGCATGCGCACTCCTTTCAAACTCTTTTTTACCATTTATATGGGCGAAACGACGCAAAAAAACTAAGAGTCTGCACATTTCTTATCGCACTACGCAGGTACAGCAACTCCGCAATGAATACGCAGCTGCGCTTGCGCAGCAAACTACAGAACTGCACGACCGCAGGAGCTCGGCAAAAACTAAGCAGCTGCGCATGCGCACTCCTTTCAAACTCTTTTTTACCATTTATAATATGGGCGAAACGACGCCAAGAACGAAGGTCCTGCCCATTTCTGAACGCACTGCGCAGGTACAGCAACTGCAATGAATACGCAGCTGCGCATGCGCAGCAAACCGCACAACTGCGCATGCACAGTAGCTCGGCAAAAACTAAGCAGCTGCGAATGTGCTCCGTTAAAAGTTGTTTTACCATTTATATACTCAAAGCGACGCCAAAAACGAAGGGTCTACCCATTTGAACGCATTGTGCAGGTACAGCAACTACGCAATGAATGCGCAACTGCGCATGCGCAGTAGCTCGGAAAAACTAAGCAGCTGCGCATGCGCACTCCTTTCAAACTCTTTTTACCATTTAAATGGGCGAAACGACGCAAAAAACTAAGGGTCTGCACATTTCTGATCGCACTGCACAGATACTGCAACGCCACAATGAATACGCAGCTGCGCATGCGCAGCAAACTACGCAACTGCGCATGCGCAGTAGCTCGGAAAAACTGAGCAGCTGCGCATGCGCACTCCTTTCAAACTCTTTTTTACCATTTATATGCGCAAAACGACGCCCAAAACGAAAGGTTTGCCAATGTCTGAACGCAATGCGCAGATACTGCAACTCCACAATGAATACGCAGCTGCGCATTCGCAGCAAACTACGCAACTGCGCATGCACAGCAAACTGCATCTGTGCATGCGCAGTAGCTCGGCAAAAACTAAGCAGCTGCGCATGCGCACTCCTTTCAAACTCTTTTTTACCATTTATATGGGCGAAACGACGCCAAGAACGAAGGTTCTGCCCATTTCTGAACGCACTGAGCAGGTACAGCAACTGCAATGAATACGCAGCTGCCAATGCGCAACAAACCGCACAACTGCGCATGCACAGTAGCTCGGCAAAATCAAAGCAGCTGCGCATCCAACTCCTGTCAAACTTTTTTTTACCATTTATATGCGCAAGACGACGTCAAAAACGAAGGGTTTCCATATTTCTGAACGCAATGGGCAGGTACTGCAACTCCACAATGAATACCCATCTGCGCATGTGCAGCAAACTGCAACTGCGCATGCGCAGTAGCTCGGAAAAACTGAGCAGCTGCGCATGCGCACTCCTTTCAAACTCTTTTTTACCATTTATATGCGCAAAACGACGCCCAAAACGAAAGGTTTGCCAATGTCTGAACGCAATGCGCAGATACTGCAACGCCACAATGAATACGCAGCTGCGCAATCGCAGCAAACTACGCAACTGCGCATTCTGAACGCAATTTGCAGGTACTGCAACTCCACAGAATATCCAGCTGCGTATGCGCAGCAAACTAGGCAACTGCGCATGTGCAGCAAACTGCAACTGCGCATGCGCAGTAGCTTGGCAAAAACTAAGCAGCTGCGCATGCGCACTCCTTTCAAACTCTTTTTAACCATTTATCTGGGCAAAACGACGCAAAAAAACTAAGGGTCTGCCCATTTCTGAAGGCACTGCGCAGGTACAGCAACTCCGCAATGAATACGCAGCTGCGCTTGCGCAGCAAACTACAGAACTGCACAAGCACAGGAGCTCGGCAAAAACTAATTAGCTGCGCATGCGCACTCCGTTCAAACTCTTTTTTACCATATATATGGGTGAAACGACGCCAAAAACGAAGTGTCTACCCATGTCTCAACGCAATGCGCAGATACTGCAACTCCACAATGAATACGCAGCTGCGCATGCAGAGTGACTCGGCAAAAACTAAACAGCTGCGAATGCGCTCTGTTAAAAGTTGTTTGACCATTTATATACTCAAAGCGACGCCAAAAACGAAGGGTCAGCCCATTTGAACGCATTGTGCAGATACAGCAACTCCGCAATGAATACGCAGCTGCGCTTGCGCAGCAAACTACGCAACTGCGCATGCGCAGTAGCTCGGAAAAAACTAAGCAGCTGCGCATGCGCACTCCTTTCAAACTCTTTTTTACTATTTATATGCGCAAAACGACGTCAAAAACGAAGGGTCTGCCCTTTTCTGAATGTGCAGGTACTGCAACTCCATAATGAATACGCAGCTGCGCATGCGCAGCAAACTACGCAACTGCGCATGTGCAGCAAACTGCAACTGCGCATGCGCAGTAGCTCGGCAAAAACTAAGCAGCTGCGCATGCGCACTCCTTTCAAACTCTTTTTTACCATTTATAATATGGGCGAAACGACGCAAAAAAACTAAGGGTCTGCCCATTTCTGATCGCACTGCGCAGGTACAGCAACTCTGCAATGAATGCGCAGCTGCGCTTGCGCAGTAAACTACAGAACTGCACAAGCACAGGAGCTCGGCAAAAACTAATTAGCTGCGCATGCGCACTCCGTTCAAACTCTTTTTTACCATATATATGGTTGAAACGACGCCAAAAACGAAGTGTCTACCCACGTCTCAACGCAATGCGCAGATACTGCAACTCCACAATGAATTCGCAGGAAACTACGCAACTGCGCATGCGCAGCAAACTGCAACTGCGCATGCGCAGTAGCGCGGCAAAAACTTTTTTTTACCATTTCTATGTGCAAAACGACGCCAAAAAAACGAAGTGACTGCCCATTTCTGAACGCACTGCCCAGGTACAGCAACTTCAGAATGAATACGCAGCTGTACATGCGCAGCAAACTGAAACTGTCCATGCACAATAACTCGGCAAAAACTAATTAGCAGCGCATGCACACACATTTCAAACTTTTTTTATCATTTAAAATGCGCAAAACGACACCAAAAACGAAGGGCTGCCCATTTCTGAGCGCAATGCGCAGGTACAGAAACTGCGCAATGAATACGCAGCTGCGCTTAGCCAGCAAAATACACAACTGCGCATGCGCAGCAGTTCGCAACTGCCCATGCGCAGTATCTCGGCAAAATCTAAGCAGCTGCGCATGCGCACTCCTTCCAAACTTTTTTTTTACCATTTATATGGGCAGAAAGACGCCAAAAACGAAAGGTTTGCCCATTTCTGAATGCACTGCGCAGGTACAGCAACGCCACAATGAATACGCAACTGCGCATGCGCAGCAAACTTCGCAACTGTGCATGCGCAGTAGCTCGGCAAAAACTAAGCAGCTGCTCATGCGCACTCCTTTCAAACTTTTTTTTACCATTTATATTGGCGAAACGACGCCAAAAACGAAGGTTCTGCCCATTTCTGAACGCACTGAGCAGGTACAGCAGCTCTGCAATGAATACGCAGCTGCGCAAACTACGCACTTCGCATGCGCAGCAAACTGAAACTGCGCATGCACAATAAATCGGCAAAAACTAATTAGCAGCGCATGCACACTCCATTCAAACTTTTTTTTATCATTTAAATGCGCAAAACGACACCAAAAACGAAGCCTGACCATTTCTGAACGCAGTGCGAGGTACAGCAGCTCTGCAATGAATACGCAGCTGCGCATGCGCAGCAAACTGCGCAACTGCGCATGCACAGTAGCTCGGCAAAAACTAAGCAGCTGCGCATGCGCTCTGTTCAAACTTTTTTTTTACCATTTATATACTCAAAACGACGCCAGAAACGAAGGGTCTGCCCATTTCTGAACGCATTGTGCAGGTACAGCAACTCCGCAATGAATACACAGCTGCGCATGCGCAGCAAACTACGCAGGTACGCAGCGCAGCAAACTTCGCAACTGCCCATGCGCAGTAGCTCGACAAAATCTAAGCAGCTGCGCATTTGCACTCCTTTCAAACTTTTTTACCATTTATATGGGCGAAACGACGCCAAAAACGAAGGTTCTGCCCATTTCTGAACGCACTGAGCAGGTACAGCAGCTCCGCAATGAATACGCAGCTGCGCATGCGCAGCAAACTGCGCAACTGCGCATGCACAGTAGCTCGGTAAAAACTAAGCAGCTGCCCATGCGCTCTGTTCAAACTTTTTTTTTACCATTTATATACTCAAATCGACGCCAAAAACGAAGTGTCGCCCATTTCTGAACGCATTGTGCAGGTACAGCAACTCCGCAATGAATACGCAGCTGCGCATGCGCAGCAAACTAATCAACTGAGCATGCGCAGCAAACTGCAACTGCACATGCGCAGTAGCTCGGCACAAACTAATTAGTTGTGCATGCGCACTCCATTCAAACTTGTTTTTACCATTTATATGAGCGAAACGACGCCAAAAAAGAAGTGTCTGCCCATTTCTGAACGCACTGCGCAGGTACAGCTACTCCGCAATGAATACGCAGCTGCGCATGCGCTGCAAACTACGGAACTGCGCATGCGCAGTAGCTCGGAAAAAACTAAGCAGCTGCGCATGCGCACTCCTTTCAAACTTTTTTTTTACCAATTTATATGCACGAAACGACGCCAAGAACGAAGTGTCTGCCCATTTCTGAACACACTGCGGAGGTACAGCAACTCCGCAATGAATACGCAGCTACGCATGTGCAGCAACCTACGCAGCTGCGTATGCGCAGCAAACTACGCATGCGCAGTAGCTCGGCAAAAACTAATTACCTTCGCATGCGCACTCCGTTCAAACTCTTTTTACCATTTATATGGGTGAAACGACGCCAAAAACGAAGTGTATGCCCATTTCTGAACGCACTGCGCAGGTACAGCAACTCCGCAATGAATACGCAGCTGCGCATGCGCAGCAAACTACGCAACTGCACATGCACAGCAAACTGAAACTGCGCATGCACAATAACTCGGCAAAAACTAAGCAGCTGCGCATGCGCACTCCTTTCAAACTCTTTTTTACCATTTATAATATGGGCGAAACGACGCCAAGAACGAAGGTTCTGCCCATTTCTGAACGCACTGCGCAGGTACAGCAACTGCAATGAATACGCAGCTGCGCATGCGCAGCAAACCGCACAACTGCGCATGCACAGTAGCTCGGCAAAAACTAAACAGCTGCGAATGCGCTCCGTTAAAAGTTGTTTTACCATTTATATACTCAAAGCGACGCCAAAAAGGAAGGGTCTGCCCATTTCTGAACGCACTGCGCAGTTACAGCAACTCCGCAATGAATACGCAGCTGCGCATGCGCAGCAAACTAGGCAACTGCGCATGCGCAGTAGCTCGGCAAAAACTAATTAGCTGCGCATGCGTACTCCGTACTTTTTTTTACCATTTATATGGGCGAAACGACGCAAAAAAACTAAGGTTCTGCCCATTTATGATCGCACTGCGCAGGTACAGCAACTCCGCATTGAATACGCAGCTGCGCATGCGCAGCAAACTGCAACTGCGCATGCACAGTAGTTGGCAAAACTAAGCAGCTGCGCATGTGCACTCCGTTCAAACTTTTTTATCATTTATATGTGTTTCACGACCCCACGAACGAAGGTTCTGCCAATTTCTGAACGCACTGAGCAGGTACAGCAGCTCTGCAATGAATACGCAGCTGCGCATGCGCAGCAAACTGCGCAATTGCGCATGTGCAGCAAACTGCAACTGCGCATGCGCACTAGCTCGGAAAAAACATTAGCTGCGCATTCGCACTCCGTTCAAACTTTTTTTACCATTTATATTCGCAAAACGACGTCAAAAACGCAGGGTTTGCCAATTTCTGAACGCAATGTGCAGGTATTGCAACTCCACAGAATACCTAGCTGCGCATGCGCAGCAAACTAGGCAACTGCGCATGTGCAGCAAACTGCAACTGCGCATGCACAGAGCTTGGCAAAACTAAGCAGCTGCGCATGCGCACTACGTTCAAATTTTTTATCATTTATATGCGCAAAAGGACGCCAAGAACGAAGGGTCTGCCCATTTGAACGCATTGTGCAAGTACAGCTACTCCGCAATGAATACGTAGCTGCGCTTGTGCAGCAAACTCGCAACTGCGCAGCAAACTGCAACTGCGCATGCGCACTCCGTTCAAACTTTTTTTACCATTGATATGCGCAAACGAAACCAAAAACGAAGCCTGCCCATTTCTGAACGCACTGCGCAGTTACAGCAACTCCACAATGAATACGCAGCACAGTAGCTTGGCAAAACTAAGCAGCTGCGCATATGTGCACTCCGTTCAAACTTTTTTATCATTTAAATGTGTTTCACGACCCCACGAACGAAGGTTCTGCCCATTTCTGAACGCACTGAGCAGGTACAGCAGCTCTGCAATGAATACGCAGCTGCGCATGCGCAGCAAACTGCGCAACTGCGCATGTGCAGCAAACTGCAACTGCGCATGCGCAGTAGTTCGGCAAAAACTAAGCAGCTGCGCATGCGCACTCCTTTCAAACTCTTTTTTGCCATTTATAATATGGGCGAAACGACGCCAAGAACGAAGGTTCTGCCCATTTCTGAACGCACTGCGCAGGTACAGCAACTGCAATGAATACGCAGCTGCGCATGCGCAGCAAACCGCACAACTGCGCATGCACAGTAGCTCGGCAAAAACTAAACAGCTGCGAATGCGCTCCGTTAAAAGTTGTTTTACCATTTATATACTCAAAGCGACGCCAAAAAGGAAGGGTCTGCCCATTTCTGAACGCACTGCGCAGTTACAGCAACTCCGCAATGAATACGCAGCTGCGCTTGCGCAGCAAACGACGGAACTGCGCATGCGCAGTAGCTCGGAAAAACTAAGCAGCTGCGCATGTGCACTCCTTTCAAACTCTTTTTACCATTTATATGGGCGAAACGACGCAAAAAAACTAAGGGTCTGCCCATTTCTGATCGCACTGCGCAGGTACAGCAACTCCGCATTGAATACGCAGCTGCGCATCGCAGCAAACTGCAACTGCGCATGCACAGTAGCTTGGCAAAACTAAGTAGCTGCGCATACGCACTCCGATCAAACTTTTTTTACCATTTATAAGCGTAAAACGACGTCAAAACGAAGGGTTTGCCCATTTCTGAACGCAATGCGCAGATACTGCAACTCCACAAAGAATACGCAGCTGCGCATGCGCAGCAAACTACGCAACTGCGCATGCGCAGCAAACTGCATCTGCGCATGCGCAGTAGCTCGGCAAAACTAAGTAGCTGCGCATGCGCACTCCTTTCAAACTCTTTTTTACCATTTATATGGGCGAAACGACGCCAAGAACGAAGGTTCTGCCCATTTCTGAACGCACTGAGCAGGTACAGCAACTGCAATGAATACGCAGCTGCGCATGCGCAACAAACCGCACAACTGCGCATGCACAGTAGCTCGGCAAAAAGTAAGCAGCTGCGAATGCGCTCCGTTAAAAGTTGTTTTACCATTTATATACAAAGCGACGCCAAAAGCGAAGGGTCTGCCCATTTGAACACATTGTGCAGGTACAGCAACTCCGCAATGACTACGCAGCAAACTACGCAACTGCCCATGCACAGTAGCTCGGAAAAAACTAAGCAGCTGCGCATGCACACTCCTTTCAAACTTTTTTTTATCAATTTATATGCGTTAAACGACGCCAAAAACGAAGTGTGTCCATTTCTGAACACACTGCGCAGGTACAGGAGCTCGGCAAAAACTAAGCAGCTGCGCATCCAACTCTTGTCAAACTTTTTTTTACCATTTATATGCGCAAGACGACGTCAAAAACGAAGGGTTTGCCGATTTCTGAACGCAATGGGCAGGTACTGCAACTCCACAATGAATCCGCAGCTGCGCATGCGCAGTAGCTCGGGAAAATCTAATTAGCTGCGCATGCGCACTCCGTTCAAACTCTTTTTTACCAATTTATATGCGTTAAACGACGCCAAAAACGAAGTGTGTCCATTTCTGAACACACTGCGCAGGTACAGGAGCTCGACAAAAACTAAGCAGCTTCGCATGCCAACTCCTTTCAAAGTTTTTTTTACCATTTATATGCGCAAAACGACGTCAAAAACGAAGTGTTTGCCCATTTCTGAACGCAATGGGCAGGTACTGCAACTCCACAATGAATACGCAGCTGCGCATGCGCAGCAAACTATGCAACTGCGCTGTGCAGCAAACTGCAACTGCGCATGCACAGTAGCTCGGAAAAAACTAAGTAGCTGCGCATGCACACTCCTTTCAAACTTTTTTTTACCAATTTATATGCGCGAAACGACGCCAAAAACGAAGTGTCTGCCCATTTCTGAACACACTGCGCAGGTACAGGAACTCTGCAATGAATACGCAGCTGCGCATGCGCAGCAACCTACGCAGCAACCTACGCAGCTGCGCATGCGCAGCAAACTAGGCAACTGCGCATGCGCAGTAGCTCGGCAAAAACTAATTAGCTGCGCATGCGTACTCCGTACTTTTTTTTACCATTTATATGGGCGAAACGACGCAAAAAAACTAAGGTTCTGCCCATTTATGATCGCACTGCGCAGGTACAGCAACTCCGCATTGAATACGCAGCTGCGCATGCGCAGCAAACTGCAACTGCGCATGCACGTTGGCAAAACTAAGCAGCTGCGCATGTGCACTCCGTTCAAACTTTTTTATCATTTATATGTGTTTCACGACCCCACGAACGAAGGTTCTGCCCATTTCTGAACGCACTGAGCAGGTACAGCAGCTCTGCAATGAATACGCAGCTGCGCATGCGCACTAGCTCGGAAAAAACATTAGCTGCGCATGCGCACTCCGTTCAAACTTTTTTTACCATTTATATTCGCAAAACGACGTCAAAAACGAAGGGTTTGCCAATTTCTGAACGCAATGTGCAGGTACTGCAACTCCACAGAATACCCAGCTGCGCATGCGCAGCAAACTAGGCAACTGCGCATGTGCAGCAAACTGCAACTGCGCATGCACAGAGCTTGGCAAAACTAAGCAGCTGCGCATGCGCACTCCGTTCAAATTTTTTATCATTTATATGCGCAAAACGACGCCAAGAACGAAGGGTCTGCCCATTTGAACGCATTGTGCAAGTACAGCTACTCCGCAATGAATACGTAGCTGCGCTTGTGCAGCAAACTACGCAACTGCGCAGCAAACTGCAACTGCGCATGCGCACTCCGTTAAAACTTTTTTTACCATTGATATGCGCAAACGAAACCAAAAACGAAGCCTGCCCATTTCTGAACGCACTGCGCAGTTACAGCAACTCCACAATGAATACGCAGCTGCGCATGCGCAGCAAACTGCAACTGCGCATGCACAGTAGCTTGGCAAAACTAAGCAGCTGCGCATGTGCACTCCGTTCAAACTTTTTTATCATTTATATGTGTTTCACGACCCCACGAACGAAGGTTCTGCCCATTTCTGAACACACTGAGCAGGTACAGGAGCTCTGCAATGAATACGCAGCTGCGCATGCGCAGTAGCTCGGCAAAAACTAAGCAGCTGCGCATGCGCACTCCTTTCAAACTCTTTTTTACCATTTATATGGGCGAAACGACGCCAAGAACGATGGTTCTGCCAATTTCTGAACGCACTGAGCAGGTACAGCAGCTCTGCAATGATTACGCAGCTGCGCATGCGCAACTGCGCATGCAGAGTGACTCGGCAAAAACTAAGCAGCTGCGAATGCGCTCCGTTAAAAGTTGTTTGACCATTTATATACTCAAAGCGACGCCAAAAACGAAGGGTCTGCCCATTTGAACGCATTGTGTAGGTACAGCAACTCTGCAATGAATACGCAGCAAACTACGCAACTGCCCATGGCACAGTAGCTCGGAAAAAACTAAGCAGCTGCGCATGCACACTCCTTTCAAACTTTCTTTTACCATTTATATGCGCAAAACGACGACAAAAATAAATGGTTTGCCCATGTCTGAACGCAAAGCGCAGATACTACAACTCCACAATGAATACGCAGCTGCACATTCGCAGCAAACTACGCAACTGCGCATGCGCAGCAAACTGCATCTGCCAAATACTAAGCAGCTGCGCATGAGCACTCCTTTCAAACTCTTTTTTCTACCATTTATATGGGCGAAACGACGCAAAAAAACTAAGGGTCTGCCCATTTCTGATCGCACTGCGCAGGTACAACAACTCCGCAATGAATACGCAGCTGCGCTTGCGCAGTGCGCACTCCTTTCAAAGTCTTTTTTACCATTTTATATGGGCGAAACGACAAGCAGCTGCGCATGCGCACTCCTTTCAAACTCTTTTTTACCATTTATATGGGCGAAACGACGCAAAAAACTAAGGGTCTGCCCATTTCTGAACGCACTGCGCAGGTACAGCAACTCCGCAATGAATATGCAGCTGCGCTTGCGCAGCAAACTACGGAACTGCACAAGCGCAGGAGCTCTGCAAAAACTAATTAGCTGCGCATTCACCTCCGTTCAAACTTTTTTTACCATTTATATTCGCAAAACGACGTCAAAAACGAAGGGCTTGCCAATTTCTGAACACAATGTGCAGGTACTGCAACTCCACAATGAATACGCAGCTGTGCATGCGCAGCAAACTGCGCAACTGCGCATGTGCAGCAAACTGCAACTGCGCATGCGCAGTGGCTCGGAAAAAACTAATTAGCTGCGCATGCGCACGCCGTTCAAACTTTTTTTACCATTTATATTCGCAAAACGACGCCAAGAACGAAGGTTCTGCCCATTTCTGAACGCACTGAGCAGGTACAGCAGCTCTGCAATGAATACGCAGCTGCGCATGCGCAGCAAACTGCGCAACTGTGCATGTGCAGCAAACTGCAACTGATAATGCGCAGTAGCGCGGCAAAAACTAATTAGCTGCGATGCACACTCCTTTCAAACTTTATTTACCATTTATATGCGCAAACGAAACCAAAAACTAAGCCTGCCCATTTCTAAACGCAATGTGCAGGTACTGCAACTCCACAGAATACCCAGCTGCGCATGCGCAGCAAACTAGGCAACTGCGCATGTGCAGCAAACTGCAACTGCGCATGCGCAGTAGCTTTGCAAAACTAAGCAGCTGCGCATGCGCACTCCGTTCAAACTATTTTATCATTTATATTCGCAAAACGACGCCAAGAACGAAGGTTCTGCCCATTTGAACGCATTGTGCAGGTACAGCTACTCCGCAATGAATACGTAGCTGCGCTTGTGCACCAAACTACGCAACTGCGCATGCGCAGCAAACTGCATCTGCGCATGCGCATTAGCTCTTCAAAAACTAACCAGCTGCGCATGCGCACTCCTTTCAAACTCTTTTTTACCATTTATATGGGCGAAACGACGCAAAAAAACTAAGAGTCTGCACATTTCTTATCGCACTACGCAGGTACAGCAACTCCGCAATGAATACGCAGCTGCGCTTGCGCAGCAAACTACAGAACTGCACGACCGCAGGAGCTCGGCAAAAACTAAGCAGCTGCGCATGCGCACTCCTTTCAAACTCTTTTTTACCATTTATAATATGGGCGAAACGACGCCAAGAACGAAGGTCCTGCCCATTTCTGAACGCACTGCGCAGGTACAGCAACTGCAATGAATACGCAGCTGCGCATGCGCAGCAAACCGCACAACTGCGCATGCACAGTAGCTCGGCAAAAACTAAGCAGCTGCGAATGTGCTCCGTTAAAAGTTGTTTTACCATTTATATACTCAAAGCGACGCCAAAAACGAAGGGTCTACCCATTTGAACGCATTGTGCAGGTACAGCAACTACGCAATGAATGCGCAACTGCGCATGCGCAGTAGCTCGGAAAAACTAAGCAGCTGCGCATGCGCACTCCTTTCAAACTCTTTTTACCATTTAAATGGGCGAAACGACGCAAAAAACTAAGGGTCTGCACATTTCTGATCGCACTGCACAGATACTGCAACGCCACAATGAATACGCAGCTGCGCATGCGCAGCAAACTACGCAACTGCGCATGCGCAGTAGCTCGGAAAAACTGAGCAGCTGCGCATGCGCACTCCTTTCAAACTCTTTTTTACCATTTATATGCGCAAAACGACGCCCAAAACGAAAGGTTTGCCAATGTCTGAACGCAATGCGCAGATACTGCAACTCCACAATGAATACGCAGCTGCGCATTCGCAGCAAACTACGCAACTGCGCATGCACAGCAAACTGCATCTGTGCATGCGCAGTAGCTCGGCAAAAACTAAGCAGCTGCGCATGCGCACTCCTTTCAAACTCTTTTTTACCATTTATATGGGCGAAACGACGCCAAGAACGAAGGTTCTGCCCATTTCTGAACGCACTGAGCAGGTACAGCAACTGCAATGAATACGCAGCTGCCAATGCGCAACAAACCGCACAACTGCGCATGCACAGTAGCTCGGCAAAATCAAAGCAGCTGCGCATCCAACTCCTGTCAAACTTTTTTTTACCATTTATATGCGCAAGACGACGTCAAAAACGAAGGGTTTCCATATTTCTGAACGCAATGGGCAGGTACTGCAACTCCACAATGAATACCCATCTGCGCATGTGCAGCAAACTGCAACTGCGCATGCGCAGTAGCTCGGAAAAACTGAGCAGCTGCGCATGCGCACTCCTTTCAAACTCTTTTTTACCATTTATATGCGCAAAACGACGCAAAAAACTAAGGGTCTGCCCATTTCTGAAGGCACTGCGCAGGTACAGCAACTCCGCAATGAATACGCAGCTGCGCTTGCGCAGCAAACTACAGAACTGCACAAGCACAGGAGCTCGGCAAAAACTAATTAGCTGCGCATGCGCACTCCGTTCAAACTCTTTTTTACCATATATATGGGTGAAACGACGCCAAAAACGAAGTGTCTACCCATGTCTCAACGCAATGCGCAGATACTGCAACTCCACAATGAATACGCAGCTGCGCATGCAGAGTGACTCGGCAAAAACTAAACAGCTGCGAATGCGCTCTGTTAAAAGTTGTTTGACCATTTATATACTCAAAGCGACGCCAAAAACGAAGGGTCAGCCCATTTGAACGCATTGTGCAGATACAGCAACTCCGCAATGAATACGCAGCTGCGCTTGCGCAGCAAACTACGCAACTGCGCATGCGCAGTAGCTCGGAAAAAACTAAGCAGCTGCGCATGCGCACTCCTTTCAAACTCTTTTTTACTATTTATATGCGCAAAACGACGTCAAAAACGAAGGGTCTGCCCTTTTCTGAATGTGCAGGTACTGCAACTCCATAATGAATACGCAGCTGCGCATGCGCAGCAAACTACGCAACTGCGCATGTGCAGCAAACTGCAACTGCGCATGCGCAGTAGCTCGGCAAAAACTAAGCAGCTGCGCATGCGCACTCCTTTCAAACTCTTTTTTACCATTTATAATATGGGCGAAACGACGCAAAAAAACTAAGGGTCTGCCCATTTCTGATCGCACTGCGCAGGTACAGCAACTCTGCAATGAATGCGCAGCTGCGCTTGCGCAGTAAACTACAGAACTGCACAAGCACAGGAGCTCGGCAAAAACTAATTAGCTGCGCATGCGCACTCCGTTCAAACTCTTTTTTACCATATATATGGTTGAAACGACGCCAAAAACGAAGTGTCTACCCACGTCTCAACGCAATGCGCAGATACTGCAACTCCACAATGAATTCGCAGGAAACTACGCAACTGCGCATGCGCAGCAAACTGCAACTGCGCATGCGCAGTAGCGCGGCAAAAACTTTTTTTTACCATTTCTATGTGCAAAACGACGCCAAAAAAACGAAGTGACTGCCCATTTCTGAACGCACTGCCCAGGTACAGCAACTTCAGAATGAATACGCAGCTGTACATGCGCAGCAAACTGAAACTGTCCATGCACAATAACTCGGCAAAAACTAATTAGCAGCGCATGCACACACATTTCAAACTTTTTTTATCATTTAAAATGCGCAAAACGACACCAAAAACGAAGGGCTGCCCATTTCTGAGCGCAATGCGCAGGTACAGAAACTGCGCAATGAATACGCAGCTGCGCTTAGCCAGCAAAATACACAACTGCGCATGCGCAGCAGTTCGCAACTGCCCATGCGCAGTATCTCGGCAAAATCTAAGCAGCTGCGCATGCGCACTCCTTCCAAACTTTTTTTTTACCATTTATATGGGCAGAAAGACGCCAAAAACGAAAGGTTTGCCCATTTCTGAATGCACTGCGCAGGTACAGCAACGCCACAATGAATACGCAACTGCGCATGCGCAGCAAACTTCGCAACTGTGCATGCGCAGTAGCTCGGCAAAAACTAAGCAGCTGCTCATGCGCACTCCTTTCAAACTTTTTTTTACCATTTATATTGGCGAAACGACGCCAAAAACGAAGGTTCTGCCCATTTCTGAACGCACTGAGCAGGTACAGCAGCTCTGCAATGAATACGCAGCTGCGCAAACTACGCACTTCGCATGCGCAGCAAACTGAAACTGCGCATGCACAATAAATCGGCAAAAACTAATTAGCAGCGCATGCACACTCCATTCAAACTTTTTTTTATCATTTAAATGCGCAAAACGACACCAAAAACGAAGCCTGACCATTTCTGAACGCAGTGCGAGGTACAGCAGCTCTGCAATGAATACGCAGCTGCGCATGCGCAGCAAACTGCGCAACTGCGCATGCACAGTAGCTCGGCAAAAACTAAGCAGCTGCGCATGCGCTCTGTTCAAACTTTTTTTTTACCATTTATATACTCAAAACGACGCCAGAAACGAAGGGTCTGCCCATTTCTGAACGCATTGTGCAGGTACAGCAACTCCGCAATGAATACACAGCTGCGCATGCGCAGCAAACTACGCAGGTACGCAGCGCAGCAAACTTCGCAACTGCCCATGCGCAGTAGCTCGACAAAATCTAAGCAGCTGCGCATTTGCACTCCTTTCAAACTTTTTTACCATTTATATGGGCGAAACGACGCCAAAAACGAAGGTTCTGCCCATTTCTGAACGCACTGAGCAGGTACAGCAGCTCCGCAATGAATACGCAGCTGCGCATGCGCAGCAAACTGCGCAACTGCGCATGCACAGTAGCTCGGTAAAAACTAAGCAGCTGCCCATGCGCTCTGTTCAAACTTTTTTTTTACCATTTATATACTCAAATCGACGCCAAAAACGAAGTGTCGCCCATTTCTGAACGCATTGTGCAGGTACAGCAACTCCGCAATGAATACGCAGCTGCGCATGCGCAGCAAACTAATCAACTGAGCATGCGCAGCAAACTGCAACTGCACATGCGCAGTAGCTCGGCACAAACTAATTAGTTGTGCATGCGCACTCCATTCAAACTTGTTTTTACCATTTATATGAGCGAAACGACGCCAAAAAAGAAGTGTCTGCCCATTTCTGAACGCACTGCGCAGGTACAGCTACTCCGCAATGAATACGCAGCTGCGCATGCGCTGCAAACTACGGAACTGCGCATGCGCAGTAGCTCGGAAAAAACTAAGCAGCTGCGCATGCGCACTCCTTTCAAACTTTTTTTTTACCAATTTATATGCACGAAACGACGCCAAGAACGAAGTGTCTGCCCATTTCTGAACACACTGCGGAGGTACAGCAACTCCGCAATGAATACGCAGCTACGCATGTGCAGCAACCTACGCAGCTGCGTATGCGCAGCAAACTACGCATGCGCAGTAGCTCGGCAAAAACTAATTACCTTCGCATGCGCACTCCGTTCAAACTCTTTTTACCATTTATATGGGTGAAACGACGCCAAAAACGAAGTGTATGCCCATTTCTGAACGCACTGTGAAAGTACAACAACTCCGCAATGAATACGCAGCTGCGCATGCGCAGCAAACTACGCAACTGCACATGCACAGCAAACTGAAACTGCGCATGCACAATAACTCGGCAAAAACTAAGCAGCTGCGCATGCGCACTCCTTTCAAACTCTTTTTTTACCATTTATAATATGGGCGAAACGACGCCAAGAACGAAGGTTCTGCCCATTTCTGAACGCACTGCGCAGGTACAGCAACTGCAATGAATACGCAGCTGCGCATGCGCAGCAAACCGCACAACTGCGCATGCACAGTAGCTCGGCAAAAACTAAACAGCTGCGAATGCGCTCCGTTAAAAGTTGTTTTACCATTTATATACTCAAAGCGACGCCAAAAAGGAAGGGTCTGCCCATTTCTGAACGCACTGCGCAGTTACAGCAACTCCGCAATGAATACGCAGCTGCGCATGCGCAGCAAACTAGGCAAAAACTAATTAGCTGCGCATGCGTACTCCGTACTTTTTTTTACCATTTATATGGGCGAAACGACGCAAAAAAACTAAGGTTCTGCCCATTTATGATCGCACTGCGCAGGTACAGCAACTCCGCATTGAATACGCAGCTGCGCATGCGCAGCAAACTGCAACTGCGCATGCACAGTAGTTGGCAAAACTAAGCAGCTGCGCATGTGCACTCCGTTCAAACTTTTTTATCATTTATATGTGTTTCACGACCCCACGAACGAAGGTTCTGCCAATTTCTGAACGCACTGAGCAGGTACAGCAGCTCTGCAATGAATACGCAGCTGCGCATGCGCAGCAAACTGCGCAATTGCGCATGTGCAGCAAACTGCAACTGCGCATGCGCACTAGCTCGGAAAAAACATTAGCTGCGCATTCGCACTCCGTTCAAACTTTTTTTACCATTTATATTCGCAAAACGACGTCAAAAACGCAGGGTTTGCCAATTTCTGAACGCAATGTGCAGGTATTGCAACTCCACAGAATACCTAGCTGCGCATGCGCAGCAAACTAGGCAACTGCGCATGTGCAGCAAACTGCAACTGCGCATGCACAGAGCTTGGCAAAACTAAGCAGCTGCGCATGCGCACTACGTTCAAATTTTTTATCATTTATATGCGCAAAAGGACGCCAAGAACGAAGGGTCTGCCCATTTGAACGCATTGTGCAAGTACAGCTACTCCGCAATGAATACGTAGCTGCGCTTGTGCAGCAAACTCGCAACTGCGCAGCAAACTGCAACTGCGCATGCGCACTCCGTTCAAACTTTTTTTACCATTGATATGCGCAAACGAAACCAAAAACGAAGCCTGCCCATTTCTGAACGCACTGCGCAGTTACAGCAACTCCACAATGAATACGCAGCACAGTAGCTTGGCAAAACTAAGCAGCTGCGCATATGTGCACTCCGTTCAAACTTTTTTATCATTTAAATGTGTTTCACGACCCCACGAACGAAGGTTCTGCCCATTTCTGAACGCACTGAGCAGGTACAGCAGCTCTGCAATGAATACGCAGCTGCGCATGCGCAGCAAACTGCGCAACTGCGCATGTGCAGCAAACTGCAACTGCGCATGCGCAGTAGTTCGGCAAAAACTAAGCAGCTGCGCATGCGCACTCCTTTCAAACTCTTTTTTGCCATTTATAATATGGGCGAAACGACGCCAAGAACGAAGGTTCTGCCCATTTCTGAACGCACTGCGCAGGTACAGCAACTGCAATGAATACGCAGCTGCGCATGCGCAGCAAACCGCACAACTGCGCATGCACAGTAGCTCGGCAAAAACTAAACAGCTGCGAATGCGCTCCGTTAAAAGTTGTTTTACCATTTATATACTCAAAGCGACGCCAAAAACGAAGGGTCTACCCATTTGAACGCATTGTGCAGGTACAGCAACTACGCAATGAATACGCAGCTGCGCATGCGCAGCAAACTACGCAACTGCGCATGCGCAGCAAACTGCATCTGCGCATGCGCAGTAGCTCGGCAAAACTAAGTAGCTGCGCATGCGCACTCCTTTCAAACTCTTTTTTACCATTTATATGGGCGAAACGACGCCAAGAACGAAGGTTCTGCCCATTTCTGAACGCACTGAGCAGGTACAGCAACTGCAATGAATACGCAGCTGCGCATGCGCAACAAACCGCACAACTGCGCATGCACAGTAGCTCGGCAAAAAGTAAGCAGCTGCGAATGCGCTCCGTTAAAAGTTGTTTTACCATTTATATACAAAGCGACGCCAAAAGCGAAGGGTCTGCCCATTTGAACACATTGTGCAGGTACAGCAACTCCGCAATGACTACGCAGCAAACTACGCAACTGCCCATGCACAGTAGCTCGGAAAAAACTAAGCAGCTGCGCATGCACACTCCTTTCAAACTTTTTTTTATCAATTTATATGCGTTAAACGACGCCAAAAACGAAGTGTGTCCATTTCTGAACACACTGCGCAGGTACAGGAGCTCGGCAAAAACTAAGCAGCTGCGCATCCAACTCTTGTCAAACTTTTTTTTACCATTTATATGCGCAAGACGACGTCAAAAACGAAGGGTTTGCCGATTTCTGAACGCAATGGGCAGGTACTGCAACTCCACAATGAATCCGCAGCTGCGCATGCGCAGTAGCTCGGGAAAATCTAATTAGCTGCGCATGCGCACTCCGTTCAAACTCTTTTTTACCAATTTATATGCGTTAAACGACGCCAAAAACGAAGTGTGTCCATTTCTGAACACACTGCGCAGGTACAGGAGCTCGACAAAAACTAAGCAGCTTCGCATGCCAACTCCTTTCAAAGTTTTTTTTACCATTTATATGCGCAAAACGACGTCAAAAACGAAGTGTTTGCCCATTTCTGAACGCAATGGGCAGGTACTGCAACTCCACAATGAATACGCAGCTGCGCATGCGCAGCAAACTATGCAACTGCGCTGTGCAGCAAACTGCAACTGCGCATGCACAGTAGCTCGGAAAAAACTAAGTAGCTGCGCATGCACACTCCTTTCAAACTTTTTTTTACCAATTTATATGCGCGAAACGACGCCAAAAACGAAGTGTCTGCCCATTTCTGAACACACTGCGCAGGTACAGGAACTCTGCAATGAATACGCAGCTGCGCATGCGCAGCAACCTACGCAGCAACCTACGCAGCTGCGCATGCGCAGCAAACTAGGCAACTGCGCATGCGCAGTAGCTCGGCAAAAACTAATTAGCTGCGCATGCGTACTCCGTACTTTTTTTACCATTTATATGGGCGAAACGACGCAAAAAAACTAAGGTTCTGCCCATTTATGATCGCACTGCGCAGGTACAGCAACTCCGCATTGAATACGCAGCTGCGCATGCGCAGCAAACTGCAACTGCGCATGCACGTTGGCAAAACTAAGCAGCTGCGCATGTGCACTCCGTTCAAACTTTTTTATCATTTATATGTGTTTCACGACCCCACGAACGAAGGTTCTGCCCATTTCTGAACGCACTGAGCAGGTACAGCAGCTCTGCAATGAATACGCAGCTGCGCATGCGCACTAGCTCGGAAAAAACATTAGCTGCGCATGCGCACTCCGTTCAAACTTTTTTTACCATTTATATTCGCAAAACGACGTCAAAAACGAAGGGTTTGCCAATTTCTGAACGCAATGTGCAGGTACTGCAACTCCACAGAATACCCAGCTGCGCATGCGCAGCAAACTAGGCAACTGCGCATGTGCAGCAAACTGCAACTGCGCATGCACAGAGCTTGGCAAAACTAAGCAGCTGCGCATGCGCACTCCGTTCAAATTTTTTATCATTTATATGCGCAAAACGACGCCAAGAACGAAGGGTCTGCCCATTTGAACGCATTGTGCAAGTACAGCTACTCCGCAATGAATACGTAGCTGCGCTTGTGCAGCAAACTACGCAACTGCGCAGCAAACTGCAACTGCGCATGCGCACTCCGTTAAAACTTTTTTTACCATTGATATGCGCAAACGAAACCAAAAACGAAGCCTGCCCATTTCTGAACGCACTGCGCAGTTACAGCAACTCCACAATGAATACGCAGCTGCGCATGCGCAGCAAACTGCAACTGCGCATGCACAGTAGCTTGGCAAAACTAAGCAGCTGCGCATGTGCACTCCGTTCAAACTTTTTTATCATTTATATGTGTTTCACGACCCCACGAACGAAGGTTCTGCCCATTTCTGAACACACTGAGCAGGTACAGGAGCTCTGCAATGAATACGCAGCTGCGCATGCGCAGTAGCTCGGCAAAAACTAAGCAGCTGCGCATGCGCACTCCTTTCAAACTCTTTTTTACCATTTATATGGGCGAAACGACGCCAAGAACGATGGTTCTGCCAATTTCTGAACGCACTGAGCAGGTACAGCAGCTCTGCAATGATTACGCAGCTGCGCATGCGCAACTGCGCATGCAGAGTGACTCGGCAAAAACTAAGCAGCTGCGAATGCGCTCCGTTAAAAGTTGTTTGACCATTTATATACTCAAAGCGACGCCAAAAACGAAGGGTCTGCCCATTTGAACGCATTGTGTAGGTACAGCAACTCTGCAATGAATACGCAGCAAACTACGCAACTGCCCATGGCACAGTAGCTCGGAAAAAACTAAGCAGCTGCGCATGCACACTCCTTTCAAACTTTCTTTTACCATTTATATGCGCAAAACGACGACAAAAATAAATGGTTTGCCCATGTCTGAACGCAAAGCGCAGATACTACAACTCCACAATGAATACGCAGCTGCACATTCGCAGCAAACTACGCAACTGCGCATGCGCAGCAAACTGCATCTGCCAAATACTAAGCAGCTGCGCATGAGCACTCCTTTCAAACTCTTTTTTCTACCATTTATATGGGCGAAACGACGCAAAAAAACTAAGGGTCTGCCCATTTCTGATCGCACTGCGCAGGTACAACAACTCCGCAATGAATACGCAGCTGCGCTTGCGCAGTGCGCACTCCTTTCAAAGTCTTTTTTACCATTTTATATGGGCGAAACGACAAGCAGCTGCGCATGCGCACTCCTTTCAAACTCTTTTTTACCATTTATATGGGCGAAACGACGCAAAAAACTAAGGGTCTGCCCATTTCTGAACGCACTGCGCAGGTACAGCAACTCCGCAATGAATATGCAGCTGCGCTTGCGCAGCAAACTACGGAACTGCACAAGCGCAGGAGCTCTGCAAAAACTAATTAGCTGCGCATTCACCTCCGTTCAAACTTTTTTTACCATTTATATTCGCAAAACGACGTCAAAAACGAAGGGCTTGCCAATTTCTGAACACAATGTGCAGGTACTGCAACTCCACAATGAATACGCAGCTGTGCATGCGCAGCAAACTGCGCAACTGCGCATGTGCAGCAAACTGCAACTGCGCATGCGCAGTGGCTCGGAAAAAACTAATTAGCTGCGCATGCGCACGCCGTTCAAACTTTTTTTACCATTTATATTCGCAAAACGACGCCAAGAACGAAGGTTCTGCCCATTTCTGAACGCACTGAGCAGGTACAGCAGCTCTGCAATGAATACGCAGCTGCGCATGCGCAGCAAACTGCGCAACTGTGCATGTGCAGCAAACTGCAACTGATAATGCGCAGTAGCGCGGGAAAAACTAATTAGCTGCGATGCACACTCCTTTCAAACTTTATTTACCATTTATATGCGCAAACGAAACCAAAAACTAAGCCTGCCCATTTCTAAACGCAATGTGCAGGTACTGCAACTCCACAGAATACCCAGCTGCGCATGCGCAGCAAACTAGGCAACTGCGCATGTGCAGCAAACTGCAACTGCGCATGCGCAGTAGCTTTGCAAAACTAAGCAGCTGCGCATGCGCACTCCGTTCAAACTATTTTATCATTTATATTCGCAAAACGACGCCAAGAACGAAGGTTCTGCCCATTTGAACGCATTGTGCAGGTACAGCTACTCCGCAATGAATACGTAGCTGCGCTTGTGCACCAAACTACGCAACTGCGCATGCGCAGCAAACTGCATCTGCGCATGCGCATTAGCTCTTCAAAAACTAACCAGCTGCGCATGCGCACTCCTTTCAAACTCTTTTTTACCATTTATATGGGCGAAACGACGCAAAAAAACTAAGAGTCTGCACATTTCTTATCGCACTACGCAGGTACAGCAACTCCGCAATGAATACGCAGCTGCGCTTGCGCAGCAAACTACAGAACTGCACGACCGCAGGAGCTCGGCAAAAACTAAGCAGCTGCGCATGCGCACTCCTTTCAAACTCTTTTTTACCATTTATAATATGGGCGAAACGACGCCAAGAACGAAGGTCCTGCCCATTTCTGAACGCACTGCGCAGGTACAGCAACTGCAATGAATACGCAGCTGCGCATGCGCAGCAAACCGCACAACTGCGCATGCACAGTAGCTCGGCAAAAACTAAGCAGCTGCGAATGTGCTCCGTTAAAAGTTGTTTTACCATTTATATACTCAAAGCGACGCCAAAAACGAAGGGTCTACCCATTTGAACGCATTGTGCAGGTACAGCAACTACGCAATGAATGCGCAACTGCGCATGCGCAGTAGCTCGGAAAAACTAAGCAGCTGCGCATGCGCACTCCTTTCAAACTCTTTTTACCATTTAAATGGGCGAAACGACGCAAAAAACTAAGGGTCTGCACATTTCTGATCGCACTGCACAGATACTGCAACGCCACAATGAATACGCAGCTGCGCATGCGCAGCAAACTACGCAACTGCGCATGCGCAGTAGCTCGGAAAAACTGAGCAGCTGCGCATGCGCACTCCTTTCAAACTCTTTTTTACCATTTATATGCGCAAAACGACGCCCAAAACGAAAGGTTTGCCAATGTCTGAACGCAATGCGCAGATACTGCAACTCCACAATGAATACGCAGCTGCGCATTCGCAGCAAACTACGCAACTGCGCATGCACAGCAAACTGCATCTGTGCATGCGCAGTAGCTCGGCAAAAACTAAGCAGCTGCGCATGCGCACTCCTTTCAAACTCTTTTTTACCATTTATATGGGCGAAACGACGCCAAGAACGAAGGTTCTGCCCATTTCTGAACGCACTGAGCAGGTACAGCAACTGCAATGAATACGCAGCTGCCAATGCGCAACAAACCGCACAACTGCGCATGCACAGTAGCTCGGCAAAATCAAAGCAGCTGCGCATCCAACTCCTGTCAAACTTTTTTTTACCATTTATATGCGCAAGACGACGTCAAAAACGAAGGGTTTCCATATTTCTGAACGCAATGGGCAGGTACTGCAACTCCACAATGAATACCCATCTGCGCATGTGCAGCAAACTGCAACTGCGCATGCGCAGTAGCTCGGAAAAACTGAGCAGCTGCGCATGCGCACGCCTTTCAAACTCTTTTTTACCATTTATATGCGCAAAACGACGCAAAAAACTAAGGGTCTGCCCATTTCTGAAGGCACTGCGCAGGTACAGCAACTCCGCAATGAATACGCAGCTGCGCTTGCGCAGCAAACTACAGAACTGCACAAGCACAGGAGCTCGGCAAAAACTAATTAGCTGCGCATGCGCACTCCGTTCAAACTCTTTTTTACCATATATATGGGTGAAACGACGCCAAAAACGAAGTGTCTACCCATGTCTCAACGCAATGCGCAGATACTGCAACTCCACAATGAATACGCAGCTGCGCATGCAGAGTGACTCGGCAAAAACTAAACAGCTGCGAATGCGCTCTGTTAAAAGTTGTTTGACCATTTATATACTCAAAGCGACGCCAAAAACGAAGGGTCAGCCCATTTGAACGCATTGTGCAGATACAGCAACTCCGCAATGAATACGCAGCTGCGCTTGCGCAGCAAACTACGCAACTGCGCATGCGCAGTAGCTCGGAAAAAACTAAGCAGCTGCGCATGCGCACTCCTTTCAAACTCTTTTTTACTATTTATATGCGCAAAACGACGTCAAAAACGAAGGGTCTGCCCTTTTCTGAATGTGCAGGTACTGCAACTCCATAATGAATACGCAGCTGCGCATGCGCAGCAAACTGCAACTACGCATGCGCAGTAGCTCGGCAAAAACTAAGCAGCTGCGCATGCGCACTCCGTTCAAACTCTTTTTTTACCATATATATGGGTGAAACGACGCTAAAAACGAAGTCTCTACCCATGTCTCAACGGAATGCGCAGATACTGCAACTCCACAATGAATACGCAGCTGCGCATGCGCAGCAAACTACGCAACTGCGCATGTGCAGCAAACTGCAACTACGCATGCGCAGTAGCTCGGCAAAAACTAAGCAGCTGCACATGCGCACTCCTTTCAAACTCTTTTTAACCATTTATCTGGGCAAAACGACGCAGAAAACTAAGGGTCTGCCCATTTCTGAAGGCACTGCGCAGATACAGCAACTCCGCAATGAATGCGCAGCTGCGCTTGCGCAGCAAACTACAGAACTGCACAAGCACAGGAGCTCGGCAAAAACTAATTAGCTGCGCATGCGCACTCCGTTCAAACTCTTTTTTACCATATATATGGTTGAAACGACGCCAAAAACGAAGTCTACCCACGTCTCAACGCAATGCGCAGATACTGCAACTCCACAATGAATACGCAGCTGCGCATTCGCAGGAAACTACGCAACTGCGCATGCGCAGCAAACTGCAACTGCGCATGCGCAGTAGCGCGGCAAAAACTTTTTTTTACCATTTCTATGTGCAAAACGACGCCAAAAAAACGAAGTGACTGCCCATTTCTGAACGCACTGCCCAGGTACAGCAACTTCAGAATGAATACGCAGCTGTACATGCGCAGCAAACTGAAACTGTCCATGCACAATAACTCGGCAAAAACTAATTAGCAGCGCATGCACACACATTTCAAACTTTTTTTATCATTTAAATGCGCAAAACGACACCAAAAACGAAGGGCTGCCCATTTCTGAGCGCAATGCGCAGGTACAGCAACTGCGCAATGAATACGCAGCTGCGCTTAGCCAGCAAAATACACAACTGCGCATGCGCAGCAGTTCGCAACTGCCCATGCGCAGTATCTCGGCAAAATCTAAGCAGCTGCGCATGCGCACTCCTTCCAAACTTTTTTTTTACCATTTATATGGGCAGAAAGACGCCAAAAACGAAAGGTTTGCCCATTTCTGAATGCACTGCGCAGGTACAGCAACGCCACAATGAATACGCAACTGCGCATGTGCAGCAAACTGCAACTGCGCATGCGCAGTAGCTTGGCAAAAACTAAGCAGCTGCACATGCGCACTCCTTTCAAACTCTTTTTAACCATTTATCTGGGCAAAACGACGCAGAAAACTAAGGGTCTGCCCATTTCTGAAGGCACTGCGCAGATACAGCAACTCTGCAATGAATGCGCAGCTGCGCTTGCGCAGCAAACTACAGAACTGCACAAGCACAGGAGCTCGGCAAAAACTAATTAGCTGCGCATGCGCACTCCGTTCAAACTCTTTTTTACCATATATATGGTTGAAACGACGCCAAAAACGAAGTCTACCCACGTCTCAACGCAATGCGCAGATACTGCAACTCCACAATGAATACGCAGCTGCGCATTCGCAGGAAACTACGCAACTGCGCATGCGCAGCAAACTGCAACTGCGCATGCGCAGTAGCGCGGCAAAAACTTTTTTTTACCATTTCTATGTGCAAAACGACGCCAAAAAAACGAAGTGACTGCCCATTTCTGAACGCACTGCCCAGGTACAGCAACTTCAGAATGAATACGCAGTTGTACATGCGCAGCAAACTGAAACTGTCCATGCACAATAACTCGGCAAAAACTAATTAGCAGCGCATGCACACACATTTCAAACTTTTTTTATCATTTAAATGCGCAAAACGACACCAAAAACGAAGGGCTGCCCATTTCTGAGCGCAATGCGCAGGTACAGCAACTGCGCAATGAATACGCAGCTGCGCTTAGCCAGCAAAATACACAACTGCGCATGCGCAGCAGTTCGCAACTGCCCATGCGCAGTATCTCGGCAAAATCTAAGCAGCTGCGCATGCGCACTCCTTCCAAACTTTTTTTTTACCATTTATATGGGCAGAAAGACGCCAAAAACGAAAGGTTTGCCCATTTCTGAATGCACTGCGCAGGTACAGCAACGCCACAATGAATACGCAACTGCGCATGCGCAGCAAACTTCGCAACTGTGCATGCGCAGTAGCTCGGCAAAAACTAAGCAGCTGCTCATGCGCACTCCTTTCAAACTTTTTTTTACCATTTATATTGGCGAAACGACGCCAAAAACTAAGGGTCTGCCCATTTCTGAAGGCACTGCGCAGGTACAGGAACTCCGCAATGAATGCGCAGCTGCGCTTGCGCAGCAAACTACAGAACTGCACAAGCACAGGAGCTCGGCAAAAACTAATTAGCTGCGCATGCGCACTCCGTTCAAACTCTTTTTTACCATATATATGGGTGAAACGACGCCAAAAACGAAGTGTCTACCCATGTCTCAACGCAATGCGCAGATACTGCAACTCCACAATGAATACGCAGCTGCGCATGCAGAGTGACTCGGCAAAAACTAAACAGCTGCGAATGCGCTCTGTTAAAAGTTGTTTGACCATTTATATACTCAAAGCGACGCCAAAAACGAAGGGTCAGCCCATTTGAACGCATTGTGCAGATACAGCAACTCCGCAATGAATACGCAGCTGCGCTTGCGCAGCAAACTACGCAACTGCGCATGCGCAGTAGCTCGGAAAAAACTAAGCAGCTGCGCATGCGCACTCCTTTCAAACTCTTTTTTACTATTTATATGCGCAAAACGACGTCAAAAACGAAGGGTCTGCCCTTTTCTGAATGTGCAGGTACTGCAACTCCATAATGAATACGCAGCTGCGCATGCGCAGCAAACTACGCAACTGCGCATGTGCAGCAAACTGCAACTGCGCATGCGCAGTAGCTCGGCAAAAACTAAGCAGCTGCGCATGCGCACTCCTTTCAAACTCTTTTTTACCATTTATAATATGGGCGAAACGACGCAAAAAAACTAAGGGTCTGCCCATTTCTGATCGCACTGCGCAGGTACAGCAACTCTGCAATGAATGCGCAGCTGCGCTTGCGCAGTAAACTACAGAACTGCACAAGCACAGGAGCTCGGCAAAAACTAATTAGCTGCGCATGCGCACTCCGTTCAAACTCTTTTTTACCATATATATGGTTGAAACGACGCCAAAAACGAAGTGTCTACCCACGTCTCAACGCAATGCGCAGATACTGCAACTCCACAATGAATTCGCAGGAAACTACGCAACTGCGCATGCGCAGCAAACTGCAACTGCGCATGCGCAGTAGCGTGGCAAAAACTTTTTTTTAGCATTTCTATGTGCAAAACGACGCCAAAAAAACGAAGTGACTGCCCATTTCTGAACGCACTGCCCAGGTACAGCAACTTCAGAATGAATACGCAGCTGTACATGCGCAGCAAACTGAAACTGTCCATGCACAATAACTCGGCAAAAACTAATTAGCAGCGCATGCACACACATTTCAAACTTTTTTTATCATTTAAAATGCGCAAAACGACACCAAAAACGAAGGGCTGCCCATTTCTGAGCGCAATGCGCAGGTACAGAAACTGCGCAATGAATACGCAGCTGCGCTTAGCCAGCAAAATACACAACTGCGCATGCGCAGCAGTTCGCAACTGCCCATGCGCAGTATCTCGGCAAAATCTAAGCAGCTGCGCATGCGCACTCCTTCCAAACTTTTTTTTTACCATTTATATGGGCAGAAAGACGCCAAAAACGAAAGGTTTGCCCATTTCTGAATGCACTGCGCAGGTACAGCAACGCCACAATGAATACGCAACTGCGCATGCGCAGCAAACTTCGCAACTGTGCATGCGCAGTAGCTCGGCAAAAACTAAGCAGCTGCTCATGCGCACTCCTTTCAAACTTTTTTTTACCATTTATATTGGCGAAACGACGCCAAAAACGAAGGTTCTGCCCATTTCTGAACGCACTGAGCAGGTACAGCAGCTCTGCAATGAATACGCAGCTGCGCAAACTACGCACTTCGCATGCGCAGCAAACTGAAACTGCGCATGCACAATAAATCGGCAAAAACTAATTAGCAGCGCATGCACACTCCATTCAAACTTTTTTTTATCATTTAAATGCGCAAAACGACACCAAAAACGAAGCCTGACCATTTCTGAACGCAGTGCGAGGTACAGCAGCTCTGCAATGAATACGCAGCTGCGCATGCGCAGCAAACTGCGCAACTGCGCATGCACAGTAGCTCGGCAAAAACTAAGCAGCTGCGCATGCGCTCTGTTCAAACTTTTTTTTTACCATTTATATACTCAAAACGACGCCAGAAACGAAGGGTCTGCCCATTTCTGAACGCATTGTGCAGGTACAGCAACTCCGCAATGAATACACAGCTGCGCATGCGCAGCAAACTACGCAGGTACGCAGCGCAGCAAACTTCGCAACTGCCCATGCGCAGTAGCTCGACAAAATCTAAGCAGCTGCGCATTTGCACTCCTTTCAAACTTTTTTACCATTTATATGGGCGAAACGACGCCAAAAACGAAGGTTCTGCCCATTTCTGAACGCACTGAGCAGGTACAGCAGCTCCGCAATGAATACGCAGCTGCGCATGCGCAGCAAACTGCGCAACTGCGCATGCACAGTAGCTCGGTAAAAACTAAGCAGCTGCCCATGCGCTCTGTTCAAACTTTTTTTTTACCATTTATATACTCAAATCGACGCCAAAAACGAAGTGTCGCCCATTTCTGAACGCATTGTGCAGGTACAGCAACTCCGCAATGAATACGCAGCTGCGCATGCGCAGCAAACTAATCAACTGAGCATGCGCAGCAAACTGCAACTGCACATGCGCAGTAGCTCGGCACAAACTAATTAGTTGTGCATGCGCACTCCATTCAAACTTGTTTTTACCATTTATATGAGCGAAACGACGCCAAAAAAGAAGTGTCTGCCCATTTCTGAACGCACTGCGCAGGTACAGCTACTCCGCAATGAATACGCAGCTGCGCATGCGCTGCAAACTACGGAACTGCGCATGCGCAGTAGCTCGGAAAAAACTAAGCAGCTGCGCATGCGCACTCCTTTCAAACTTTTTTTTTACCAATTTATATGCACGAAACGACGCCAAGAACGAAGTGTCTGCCCATTTCTGAACACACTGCGGAGGTACAGCAACTCCGCAATGAATACGCAGCTACGCATGTGCAGCAACCTACGCAGCTGCGTATGCGCAGCAAACTACGCATGCGCAGTAGCTCGGCAAAAACTAATTACCTTCGCATGCGCACTCCGTTCAAACTCTTTTTACCATTTATATGGGTGAAACGACGCCAAAAACGAAGTGTATGCCCATTTCTGAACGCACTGTGAAAGTACAACAACTCCGCAATGAATACGCAGCTGCGCATGCGCAGCAAACTACGCAACTGCACATGCACAGCAAACTGAAACTGCGCATGCACAATAACTCGGCAAAAACTAAGCAGCTGCGCATGCGCACTCCTTTCAAACTCTTTTTTACCATTTATAATATGGGCGAAACGACGCCAAGAACGAAGGTTCTGCCCATTTCTGAACGCACTGCGCAGGTACAGCAACTGCAATGAATACGCAGCTGCGCATGCGCAGCAAACCGCACAACTGCGCATGCACAGTAGCTCGGCAAAAACTAAACAGCTGCGAATGCGCTCCGTTAAAAGTTGTTTTACCATTTATATACTCAAAGCGACGCCAAAAAGGAAGGGTCTGCCCATTTCTGAACGCACTGCGCAGTTACAGCAACTCCGCAATGAATACGCAGCTGCGCATGCGCAGCAAACTAGGCAACTGCGCATGCGCAGTAGCTCGGCAAAAACTAATTAGCTGCGCATGCGTACTCCGTACTTTTTTTTACCATTTATATGGGCGAAACGACGCAAAAAAACTAAGGTTCTGCCCATTTATGATCGCACTGCGCAGGTACAGCAACTCCGCATTGAATACGCAGCTGCGCATGCGCAGCAAACTGCAACTGCGCATGCACAGTAGTTGGCAAAACTAAGCAGCTGCGCATGTGCACTCCGTTCAAACTTTTTTATCATTTATATGTGTTTCACGACCCCACGAACGAAGGTTCTGCCAATTTCTGAACGCACTGAGCAGGTACAGCAGCTCTGCAATGAATACGCAGCTGCGCATGCGCAGCAAACTGCGCAATTGCGCATGTGCAGCAAACTGCAACTGCGCATGCGCACTAGCTCGGAAAAAACATTAGCTGCGCATTCGCACTCCGTTCAAACTTTTTTTACCATTTATATTCGCAAAACGACGTCAAAAACGCAGGGTTTGCCAATTTCTGAACGCAATGTGCAGGTATTGCAACTCCACAGAATACCTAGCTGCGCATGCGCAGCAAACTAGGCAACTGCGCATGTGCAGCAAACTGCAACTGCGCATGCACAGAGCTTGGCAAAACTAAGCAGCTGCGCATGCGCACTACGTTCAAATTTTTTATCATTTATATGCGCAAAAGGACGCCAAGAACGAAGGGTCTGCCCATTTGAACGCATTGTGCAAGTACAGCTACTCCGCAATGAATACGTAGCTGCGCTTGTGCAGCAAACTCGCAACTGCGCAGCAAACTGCAACTGCGCATGCGCACTCCGTTCAAACTTTTTTTACCATTGATATGCGCAAACGAAACCAAAAACGAAGCCTGCCCATTTCTGAACGCACTGCGCAGTTACAGCAACTCCACAATGAATACGCAGCACAGTAGCTTGGCAAAACTAAGCAGCTGCGCATATGTGCACTCCGTTCAAACTTTTTTATCATTTAAATGTGTTTCACGACCCCACGAACGAAGGTTCTGCCCATTTCTGAACGCACTGAGCAGGTACAGCAGCTCTGCAATGAATACGCAGCTGCGCATGCGCAGCAAACTGCGCAACTGCGCATGTGCAGCAAACTGCAACTGCGCATGCGCAGTAGTTCGGCAAAAACTAAGCAGCTGCGCATGCGCACTCCTTTCAAACTCTTTTTTGCCATTTATAATATGGGCGAAACGACGCCAAGAACGAAGGTTCTGCCCATTTCTGAACGCACTGCGCAGGTACAGCAACTGCAATGAATACGCAGCTGCGCATGCGCAGCAAACCGCACAACTGCGCATGCACAGTAGCTCGGCAAAAACTAAACAGCTGCGAATGCGCTCCGTTAAAAGTTGTTTTACCATTTATATACTCAAAGCGACGCCAAAAAGGAAGGGTCTGCCCATTTCTGAACGCACTGCGCAGTTACAGCAACTCCGCAATGAATACGCAGCTGCGCTTGCGCAGCAAACGACGGAACTGCGCATGCGCAGTAGCTCGGAAAAACTAAGCAGCTGCGCATGTGCACTCCTTTCAAACTCTTTTTACCATTTATATGGGCGAAACGACGCAAAAAAACTAAGGGTCTGCCCATTTCTGATCGCACTGCGCAGGTACAGCAACTCCGCATTGAATACGCAGCTGCGCATCGCAGCAAACTGCAACTGCGCATGCACAGTAGCTTGGCAAAACTAAGTAGCTGCGCATACGCACTCCGATCAAACTTTTTTTACCATTTATAAGCGTAAAACGACGTCAAAACGAAGGGTTTGCCCATTTCTGAACGCAATGCGCAGATACTGCAACTCCACAAAGAATACGCAGCTGCGCATGCGCAGCAAACTACGCAACTGCGCATGCGCAGCAAACTGCATCTGCGCATGCGCAGTAGCTCGGCAAAACTAAGTAGCTGCGCATGCGCACTCCTTTCAAACTCTTTTTTACCATTTATATGGGCGAAACGACGCCAAGAACGAAGGTTCTGCCCATTTCTGAACGCACTGAGCAGGTTCAGCAACTGCAATGAATACGCAGCTGCGCATGCGCAACAAACCGCACAACTGCGCATGCACAGTAGCTCGGCAAAAAGTAAGCAGCTGCGAATGCGCTCCGTTAAAAGTTGTTTTACCATTTATATACAAAGCGACGCCAAAAGCGAAGGGTCTGCCCATTTGAACACATTGTGCAGGTACAGCAACTCCGCAATGACTACGCAGCAAACTACGCAACTGCCCATGCACAGTAGCTCGGAAAAAACTAAGCAGCTGCGCATGCACACTCCTTTCAAACTTTTTTTTATCAATTTATATGCGTTAAACGACGCCAAAAACGAAGTGTGTCCATTTCTGAACACACTGCGCAGGTACAGGAGCTCGGCAAAAACTAAGCAGCTGCGCATCCAACTCTTGTCAAACTTTTTTTTACCATTTATATGCGCAAGACGACGTCAAAAACGAAGGGTTTGCCGATTTCTGAACGCAATGGGCAGGTACTGCAACTCCACAATGAATCCGCAGCTGCGCATGCGCAGTAGCTCGGGAAAATCTAATTAGCTGCGCATGCGCACTCCGTTCAAACTCTTTTTTACCAATTTATATGCGTTAAACGACGCCAAAAACGAAGTGTGTCCATTTCTGAACACACTGCGCAGGTACAGGAGCTCGACAAAAACTAAGCAGCTTCGCATGCCAACTCCTTTCAAAGTTTTTTTTACCATTTATATGCGCAAAACGACGTCAAAAACGAAGTGTTTGCCCATTTCTGAACGCAATGGGCAGGTACTGCAACTCCACAATGAATACGCAGCTGCGCATGCGCAGCAAACTATGCAACTGCGCTGTGCAGCAAACTGCAACTGCGCATGCACAGTAGCTCGGAAAAAACTAAGTAGCTGCGCATGCACACTCCTTTCAAACTTTTTTTTACCAATTTATATGCGCGAAACGACGCCAAAAACGAAGTGTCTGCCCATTTCTGAACACACTGCGCAGGTACAGGAACTCTGCAATGAATACGCAGCTGCGCATGCGCAGCAACCTACGCAGCAACCTACGCAGCTGCGCATGCGCAGCAAACTAGGCAACTGCGCATGCGCAGTAGCTCGGCAAAAACTAATTAGCTGCGCATGCGTACTCCGTACTTTTTTTTACCATTTATATGGGCGAAACGACGCAAAAAAACTAAGGTTCTGCCCATTTATGATCGCACTGCGCAGGTACAGCAACTCCGCATTGAATACGCAGCTGCGCATGCGCAGCAAACTGCAACTGCGCATGCACGTTGGCAAAACTAAGCAGCTGCGCATGTGCACTCCGTTCAAACTTTTTTATCATTTATATGTGTTTCACGACCCCACGAACGAAGGTTCTGCCCATTTCTGAACGCACTGAGCAGGTACAGCAGCTCTGCAATGAATACGCAGCTGCGCATGCGCACTAGCTCGGAAAAAACATTAGCTGCGCATGCGCACTCCGTTCAAACTTTTTTTACCATTTATATTCGCAAAACGACGTCAAAAACGAAGGGTTTGCCAATTTCTGAACGCAATGTGCAGGTACTGCAACTCCACAGAATACCCAGCTGCGCATGCGCAGCAAACTAGGCAACTGCGCATGTGCAGCAAACTGCAACTGCGCATGCACAGAGCTTGGCAAAACTAAGCAGCTGCGCATGCGCACTCCGTTCAAATTTTTTATCATTTATATGCGCAAAACGACGCCAAGAACGAAGGGTCTGCCCATTTGAACGCATTGTGCAAGTACAGCTACTCCGCAATGAATACGTAGCTGCGCTTGTGCAGCAAACTACGCAACTGCGCAGCAAACTGCAACTGCGCATGCGCACTCCGTTAAAACTTTTTTTACCATTGATATGCGCAAACGAAACCAAAAACGAAGCCTGCCCATTTCTGAACGCACTGCGCAGTTACAGCAACTCCACAATGAATACGCAGCTGCGCATGCGCAGCAAACTGCAACTGCGCATGCACAGTAGCTTGGCAAAACTAAGCAGCTGCGCATGTGCACTCCGTTCAAACTTTTTTATCATTTATATGTGTTTCACGACCCCACGAACGAAGGTTCTGCCCATTTCTGAACACACTGAGCAGGTACAGGAGCTCTGCAATGAATACGCAGCTGCGCATGCGCAGTAGCTCGGCAAAAACTAAGCAGCTGCGCATGCGCACTCCTTTCAAACTCTTTTTTACCATTTATATGGGCGAAACGACGCCAAGAACGATGGTTCTGCCAATTTCTGAACGCACTGAGCAGGTACAGCAGCTCTGCAATGATTACGCAGCTGCGCATGCGCAACTGCGCATGCAGAGTGACTCGGCAAAAACTAAGCAGCTGCGAATGCGCTCCGTTAAAAGTTGTTTGACCATTTATATACTCAAAGCGACGCCAAAAACGAAGGGTCTGCCCATTTGAACGCATTGTGTAGGTACAGCAACTCTGCAATGACTACGCAGCAAACTACGCAACTGCCCATGCACAGTAGCTCGGAAAAAACTAAGCAGCTGCGCATGCACACTCCTTTCAAACTTTCTTTTACCATTTATATGCGCAAAACGACGACAAAAATAAATGGTTTGCCCATGTCTGAACGCAAAGCGCAGATACTACAACTCCACAATGAATACGCAGCTGCACATTCGCAGCAAACTACGCAACTGCGCATGCGCAGCAAACTGCATCTGCTAAAAACTAAGCAGCTGCGCATGCGCACTCCTTTCAAACTCTTTTTTCTACCATTTATATGGGCGAAACGACGCAAAAAAACTAAGGGTCTGCCCATTTCTGATCGCACTGCGCAGGTACAACAACTCCGCAATGAATACGCAGCTGCGCTTGCGCAGTGCGCACTCCTTTCAAAGTCTTTTTTACCATTTTATATGGGCGAAACGACGCAAGCAGCTGCGCATGCGCACTCCTTTCAAACTCTTTTTTACCATTTATATGGGCGAAACGACGCAAAAAACTAAGGGTCTGCCCATTTCTGAACGCACTGCGCAGGTACAGCAACTCCGCAATGAATATGCAGCTGCGCTTGCGCAGCAAACTACGGAACTGCACAAGCGCAGGAGCTCTGCAAAAACTAATTAGCTGCGCATTCACACTCCGTTCAAACTTTTTTTACCATTTATATTCGCAAAACGACGTCAAAAACGAAGGGCTTGCCAATTTCTGAACACAATGTGCAGGTACTGCAACTCCACAATGAATACGCAGCTGTGCATGCGCAGCAAACTGCGCAACTGCGCATGTGCAGCAAACTGCAACTGCGCATGCGCAGTGGCTCGGAAAAAACTAATTAGCTGCGCATGCGCACGCCGTTCAAACTTTTTTTACGACGCCAAGAACGAAGGTTCTGCCCATTTCTGAATGCACTGAGCAGGTACAGCAGCTCTGCAATGAATACGCAGCTGCGCATGCGCAGCAAACTGCGCAACTGTGCTGTGCAGCAAACTGCAACTGATAATGCGCAGTAGCGCGGCAAAAACTAATTAGCTGCGATGCACACTCCTTTCAAACTTTATTTACCATTTATATGCGCAAACGAAACCAAAAACTAAGCCTGCCCATTTCTAAACGCAATGTGCAGGTACTGCAACTCCACAGAATACCCAGCTGCGCATGCGCAGCAAACTAGGCAACTGCGCATGTGCAGCAAACTGCAACTGCGCATGCGCAGTAGCTTTGCAAAACTAAGCAGCTGCGCATGCGCACTCCGTTCAAACTATTTTATCATTTATATGCGCAAAACGACGCCAAGAACGAAGGTTCTGCCCATTTGAACGCATTGTGCAGGTACAGCTACTCCGCAATGAATACGTAGCTGCGCTTGTGCACCAAACTACGCAACTGCGCATGCGCAGCAAACTGCATCTGCGCATGCGCATTAGCTCGGCAAAAACTAACCAGCTGCGCATGCGCACTCCTTTCAAACTCTTTTTTACCATTTATATGGGCGAAACGACGCAAAAAAACTAAGAGTCTGCACATTTCTTATCGCACTACGCAGGTACAGCAACTCCGCAATGAATACGCAGCTGCGCTTGCGCAGCAAACTACAGAACTGCACGACCGCAGGAGCTCGGCAAAAACTAAGCAGCTGCGCATGCGCACCCTTTCAAACTCTTTTTTACCATTTATAATATGGGCGAAACGACGCCAAGAACGAAGGTCCTGCCCATTTCTGAACGCACTTAGCAGGTACAGCAACTGCAATGAATACGCAGCTGCGCATGCGCAGCAAACCGCACAACTGCGCATGCACAGTAGCTCGGCAAAAACTAAGCAGCTGCGAATGTGCTCCGTTAAAAGTTCTTTTACCATTTATATACTCAAAGCGACGCCAAAAACGAAGGGTCTGCCCATTTGAACGCATTGTGCAGGTACAGCAACTACGCAATGAATGCGCAACTGCGCATGCGCAGTAGCTCGGAAAAACTAAGCAGCTGCGCATGCGCACTCCTTTCAAACTCTTTTTACCATTTAAATGGGCGAAACGACGCAAAAAACTAAGGGTCTGCCCATTTCTGATCGCACTGCGCAGATACTGCAACGCCACAATGAATACGCAGCTGCGCATGCGCAGCAAACTACGCAACTGCGCATGCGCAGTAGCTCGGAAAAACTGAGCAGCTGCGCATGCGCACTCCTTTCAAACTCTTTTTTACCATTTATATGCGCAAAACGACGCCCAAAACGAAAGGTTTGCCAATGTCTGAACGCAATGCGCAGATACTGCAACTCCACAATGAATACGCAGCTGCGCATTCGCAGCAAACTACGCAACTGCGCATGCACAGCAAACTGCATCTGTGCATGCGCAGTAGCTCGGCAAAAACTAAGCAGCTGCGCATGCGCACTCCTTTCAAACTCTTTTTTACCATTTATATGGGCGAAACGACGCCAAGAACGAAGGTTCTGCCCATTTCTGAACGCACTGAGCAGGTACAGCAACTGCAATGAATACGCAGCTGCCAATGCGCAACAAACCGCACAACTGCGCATGCACAGTAGCTCGGCAAAATCAAAGCAGCTGCGCATCCAACTCCTGTCAAACTTTTTTTTACCATTTATATGCGCAAGACGATGTCAAAAACGAAGGGTTTCCATATTTCTGAACGCAATGGGCAGGTACTGCAACTCCACAATGAATACCCATCTGCGCATGCGCAGCAAACTGCACAACTGCGCATGTGCAGCAAACTGCAACTGCGCATGCGCAGTAGCTTGGCAAAAACTAATTAGCTACGCATGCGCACTCCGTTCAAACTTTTTTTTACCATTTATATGCGCAAAACGACGCCAAATACGAAGGGTTTGCCCATGTCTGAACTCAATGCGCAGATACTGCAACGCCACAATGAATACGCAGCTGCGCAATCGCAGCAAACTACGCAACTGCGCATTCTGAACGCAATGGGCAGGTACTGCAACTCCACAATGAATACGTTGCTGCGCATGTGCAGCAAACTATGCAACTGCGCTGTGCAGCAAACTGCAACTGCGCATGCACAGTAGCTTGGCAAAACTAAGCAGCTGCGCATACGCACTCCGTTCAAACTCTTTTTTTACCATTTATATGGGCGAAACGACGCAAAAAACTAAGGGTCTGCCCATTTCTGAACGCACTGCGCAGGTACAGCAACTCCGCAATGAATATGCAGCTGCGCTTCGCAGCAAACTACGGAACTGCACAAGCGCAGGAGCTCTGCAAAAAATAAGCAGCTTCGCATGCCAACTCTTTTCAAAGTTTTTTTTACCATTTATATGCGCAAAATGACGTCAAAAACGAAGGGTTTGCCCATTTCTGAACGCACTGAGGAGGTACAGCAGCTGCAATGAATACGCATCTGCGCATGCGCAGCAAACTGCGCAACTGCGCATGAGCAGCAAACTGCAACTGCTCATGCACAGTAGCTCGGCAAAAACTAATTAGCTGCGCATTCACACTCCGTTCAAACTTTTTTTGCCATTTATATTCGCAAAACGACTTCAAAAACGAAGGGTTTGCCAATTTCTGAACGCAATGTGCAGGTACTGCAACTCCACAATGAATACCCAGCTGCGCATGCGCAGCAAACTGCGCAACTGCGCATGTGCAGCAAACTGCAACTGTGCATGCGCAGTAGCTTGACAAAAACTAATTAGCTGCGCATGTGCACTCCGTTCAAACTTTTTTATCATTTATATGTGTTTCACGACCCCACGAACGAAGGTTCTGCCCATTTCTGAACGCACTGAGCAGGTACAGCAGCTCTGCAATGAATACGCAGCTGCGCATGCACAGCAAACTGCGCAACTGCGCATGTGCAGCAAACTGCAACTGCACATGCGCAGTAGCTCGGAAAAAACTTATTAGCTGCGCATGCGCACTCCGTTCAAACTTTTTTTACCACTTATATTCGCAAAACGACGTCAAAAACGAAGGGTTTGCCAATTTCTAAACGCACTGCGCAGTTACAGCAACTCCACAATGAATACGCAGCTGCGCATGCGCAGCAAACTGCAACTGCACATGCGCAGGGGCTCGGCAAAAACTAAGCAGCGGAACTGGAATGGGCAGGTACTGCAACTCCACAGTGAATTAGCTGCGCATTCGCACTCCGTTCAAACTTTTTTTACCATTGATATGCGCAAACGAAACCAAAAACGAAGCCTGCCCATTTCTGAACGCACTGCGCAGTTACAGCAACTCCACAATGAATACGCAGCTGCGCATGCGCAGCAAACTGCAACTGCGCATGCACAGTAGCTTGGCAAAACTGAGCAGCTGCGCATGTGCACTCCGTTCAAACTTTTTTTATCATTTATATGTGTTTCACGACCCCACGAACGAAGGTTCTGCCCATTTCTGAACGCACTGAGCAGGTACAGCAGCTCTGCAATGAATACGCAGCTGCGCATGCGCATGAAACTGCGCAACTGCACATGCACAGTAGCTCGGCAAAAACTAAGCAGCTGCAAATGCGCTCCGTTAAAACTTTTTTTACCATTTATATACTCAAAGCTACGCCAAAAACGATGGGTCTGCCCTTTTGAGCGCATTGTGCAGATAGAGCAACTCCGCAATGAATACGCAGCTGCGCTTGCGCAGCAAACTACGCAACTGCGCATGCGCAGTAGCTCGGAAAAAACTAAGCAGCTGCGCATGCGCACTCCTTTCAAACTCTTTTTTACCATTTTTATGCGCAAAACGACGTCAAAAACGAAGGGTTTGCCCATTTCTGAACGCAATGTGCAGGTACTGCAACTCCAGAATGAATACGCAGCTGCGCATGCGCAGCAAACTACGCAACTGCGCATGTGCAGCAAACTGCAACTGCGCATGCGCAGTAGCTTGGCAAAAACTAAGCAGCTGCGCATGCGCACTCCTTTCAAACTCTTTTTAACCATTTATCTGGGCAAAACGACGCAAAAAAACTAAGGGTCTGCCCATTTCTGAAGGCACTGCGCAGGTACAGCAACTCCGCAATGAATGCGCAGCTGCGCTTGCGCAGCAAACTACAGAACTGCACAAGCACAGGAGCTCGGCAAAAACTAATTAGCTGCGCATGCGCACTCCGTTCAAACTCTTTTTTACCATATATATGGGTGAAACGACGCCAAAAACGAAGTGTCTACCCATGTCTCAACGCAATGCGCAGATACTGCAACTCCACAATGAATACGCAGCTGCGCATGCAGAGTGACTCGGCAAAAACTAAACAGCTGCGAATGCGCTCTGTTAAAAGTTGTTTGACCATTTATATACTCAAAGCGACGCCAAAAACGAAGGGTCAGCCCATTTGAACGCATTGTGCAGATACAGCAACTCCGCAATGAATACGCAGCTGCGCTTGCGCAGCAAACTACGCAACTGCGCATGCGCAGTAGCTCGGAAAAAACTAAGCAGCTGCGCATGCGCACTCCTTTCAAACTCTTTTTTACTATTTATATGCGCAAAACGACGTCAAAAACGAAGGGTCTGCCCTTTTCTGAATGTGCAGGTACTGCAACTCCATAATGAATACGCAGCTGCGCATGCGCAGCAAACTACGCAACTGCGCATGTGCAGCAAACTGCAACTGCGCATGCGCAGTAGCTCGGCAAAAACTAAGCAGCTGCGCATGCGCACTCCTTTCAAACTCTTTTTTACCATTTATAATATGGGCGAAACGACGCAAAAAAACTAAGGGTCTGCCCATTTCTGATCGCACTGCGCAGGTACAGCAACTCTGCAATGAATGCGCAGCTGCGCTTGCGCAGTAAACTACAGAACTGCACAAGCACAGGAGCTCGGCAAAAACTAATTAGCTGCGCATGCGCACTCCGTTCAAACTCTTTTTTACCATATATATGGTTGAAACGACGCCAAAAACGAAGTGTCTACCCACGTCTCAACGCAATGCGCAGATACTGCAACTCCACAATGAATTCGCAGGAAACTACGCAACTGCGCATGCGCAGCAAACTGCAACTGCGCATGCGCAGTAGCGCGGCAAAAACTTTTTTTACCATTTCTATGTGCAAAACGACGCCAAAAAAACGAAGTGACTGCCCATTTCTGAACGCACTGCCCAGGTACAGCAACTTCAGAATGAATACGCAGCTGTACATGCGCAGCAAACTGAAACTGTCCATGCACAATAACTCGGCAAAAACTAATTAGCAGCGCATGCACACACATTTCAAACTTTTTTTATCATTTAAATGCGCAAAACGACACCAAAAACGAAGGGCTGCCCATTTCTGAGCGCAAATGCGCAGGTACAGAAACTGCGCAATGAATACGCAGCTGCGCTTAGCAAGCAAAATACACAACTGCGCATGCGCAGCAGTTCGCAACTGCCCATGCGCAGTATCTCGGCAAAATCTAAGCAGCTGCGCATGCGCACTCCTTCCAAACTCTTTTTTACTATTTATATGCGCAAAACGACGTCAAAAACGAAGGGTCTGCCCTTTTCTGAATGTGCAGGTACTGCAACTCCATAATGAATACGCAGCTGCGCATGCGCAGCAAACTACGCAACTGCGCATGTGCAGCAAACTGCAACTGCGCATGCGCAGTAGCTTGGCAAAAACTAAGCAGCTGCGCATGCGCACTCCTTTCAAACTCTTTTTAACCATTTATCTGGGCAAAACGACGCAAAAAAACTAAGAGTCTGCACATTTCTTATCGCACTACGCAGGTACAGCAACTCCGCATTGAATACGCAGCTGCGCATCGCAGCAAACTGCAACTGCGCATGCACAGTAGCTTGGCAAAACTAAGTAGCTGCGCATACGCACTCCGATCAAACTTTTTTTACCATTTATAAGCGTAAAACGACGTCAAAACGAAGGGTTTGCCCATTTCTGAACGCAATGCGCAGATACTGCAACTCCACAAAGAATACGCAGCTGCGCATGCGCAGCAAACTACGCAACTGCGCATGCGCAGCAAACTGCATCTGCGCATGCGCAGTAGCTCGGCAAAACTAAGTAGCTGCGCATGCGCACTCCTTTCAAACTCTTTTTTACCATTTATATGGGCGAAACGACGCCAAGAACGAAGGTTCTGCCCATTTCTGAACGCACTGAGCAGGTTCAGCAACTGCAATGAATACGCAGCTGCGCATGCGCAACAAACCGCACAACTGCGCATGCACAGTAGCTCGGCAAAAAGTAAGCAGCTGCGAATGCGCTCCGTTAAAAGTTGTTTTACCATTTATATACAAAGCGACGCCAAAAGCGAAGGGTCTGCCCATTTGAACACATTGTGCAGGTACAGCAACTCCGCAATGACTACGCAGCAAACTACGCAACTGCCCATGCACAGTAGCTCGGAAAAAACTAAGCAGCTGCGCATGCACACTCCTTTCAAACTTTTTTTTATCAATTTATATGCGTTAAACGACGCCAAAAACGAAGTGTGTCCATTTCTGAACACACTGCGCAGGTACAGGAGCTCGGCAAAAACTAAGCAGCTGCGCATCCAACTCTTGTCAAACTTTTTTTTACCATTTATATGCGCAAGACGACGTCAAAAACGAAGGGTTTGCCGATTTCTGAACGCAATGGGCAGGTACTGCAACTCCACAATGAATCCGCAGCTGCGCATGCGCAGTAGCTCGGGAAAATCTAATTAGCTGCGCATGCGCACTCCGTTCAAACTCTTTTTTACCAATTTATATGCGTTAAACGACGCCAAAAACGAAGTGTGTCCATTTCTGAACACACTGCGCAGGTACAGGAGCTCGACAAAAACTAAGCAGCTTCGCATGCCAACTCCTTTCAAAGTTTTTTTTACCATTTATATGCGCAAAACGACGTCAAAAACGAAGTGTTTGCCCATTTCTGAACGCAATGGGCAGGTACTGCAACTCCACAATGAATACGCAGCTGCGCATGCGCAGCAAACTATGCAACTGCGCTGTGCAGCAAACTGCAACTGCGCATGCACAGTAGCTCGGAAAAAACTAAGTAGCTGCGCATGCACACTCCTTTCAAACTTTTTTTTACCAATTTATATGCGCGAAACGACGCCAAAAACGAAGTGTCTGCCCATTTCTGAACACACTGCGCAGGTACAGGAACTCTGCAATGAATACGCAGCTGCGCATGCGCAGCAACCTACGCAGCAACCTACGCAGCTGCGCATGCGCAGCAAACTAGGCAACTGCGCATGCGCAGTAGCTCGGCAAAAACTAATTAGCTGCGCATGCGTACTCCGTACTTTTTTTTACCATTTATATGGGCGAAACGACGCAAAAAAACTAAGGTTCTGCCCATTTATGATCGCACTGCGCAGGTACAGCAACTCCGCATTGAATACGCAGCTGCGCATGCGCAGCAAACTGCAACTGCGCATGCACGTTGGCAAAACTAAGCAGCTGCGCATGTGCACTCCGTTCAAACTTTTTTATCATTTATATGTGTTTCACGACCCCACGAACGAAGGTTCTGCCCATTTCTGAACGCACTGAGCAGGTACAGCAGCTCTGCAATGAATACGCAGCTGCGCATGCGCACTAGCTCGGAAAAAACATTAGCTGCGCATGCGCACTCCGTTCAAACTTTTTTTACCATTTATATTCGCAAAACGACGTCAAAAACGAAGGGTTTGCCAATTTCTGAACGCAATGTGCAGGTACTGCAACTCCACAGAATACCCAGCTGCGCATGCGCAGCAAACTAGGCAACTGCGCATGTGCAGCAAACTGCAACTGCGCATGCACAGAGCTTGGCAAAACTAAGCAGCTGCGCATGCGCACTCCGTTCAAATTTTTTATCATTTATATGCGCAAAACGACGCCAAGAACGAAGGGTCTGCCCATTTGAACGCATTGTGCAAGTACAGCTACTCCGCAATGAATACGTAGCTGCGCTTGTGCAGCAAACTACGCAACTGCGCAGCAAACTGCAACTGCGCATGCGCACTCCGTTAAAACTTTTTTTACCATTGATATGCGCAAACGAAACCAAAAACGAAGCCTGCCCATTTCTGAACGCACTGCGCAGTTACAGCAACTCCACAATGAATACGCAGCTGCGCATGCGCAGCAAACTGCAACTGCGCATGCACAGTAGCTTGGCAAAACTAAGCAGCTGCGCATGTGCACTCCGTTCAAACTTTTTTATCATTTATATGTGTTTCACGACCCCACGAACGAAGGTTCTGCCCATTTCTGAACACACTGAGCAGGTACAGGAGCTCTGCAATGAATACGCAGCTGCGCATGCGCAGTAGCTCGGCAAAAACTAAGCAGCTGCGCATGCGCACTCCTTTCAAACTCTTTTTTACCATTTATATGGGCGAAACGACGCCAAGAACGATGGTTCTGCCAATTTCTGAACGCACTGAGCAGGTACAGCAGCTCTGCAATGATTACGCAGCTGCGCATGCGCAACTGCGCATGCAGAGTGACTCGGCAAAAACTAAGCAGCTGCGAATGCGCTCCGTTAAAAGTTGTTTGACCATTTATATACTCAAAGCGACGCCAAAAACGAAGGGTCTGCCCATTTGAACGCATTGTGTAGGTACAGCAACTCTGCAATGACTACGCAGCAAACTACGCAACTGCCCATGCACAGTAGCTCGGAAAAAACTAAGCAGCTGCGCATGCACACTCCTTTCAAACTTTCTTTTACCATTTATATGCGCAAAACGACGACAAAAATAAATGGTTTGCCCATGTCTGAACGCAAAGCGCAGATACTACAACTCCACAATGAATACGCAGCTGCACATTCGCAGCAAACTACGCAACTGCGCATGCGCAGCAAACTGCATCTGCTAAAAACTAAGCAGCTGCGCATGCGCACTCCTTTCAAACTCTTTTTTCTACCATTTATATGGGCGAAACGACGCAAAAAAACTAAGGGTCTGCCCATTTCTGATCGCACTGCGCAGGTACAACAACTCCGCAATGAATACGCAGCTGCGCTTGCGCAGTGCGCACTCCTTTCAAAGTCTTTTTTACCATTTTATATGGGCGAAACGACGCAAGCAGCTGCGCATGCGCACTCCTTTCAAACTCTTTTTTACCATTTATATGGGCGAAACGACGCAAAAAACTAAGGGTCTGCCCATTTCTGAACGCACTGCGCAGGTACAGCAACTCCGCAATGAATATGCAGCTGCGCTTGCGCAGCAAACTACGGAACTGCACAAGCGCAGGAGCTCTGCAAAAACTAATTAGCTGCGCATTCACACTCCGTTCAAACTTTTTTTACCATTTATATTCGCAAAACGACGTCAAAAACGAAGGGCTTGCCAATTTCTGAACACAATGTGCAGGTACTGCAACTCCACAATGAATACGCAGCTGTGCATGCGCAGCAAACTGCGCAACTGCGCATGTGCAGCAAACTGCAACTGCGCATGCGCAGTGGCTCGGAAAAAACTAATTAGCTGCGCATGCGCACGCCGTTCAAACTTTTTTTACGACGCCAAGAACGAAGGTTCTGCCCATTTCTGAATGCACTGAGCAGGTACAGCAGCTCTGCAATGAATACGCAGCTGCGCATGCGCAGCAAACTGCGCAACTGTGCTGTGCAGCAAACTGCAACTGATAATGCGCAGTAGCGCGGCAAAAACTAATTAGCTGCGATGCACACTCCTTTCAAACTTTATTTACCATTTATATGCGCAAACGAAACCAAAAACTAAGCCTGCCCATTTCTAAACGCAATGTGCAGGTACTGCAACTCCACAGAATACCCAGCTGCGCATGCGCAGCAAACTAGGCAACTGCGCATGTGCAGCAAACTGCAACTGCGCATGCGCAGTAGCTTTGCAAAACTAAGCAGCTGCGCATGCGCACTCCGTTCAAACTATTTTATCATTTATATGCGCAAAACGACGCCAAGAACGAAGGTTCTGCCCATTTGAACGCATTGTGCAGGTACAGCTACTCCGCAATGAATACGTAGCTGCGCTTGTGCACCAAACTACGCAACTGCGCATGCGCAGCAAACTGCATCTGCGCATGCGCATTAGCTCGGCAAAAACTAACCAGCTGCGCATGCGCACTCCTTTCAAACTCTTTTTTACCATTTATATGGGCGAAACGACGCAAAAAAACTAAGAGTCTGCACATTTCTTATCGCACTACGCAGGTACAGCAACTCCGCAATGAATACGCAGCTGCGCTTGCGCAGCAAACTACAGAACTGCACGACCGCAGGAGCTCGGCAAAAACTAAGCAGCTGCGCATGCGCACCCTTTCAAACTCTTTTTTACCATTTATAATATGGGCGAAACGACGCCAAGAACGAAGGTCCTGCCCATTTCTGAACGCACTTAGCAGGTACAGCAACTGCAATGAATACGCAGCTGCGCATGCGCAGCAAACCGCACAACTGCGCATGCACAGTAGCTCGGCAAAAACTAAGCAGCTGCGAATGTGCTCCGTTAAAAGTTCTTTTACCATTTATATACTCAAAGCGACGCCAAAAACGAAGGGTCTGCCCATTTGAACGCATTGTGCAGGTACAGCAACTACGCAATGAATGCGCAACTGCGCATGCGCAGTAGCTCGGAAAAACTAAGCAGCTGCGCATGCGCACTCCTTTCAAACTCTTTTTACCATTTAAATGGGCGAAACGACGCAAAAAACTAAGGGTCTGCCCATTTCTGATCGCACTGCGCAGATACTGCAACGCCACAATGAATACGCAGCTGCGCATGCGCAGCAAACTACGCAACTGCGCATGCGCAGTAGCTCGGAAAAACTGAGCAGCTGCGCATGCGCACTCCTTTCAAACTCTTTTTTACCATTTATATGCGCAAAACGACGCCCAAAACGAAAGGTTTGCCAATGTCTGAACGCAATGCGCAGATACTGCAACTCCACAATGAATACGCAGCTGCGCATTCGCAGCAAACTACGCAACTGCGCATGCACAGCAAACTGCATCTGTGCATGCGCAGTAGCTCGGCAAAAACTAAGCAGCTGCGCATGCGCACTCCTTTCAAACTCTTTTTTACCATTTATATGGGCGAAACGACGCCAAGAACGAAGGTTCTGCCCATTTCTGAACGCACTGAGCAGGTACAGCAACTGCAATGAATACGCAGCTGCCAATGCGCAACAAACCGCACAACTGCGCATGCACAGTAGCTCGGCAAAATCAAAGCAGCTGCGCATCCAACTCCTGTCAAACTTTTTTTTACCATTTATATGCGCAAGACGATGTCAAAAACGAAGGGTTTCCATATTTCTGAACGCAATGGGCAGGTACTGCAACTCCACAATGAATACCCATCTGCGCATGCGCAGCAAACTGCACAACTGCGCATGTGCAGCAAACTGCAACTGCGCATGCGCAGTAGCTTGGCAAAAACTAATTAGCTACGCATGCGCACTCCGTTCAAACTTTTTTTTACCATTTATATGCGCAAAACGACGCCAAATACGAAGGGTTTGCCCATGTCTGAACTCAATGCGCAGATACTGCAACGCCACAATGAATACGCAGCTGCGCAATCGCAGCAAACTACGCAACTGCGCATTCTGAACGCAATGGGCAGGTACTGCAACTCCACAATGAATACGTTGCTGCGCATGTGCAGCAAACTATGCAACTGCGCTGTGCAGCAAACTGCAACTGCGCATGCACAGTAGCTTGGCAAAACTAAGCAGCTGCGCATACGCACTCCGTTCAAACTCTTTTTTTACCATTTATATGGGCGAAACGACGCAAAAAACTAAGGGTCTGCCCATTTCTGAACGCACTGCGCAGGTACAGCAACTCCGCAATGAATATGCAGCTGCGCTTCGCAGCAAACTACGGAACTGCACAAGCGCAGGAGCTCTGCAAAAAATAAGCAGCTTCGCATGCCAACTCTTTTCAAAGTTTTTTTTACCATTTATATGCGCAAAATGACGTCAAAAACGAAGGGTTTGCCCATTTCTGAACGCACTGAGGAGGTACAGCAGCTGCAATGAATACGCATCTGCGCATGCGCAGCAAACTGCGCAACTGCGCATGAGCAGCAAACTGCAACTGCTCATGCACAGTAGCTCGGCAAAAACTAATTAGCTGCGCATTCACACTCCGTTCAAACTTTTTTTGCCATTTATATTCGCAAAACGACTTCAAAAACGAAGGGTTTGCCAATTTCTGAACGCAATGTGCAGGTACTGCAACTCCACAATGAATACCCAGCTGCGCATGCGCAGCAAACTGCGCAACTGCGCATGTGCAGCAAACTGCAACTGTGCATGCGCAGTAGCTTGACAAAAACTAATTAGCTGCGCATGTGCACTCCGTTCAAACTTTTTTATCATTTATATGTGTTTCACGACCCCACGAACGAAGGTTCTGCCCATTTCTGAACGCACTGAGCAGGTACAGCAGCTCTGCAATGAATACGCAGCTGCGCATGCACAGCAAACTGCGCAACTGCGCATGTGCAGCAAACTGCAACTGCACATGCGCAGTAGCTCGGAAAAAACTTATTAGCTGCGCATGCGCACTCCGTTCAAACTTTTTTTACCACTTATATTCGCAAAACGACGTCAAAAACGAAGGGTTTGCCAATTTCTAAACGCACTGCGCAGTTACAGCAACTCCACAATGAATACGCAGCTGCGCATGCGCAGCAAACTGCAACTGCACATGCGCAGGGGCTCGGCAAAAACTAAGCAGCGGAACTGGAATGGGCAGGTACTGCAACTCCACAGTGAATTAGCTGCGCATTCGCACTCCGTTCAAACTTTTTTTACCATTGATATGCGCAAACGAAACCAAAAACGAAGCCTGCCCATTTCTGAACGCACTGCGCAGTTACAGCAACTCCACAATGAATACGCAGCTGCGCATGCGCAGCAAACTGCAACTGCGCATGCACAGTAGCTTGGCAAAACTGAGCAGCTGCGCATGTGCACTCCGTTCAAACTTTTTTTATCATTTATATGTGTTTCACGACCCCACGAACGAAGGTTCTGCCCATTTCTGAACGCACTGAGCAGGTACAGCAGCTCTGCAATGAATACGCAGCTGCGCATGCGCATGAAACTGCGCAACTGCACATGCACAGTAGCTCGGCAAAAACTAAGCAGCTGCAAATGCGCTCCGTTAAAACTTTTTTTACCATTTATATACTCAAAGCTACGCCAAAAACGATGGGTCTGCCCTTTTGAGCGCATTGTGCAGATAGAGCAACTCCGCAATGAATACGCAGCTGCGCTTGCGCAGCAAACTACGCAACTGCGCATGCGCAGTAGCTCGGAAAAAACTAAGCAGCTGCGCATGCGCACTCCTTTCAAACTCTTTTTTACCATTTTTATGCGCAAAACGACGTCAAAAACGAAGGGTTTGCCCATTTCTGAACGCAATGTGCAGGTACTGCAACTCCAGAATGAATACGCAGCTGCGCATGCGCAGCAAACTACGCAACTGCGCATGTGCAGCAAACTGCAACTGCGCATGCGCAGTAGCTTGGCAAAAACTAAGCAGCTGCGCATGCGCACTCCTTTCAAACTCTTTTTAACCATTTATCTGGGCAAAACGACGCAAAAAAACTAAGGGTCTGCCCATTTCTGAAGGCACTGCGCAGGTACAGCAACTCCGCAATGAATGCGCAGCTGCGCTTGCGCAGCAAACTACAGAACTGCACAAGCACAGGAGCTCGGCAAAAACTAATTAGCTGCGCATGCGCACTCCGTTCAAACTCTTTTTTACCATATATATGGGTGAAACGACGCCAAAAACGAAGTGTCTACCCATGTCTCAACGCAATGCGCAGATACTGCAACTCCACAATGAATACGCAGCTGCGCATGCAGAGTGACTCGGCAAAAACTAAACAGCTGCGAATGCGCTCTGTTAAAAGTTGTTTGACCATTTATATACTCAAAGCGACGCCAAAAACGAAGGGTCAGCCCATTTGAACGCATTGTGCAGATACAGCAACTCCGCAATGAATACGCAGCTGCGCTTGCGCAGCAAACTACGCAACTGCGCATGCGCAGTAGCTCGGAAAAAACTAAGCAGCTGCGCATGCGCACTCCTTTCAAACTCTTTTTTACTATTTATATGCGCAAAACGACGTCAAAAACGAAGGGTCTGCCCTTTTCTGAATGTGCAGGTACTGCAACTCCATAATGAATACGCAGCTGCGCATGCGCAGCAAACTACGCAACTGCGCATGTGCAGCAAACTGCAACTGCGCATGCGCAGTAGCTCGGCAAAAACTAAGCAGCTGCGCATGCGCACTCCTTTCAAACTCTTTTTTACCATTTATAATATGGGCGAAACGACGCAAAAAAACTAAGGGTCTGCCCATTTCTGATCGCACTGCGCAGGTACAGCAACTCTGCAATGAATGCGCAGCTGCGCTTGCGCAGTAAACTACAGAACTGCACAAGCACAGGAGCTCGGCAAAAACTAATTAGCTGCGCATGCGCACTCCGTTCAAACTCTTTTTTACCATATATATGGTTGAAACGACGCCAAAAACGAAGTGTCTACCCACGTCTCAACGCAATGCGCAGATACTGCAACTCCACAATGAATTCGCAGGAAACTACGCAACTGCGCATGCGCAGCAAACTGCAACTGCGCATGCGCAGTAGCGCGGCAAAAACTTTTTTTACCATTTCTATGTGCAAAACGACGCCAAAAAAACGAAGTGACTGCCCATTTCTGAACGCACTGCCCAGGTACAGCAACTTCAGAATGAATACGCAGCTGTACATGCGCAGCAAACTGAAACTGTCCATGCACAATAACTCGGCAAAAACTAATTAGCAGCGCATGCACACACATTTCAAACTTTTTTTATCATTTAAATGCGCAAAACGACACCAAAAACGAAGGGCTGCCCATTTCTGAGCGCAAATGCGCAGGTACAGAAACTGCGCAATGAATACGCAGCTGCGCTTAGCAAGCAAAATACACAACTGCGCATGCGCAGCAGTTCGCAACTGCCCATGCGCAGTATCTCGGCAAAATCTAAGCAGCTGCGCATGCGCACTCCTTCCAAACTCTTTTTTACTATTTATATGCGCAAAACGACGTCAAAAACGAAGGGTCTGCCCTTTTCTGAATGTGCAGGTACTGCAACTCCATAATGAATACGCAGCTGCGCATGCGCAGCAAACTACGCAACTGCGCATGTGCAGCAAACTGCAACTGCGCATGCGCAGTAGCTTGGCAAAAACTAAGCAGCTGCGCATGCGCACTCCTTTCAAACTCTTTTTAACCATTTATCTGGGCAAAACGACGCAAAAAAACTAAGGGTCTGCCCATTTCTGAAGGCACTGCGCAGGTACAGCAACTCCGCAATGAATGCGCAGCTGCGCTTGCGCAGCAAACTACAGAACTGCACAAGCACAGGAGCTCGGCAAAAACTAATTAGCTGCGCATGCGCACTCCGTTCAAACTCTTTTTTACCATATATATGGGTGAAACGACGCCAAAAACGAAGTGTCTACCCATGTCTCAACGCAATGCGCAGATACTGCAACTCCACAATGAATACGCAGCTGCGCATGCAGAGTGACTCGGCAAAAACTAAACAGCTGCGAATGCGCTCTGTTAAAAGTTGTTTGACCATTTATATACTCAAAGCGACGCCAAAAACGAAGGGTCAGCCCATTTGAACGCATTGTGCAGATACAGCAACTCCGCAATGAATACGCAGCTGCGCTTGCGCAGCAAACTACGCAACTGCGCATGCGCAGTAGCTCGGAAAAAACTAAGCAGCTGCGCATGCGCACTCCTTTCAAACTCTTTTTTACTATTTATATGCGCAAAACGACGTCAAAAACGAAGGGTCTGCCCTTTTCTGAATGTGCAGGTACTGCAACTCCATAATGAATACGCAGCTGCGCATGCGCAGCAAACTACGCAACTGCGCATGTGCAGCAAACTGCAACTGCGCATGCGCAGTAGCTCGGCAAAAACTAAGCAGCTGCGCATGCGCACTCCTTTCAAACTCTTTTTTACCATTTATAATATGGGCGAAACGACGCAAAAAAACTAAGGGTCTGCCCATTTCTGATCGCACTGCGCAGGTACAGCAACTCTGCAATGAATGCGCAGCTGCGCTTGCGCAGTAAACTACAGAACTGCACAAGCACAGGAGCTCGGCAAAAACTAATTAGCTGCGCATGCGCACTCCGTTCAAACTCTTTTTTACCATATATATGGTTGAAACGACGCCAAAAACGAAGTGTCTACCCACGTCTCAACGCAATGCGCAGATACTGCAACTCCACAATGAATTCGCAGGAAACTACGCAACTGCGCATGCGCAGCAAACTGCAACTGCGCATGCGCAGTAGCGCGGCAAAAACTTTTTTTACCATTTCTATGTGCAAAACGACGCCAAAAAAACGAAGTGACTGCCCATTTCTGAACGCACTGCCCAGGTACAGCAACTTCAGAATGAATACGCAGCTGTACATGCGCAGCAAACTGAAACTGTCCATGCACAATAACTCGGCAAAAACTAATTAGCAGCGCATGCACACACATTTCAAACTTTTTTTATCATTTAAATGCGCAAAACGACACCAAAAACGAAGGGCTGCCCATTTCTGAGCGCAAATGCGCAGGTACAGAAACTGCGCAATGAATACGCAGCTGCGCTTAGCAAGCAAAATACACAACTGCGCATGCGCAGCAGTTCGCAACTGCCCATGCGCAGTATCTCGGCAAAATCTAAGCAGCTGCGCATGCGCACTCCTTCCAAACTTTTTTTTTACCATTTATATGGGCAGAAAGACGCCAAAAACGAAAGGTTTGCCCATTTCTGAATGCACTGCGCAGGTACAGCAACGCCACAATGAATACGCAACTGCGCATGCGCAGCAAACTTCGCAACTGTGCATGCGCAGTAGCTCGGCAAAAACTAAGCAGCTGCTCATGCGCACTCCTTTCAAACTTTTTTTTACCATTTATATGGGCGAAACGACGCCAAAAACGAAGGTTCTGCCCATTTCTGAACGCACTGAGCAGGTACAGCAGCTCTGCAATGAATACGCAGCTGCGCAAACTACGCACTTCGCATGCGCAGCAAACTGAAACTGCGCATGCACAATAAATCGGCAAAAACTAATTAGCAGCGCATGCACACTCCATTCAAACTTTTTTTTATCATTTAAATGCGCAAAACGACACCAAAAACGAAGCCTGACCATTTCTGAACGCAGTGCGAGGTACAGCAGCTCTGCAATGAATACGCAGCTGCGCATGCGCAGCAAACTGCGCAACTGCGCATGCACAGTAGCTCGGCAAAAACTAAGCAGCTGCGCATGCGCTCTGTTCAAACTTTTTTTACCATTTATATACTCAAAACGACGCCAGAAACGAAGGATCTGCCCATTTCTGAACGCATTGTGCAGGTACAGCAACTCCGCAATGAATACACAGCTGCGCATGCGCAGCAAACTACGCAGCTACGCAGCGCAGCAAACTTCGCAACTGCCCATGCGCAGTAGCTCGTCAAACTCTAAGCAGCTGCGCATTTGCACTCCTTTCAAACTTTTTTACCATTTATATGGGCGAAACGACGCCAAAAACGAAGGTTCTGCCCATTTCTGAACGCACTGAGCAGGTACAGCAGCTCCGCAATGAATACGCAGCTGCGCATGCGCAGCAAACTGCGCAACTGCGCATGCACAGTAGCTCGGTAAAAACTAAGCAGCTGCGCATGCGCTCTGTTCAAACTTTTTTTTTACCATTTATATGGGCAGAAAGACGCCAAAAACGAAGTGTCGCCCATTTCTGAACGCATTGTGCAGGTACAGCAACTCCGCAATGAATACGCAGCTGCGCATGCGCAGCAAACTAATCAACTGAGCATGCGCAGCAAACTGCAACTGCACATGCGCAGTAGCTCGGCACAAACTAATTAGTTGTGCATGCGCACTCCATTCAAACTTGTTTTTACCATTTATATGAGCGAAACGACGCCAAAAAAGAAGTGTCTGCCCATTTCTGAACGCACTGCGCAGGTACAGCTACTCCGCAATGAATACGCAGCTGCGCATGCGCTGCAAACTACGGAACTGCGCATGCGCAGTAGCTCGGAAAAAACTAAGCAGCTGCGCATGCGCACTCCTTTCAAACTTTTTTTTAACCAATTTATATGCACGAAACGACGCCAAGAACGAAGTGTCTGCCCATTTCTGAACACACTGCGGAGGTACAGCAACTCCGCAATGAATACGCAGCTACGCATGTGCAGCAACCTACGCAGCTGCGTATGCGCAGCAAACTACGCATGCGCAGTAGCTCGGCAAAAACTGATTACCTTCGCATGCGCACTCCGTTCAAACTCTTTTTACCATTTATATGGGTGAAACGACGCCAAAAACGAAGTGTATGCCCATTTCTGAACGCACTGTGAAAGTACAACAACTCCGCAATGAATACGCAGCTGCGCATGCGCAGCAAACTACGCAACTGCACATGCACAGCAAACTGAAACTGCGCATGCACAATAACTCGGCAAAAACTAATTAGCAGCGCATGCACACTCCGTTCAAACTTTTTTTATCATTTAAATGCGCAAAACGACACCAAAAACGAAGCCTGACCATTTCTGAACGCACTGCGCAGGTACAGCAACTCCGCAATGAATACGCAGCTGCGCATGCGCAGCAAACTACACAGCTGCGCATGCGCAGCAAACTGCAACTGCGCATGCGCAGTAGCTAGGCAAAAACTAATTAGCTGCACATGCGCACTCCGTTCAAACTTTTTTTTACCATTTATATGGGTGAAATGACGCCAAAAACGAAGTGTGCCCATTTCTGAACGCACTGCGCAGGCACAACAAATCCGCAATGAATACGCAGCTGCGCATGCGCAGCAAACTACGCAACTGCCCATGCGCAGTAGCTCTGCAAATTCTAAGCATCTGCACATGCGCACTCCTTTCAAACTTTTTTTTACTATTTATATGGGCAGAACGACGCCAAAAACGAAGGGTCTGCCCATTTCTGAATGCACTGCGCAGGTACACCAACTCCACAATGTATACGCAGCTGCGCATGCGCAGCAAACTACGCAATGCGCAGCAAACAGCAACTGCACATGCGCAGTAGCTCGGCAAAAACTAATTAGCTGCGCATGCACACTCCGTTCAAACTTTTTTATACCATTTATATACTCAAAGTGACGCCAAAAACGAAGGGTCTGCCCATTTCTGAACGCACTGTGCAGGTATAGGAACTCCGCAATGAATACGCAGCTGCGCATGCGCAGCAAACTACACAGCTGCGCATGCGCAGCAAACTGCAACTGCGCATGCGCAGTAGCTAGGCAAAAACTAATTAGCTGCGCATGCGCACTCCGTTCAAACTTTTTTTACCATTTATATGGGTGAAACGATGCCAAAAACGAAGTGTGCCCATTTCTGAACGCACTGCGCAGGTACAACAACTCCGCAATGAATACGCAGCTGCGCATGTGCAGCAACCTACGCAGCTGCGTATGCGCAGCAAACTACGCAACTGCGCATGCGCAGTAGCTCGGCAAAAACTAATTACCTTCGCATGCGCACTCCGTTCAAACTTTTTTTACCATTTATATGGGTGAAACGACGCCAAAAACGAAGGGTCTGCCCATTTCTGAACGCACTGCGCAGGTATAGCAAGTCCGCAATGAATATGCAGCTCTGCATGCACAGTAAACTTCGCAACTGTGCATGCACAGTAGCTCGGCAAAAACTAAGCAGCTGCGCATGCGCACTCTGTTCAAACTTTTTTACCAATTATATGCGCGAAACGATGCCACAAATGAAGGGTCTGCCCATTTCTAAACGGACCGCGCAAGTACAGCAACTCCGGAATGAATACGCAGCTGCGCATGCGCACTCCCTTCAAACTTTTTTACCATTTATATGAGCAAAACGACGCCAAAAACGAAGGGTATGCCCATTTCTGAACGCACTGTGCAGGTACAGCAACTCCGCAATGAATACGAAGCTGCGCATCCGCAGCAAACTTCGCATCTGCCCATGCGCAGTAGCTCAGCAACATCAAAGCAGCTACGCATGCGCACTCCTTTCAAACTTTTTTTTACCATTTATATGGGTGAAACGACGCCAAAAACGAAGGTTCTGCCAATTTCTGAATGCACTGCCCAGGTACAGGAACTCCGCAATGAATACGCAGCTGCGCAAGCGCAGCAAACTACTCAACTGCGCATGCACAGTAGCTCGACAAATACTAAGCAGCTGCGCATGCGCACTCCGTTCAATTTTTTTTACCATTTATATGTGCGAAATGGTGCCAAAAGTGAAGGGTCTGCCCACTTCTGAACGGACTACGCAAGTACAGCAACTCCGGAATGAATACTCAGCTGTGCATGCGCACTCCATTTAAACTTTTTTACCATTTATATGCGCAAAACGACGCCAAAAACGAAGGTTCTGCCCATTTCTGAACGCACTGCGCATGTCCAGCAACTCCACAATGAATACGTAGCTGCGCATGCGCAGCAAAATTCGCAACTGCGCATGCGCAATAGCTCGGCAAAAACTAAGCAGCTGCGCATGCGCACTCTATTCAAACATTTATTTACCAGTTATATGCGCAAAACGACCGCATAATGAAGGATCTGCCCATTTTTGAACGCAATGCGCAGGCACAGCAACTCCGCAATCAATACGCAGCTGCGCATGCGCAGCAAAATACGCAACTGCGCATGCGCAGTAGCTCGGCAAAAACTAAGCAGCTACACATGCGCACTCCATTCAAACTTTTTTTTTACCATTTATATGCGCAAAACGACGCCAAAAATGAAGGGTCTGCCCATTTCTGAACGCACTGCCCAGGTAAGGCAACTCCGGAATGAATACGCAGCTGCGCATGCGCAGCAAAATTCGCAACTGCGCATGCGCAATAGCTCGGCAAAAACTAAGCAGCTGTGCATGCGCACTCTGTTCAAACATTTTTTCACCTTTTATATATGCGAAACGATGCCAAAAATGAAGGGTCTGCCCATTTCTGAACGGACTGCGCAAGTACAGCATCTCCGGAATGAATACGCAGCTGCGCATGCGCACTCCGTTCAAAGTTTTTTTACCATTTATATGCGCAAAACGACGCCAAAAACGAAGGTTCTGCCCATTTCTGAATGCACTACCCAGGTACAGCAACTTCAGAATGAATACGCAGCTGTACATGCGCAGCAAACTACGCAACTGCGCATGCACAGTAGCTCGGCAAAAACTAAGGAGCTGTGCATGCGCACTCCGTTCAAACATTTTTTTACCTTTTATATGCGCAAAACGACGCCAAAAACGACGGGTCTGCCCGTTTCTGAACGCAGTGCCCAGGTAAGGCACCTGCGGAATGAATACGCAGCTGCGCATGCGCAGCAAAATACGCAACTGCGCATGCGCAGTAGCTAGGCAAAAACTAAGCAGCTGCACATGCGCACTCCATTCAAACTTTTTTAAAAATTTATATGCGCAAAACGACGCCAAAAACGAAGGGTCTGCCCATTTCTGAACGCACTGCGCAGGTATAGCAACTCCGCAATGAATACACAGCTCTGCATGTACAGTAAACTTCGCAACTGTGCATGCACAGTAGCTCGGCAAAAACTAAGCAGCTGCGCATGCGCACTCTGTTCAAACTTTTTACCAATGATATGCGCGAAACGATGCCACAAATGAAGGGTCTGCCCATTTCTAAACGGACTGCGCAAGTACAGCAACTCCGGAATGAATACGCAGCTGCGCACGCGCAGCATACTTCGCAACTGTGCATGCGTAGTAGCTCGGTAAAAACTAAGCAGCTGCGCATGCGCACTCTGTTCAAACATTTTTTTACCTTTTATATGCGCAAAACGACGCCAAAAACGACGGGTCTGCCCGTTGCTGAACGCACTGCCCAGGTAAGGCAACTCCGGAATGAATACGCAGCTGCGCATGCGCAGCAAAATTCGCAACAGCGCATGTGAAATAGCTCGGCAAAAACTAAGCAGCTGTGCATGCGCACTCTGTTCAAACATTTTTTTTACCTTTTATATGCGCGAAACGATGCCAAAAATGAAGGGTCTGCCCATTTCTGAACGGACTGCGCAAGTACAGCATCTCCGGAATGATTACGCAGCTGCGCATGCGCACTCCGTTCAAACTTTTTTACCATTTATATGCGCAAAACGACGCCAAAAACGAAGGTTCTGCCCATTTCTGAACGCACTGCCCAGGTACAGCAACTTCAGAATGAATACACAACTGCGCATGAGCAGCAATATACGCAACTGTGCATGCGCATTAGTTTTTGCCGAGCTACTACGCATCACAGTTGCGAAGTTTGCTGCGCATGCACAGCTGCGTATTCATTGCGGAGTTGCTGGACATGCACAGTGCGTTCAGAAATGGGCAGACCCTTCGTTTTTGGCATCGTTTCGCGAATGTAAATGGTAAAAAAAAGTTTGAATGGAGTGCGCATGCTCAGCTGCTTAGTTTTTCAAGAGTATGTCTGAATCTGTAAACTTTTTCAAAAGCTCGGGCATCGAAATTATGAAAAAATTAAATTGGCCAAAATAATTTTTTTTCACAGGTCCGTTCCAGTCCACTTTTACAGTAAAGGGGGTGTCTAAATTTGGGCAGTTTTGAAGATGTAATCTATTTCAAAAGCCCGGGCATCAAAATTATGAAAAAATAAAATTGGATAAAATTAATTTTTTTTTCACAGGTCCGGACCAGTAAATTTGGGCAGTTTTGAACATGTAATCTATTTCAAAAGCCCGGGCATCAAAATTATGAAAAAATAAAATTGGATAAAATTAATTTTTTTTTCACAGGTCCGGACCAGTCCACTTTTTCAGAAAAGGGGGTGTCTAAATATGGGTAGTTCTGAAGATCAAAAAATTGTGTTTTCTTGAGAGGTCCAAACCTGTAAGCTTTTTCAAAAGCTCGGACGTCGAAATTATGAAATGGACAAAATTATTATTTTTTGACAGGTCCGGACCAGTCCACATATTCAGAAATGGTGGGTGTCTAAATTTGGGTAGTTTTGAAGATCAAAAAATTGTGTTTTCTTGACAGGTCCGAACATGTAAGCTTTTTCAAAAGCTCTGGCATCGAAATTATGAAAAAATAAAAATGGGTAAAATTTAATTTTTTTTCACAGGTCTGGACCAGTCCACTTTTTCAGAAAAGGGGTTGTCTATATTTGGGTAGTTCTGAAGATCAAAAAATTGTGTTTTCCTGACATGTCCGAACATGTAAGCTTTTTCAAACGCTCGGGCATTGAAACTATGAAAAAATAAAATTGGCCAAAATTTAATTTTTTATGACAGGTCCGGACCAGTCCACTTTTTCAGAAAAGGGGGGTGTCTACATTTGGGTAGTTCTGAAGATCAAAAAATTGTGTTTTCTTGAGAGGTAAGAACCTGTAAGCTTTTTCAAAAGCCCGGGCGTCGAAATTATGAAACGGCCAAAATTATAATTTTTTGACAGTTCCTGACCAGTTCACTTTTTCAGAAATGGTAGGTGTCTAAATTTGGGTAGTTTTGAAGATCAAAAAATTGTGTTTCCTTGACAGGTCCGAACATGTAAGATTTTTCAAAAGCTCAGGCATCGAAATTATGAAAAAATAAAATTGGATAAAATTTAATTTTTTTTCACAGGTCCGGACCAGTCCACTTTTTCAGAAAAGGGAGGTGTCTATATTTGGGTAGTTCTGAAGATCCAAAAATTGTGTTTTCTTGAGATGTTTGAACCTGTAAACTTTTTCAAAAGCTCGGGCATCGAAATTATGAAAAAATTAAATTGGCCAAAATAATTTTTTTTCACAGGTCCGTTCCAGTCCACTTTTACAGTAAAGGGGGTGTCTAAATTTGGGCAGTTTTGAAGATCAAACAATTGTGTTTTCTGACAGGTCCGAACATGTAATCTTTTTCAAAAGCCCGGGCATCAAAATTATGAAAAAATAAAATTGGATAAAATTTTTTTTTTTTTCACAGGTCCGGACCAGTCCACTTTTTCAGAAAAGGGGGTGTCTAAATTTGGGTAGTTCTGAAGATCAAAAAATTGTGTTTTCTTGAGAGGTCCAAACCTGTAAGCTTTTTCAAAAGCTCGGACGTCGAAATTATGAAACAGCCAAAATTATTATTTTTTGACAGGTCGGACCAGTCCACTTTTTCAGAAATGGTGGGTGTCTAAATTTGGGTAGTTTTGAAGATCAAAAAATTGTGTTTTCTTGACAGGTCCGAACATGTAAGCTTTTTCAAAAGCTCAGGCATCGAAATTATGAAAAAATAAAATTGGATAATATTTAATTTTTTTTCACAGGTCCGGACCAGTCCACTTTTTCAGAAAAGGGGGTGTCTAAATTTGGGTAGATTTGAAGATCAAAAACTTGTTTTCTTGACAGTTCCGAAACTATAAGCTTTTTCAAAAGTATAGTACATCGAAATTATGAAAAAATAAAATGGCCAAAATAATTTTTTTTGACAGGTCCGTTCCATTCCACTTTTACAGAAAAGGGGGGTGTTAAATTTGGGTAGTTCTGAATGTCAAAAAATTGTGTTTTCTTGAGAGGTCCGAACCTGTAAGCTTTTTCAAAAGCTCGGGCGTCAAAAAAATAAACTGGCCAAAATTATTATTTTTTGACAGTTCTGGACCAGTTCACTTTTTCAGAAATGGTGGGTGTCTAAATTTGGGTAGTTTTGAAGATCAAAAAATTGTGTTTTCTTGACAGTTCCGAACCTGTAAACCTTTTCAAAAGCTAGGGCATTGAAATTATGAAAAAATTAAATTGGCCAAAATAATTTTTTTTCACAGGTCCGTTCCAGTCCACTTTTACAGTAAAGGGGGTGTCTAAATTTGGGCAGTTTTGAAGATCAAACAATTGTGTTTTCTGACAGGTCTGAACATGTAAACTTTTTCAAAAGCTCGGGCATCGAAATTATGAAAAAATTAAATTGGCCAAAATAATTTTTTTTCACAGGTCCGTTCCAGTCCACTTTTACAGTAAAGGGGGTGTCTAAATTTGGGCAGTTTTGAAGATCAAACAATTGTGTTTTCTGACAGGTCCGAACATGTAATCTTTTTCAAAAGCCCGGGCATCAAAATTATGAAAAAATAAAATTTGATAAAATTAATTTTTTTTCACAGGTCCGGACCAGTCCACTTTTTCAGAAAAGGGGGTGTCTAAATTTGGGTAGTTCTGAAGATCAAAAAATTGTGTTTTCTTGAGAGGTCCAAACCTGTAAGCTTTTTCAAAAGCTCGGACGTCGAAATTATGAAACGGCCAAAATTATTATTTTTTGACAGGTCCGGACCAGTCCACTTTTTCAGAAATGGTGGGTGTCTAAATTTGGGTAGTTTTGAAGATCAAAAAATTGTGTTTCCTTGACAGGTCCGAACATGTAAGATTTTTCAAAAGCTCAGGCATCGAAATTATGAAAAAATAAAATTGGATAAAATTTAATTTTTTTCACAGGTCCGGACCAGTCCACTTTTTCAGAAAAGGGGGTGTCTAAATTTGGGTAGATTTGAAGATCAAAAACTTGTTTTCTTGACAGGTCCGAAACTATAAGCTTTTCAAAAGTATAGTACATCGAAATTATGAAAAAATAAAATGGCAAAAATAAATTTTTTTGACAGGTCCGAACCAGTCCACTTTTTCAGAAAAGGGAGGTGTCTAAATTTAGGTAGTTCTGAAGATCAAAAATTGTGTTTTCTTGAGATGTTTGAACCTGTAAACTTTTTCAAAAGCTCGGGCATCGAAATTATGAAAAAATTAAATTGGCCAAAATAATTTTTTTTCACAGGTCCGTTCCAGTCCACTTTTACAGTAAAGGGGGTGTCTAAATTTGGGCAGTTTTGAAGATCAAACAATTGTGTTTTCTGACAGGTCCGAACATGTAATCTTTTTCAAAAGCCCGGGCATCAAAATTATGAAAAAATAAAATTGGATAAAATTAATTTTTTTTTCACAGGTCCGGACCAGTCCACTTTTTCAGAAAAGGGGGTGTCTAAATTTGGGTAGTTCTGAAGATCAAAAAATTGTGTTTTCTTGAGAGGTAAGAACCTGTAAGCTTTTTCAAAAGCCCGGGCGTCGAAATTATGAAACGGCCAAAATTATAATTTTTTGACAGTTCCTGACCAGTTCACTTTTTCAGAAATGGTAGGTGTCTAAATTTGGGTAGTTTTGAAGATCATAAAATTGTGTTTCCTTGACAGGTCCGAACATGTAAGATTTTTCAAAAGCTCAGGCATCGAAATTATGAAAAAATAAAATTGGATAAAATTTAATTTTTTTTCACAGGTCCAGACCAGTCCACTTTTTCAGAAAAGGGGGTGTCTAAATTTGGGTAGATTTGAAGATCAAAAACTTGTTTTCTTAACAGGTCCGAAACTATAAGCTTTTTCAAAAGTATAGTACATCGAAATTATGAAAAAATAAAATGGCAAAAATAATTTTTTTGACAGGTCCGGACCAGTCCACTTTTTCAGAAAAGGGAGGTGTCTAAATTTGGGTAGTTCTGAAGATCAAAAAATTGTGTTTTCTTGAGATGTTTGAACCTGTAATCTTTTTCAAAAGCTTGGGCATTGAAATTATGAAAAAATTAAATTGGCCAAAATAATTTTTTTTGACAGGTCCGTTCCATTCCACTTTTACAGAAAAGGGGGGTGTTAAATTTGGGTAGTTCTGAATGTCAAAAAATTGTGTTTTCTTGAGAGGTCCGAACCTGTAAGCTTTTTCAAAAGCTCAGGCGTCAAAAAAATAAACTGGCCAAAATTATTATTTTTTGACAGTTCTGGACCAGTTCACTGTTTCAGAAATGATGGGTGTCTAAATTTGGGTAGTTTTGAAGATCAAAAAATTGTGTTTTCTTGACAGGTCCGAACCTGTAAACCTTTTCAAAAGCTAGGGCATTGAAATTATGAAAAAATTAAATTGGCCAAAATAATTTTTTTTCACAGGTCCGTTCCAGTCCACTTTTACAGTAAAGGGGGTGTCTAAATTTGGGTAGTTCTGAAGATCAAAAAATTGTGTTTTCTTGAGAGGTCCAACCCTGTAAAGCTCGGACGTCGAAATTATGAAACGGCCAAAATTATTATTTTTTGACAGGTCCGGACCAGTCCACTTTTTCAGAAATGGTGGGTGTCTAAATTTGGGTAGTTTTGAAGATCAAAAAATTGTGTTTTCTTGACAGGTCCGAACATGTAAGCTTTTTCAAAAGCTCTGGCATCGAAATTATGAAAAAATAAAAATGGGTAAAATTTAATTTTTTTTCACAGGTCTGGACCAGTCCACTTTTTCAGAAAAGGGGTTGTCTATATTTGGGTAGTTCTGAAGATCAAAAAATTGTGTTTTCCTGACATGTCCGAACATGTAAGCTTTTTCAAACGCTCGGGCATTGAAACTATGAAACGGCCAAAATTATAATTTTTTGACAGTTCCTGACCAGTTCACTTTTTCAGAAATGGTAGGTGTCTAAATTTGGGTAGTTTTGAAGATCAAAAAATTGTGTTTCCTTGACAGGTCCTAACATGTAAGATTTTTCAAAAGCTCAGGCATCGAAATTATGAAAAAATAAAATTGGATAAAATTTAATTTTTTTTCACAGGTCCGGACCAGTCCACTTTATCAGAAAAGGGGGTGTCTAAATTTGGGTAGATTTGAAGATCAAAAACTTGTTTTCTTGACAGGTCCGAAACTATAAGCTTTTTCAAAAGTATAGTACATCGAAATTATGAAAAAATAAAATGGCAAAAATAATTTTTTTTGACAGGTCCGAACCAGTCCACTTTTTCACAAAAGGGAGGTGTCTAAATTTGGGTAGTTCTGAAGATCAAAAAATTGTGTTTTCCTGACATGTCCGAACATGTAAGCTTTTTCAAACGCTCGGGCATTGAAACTATGAAACGGCCAAAATTATAATTTTTTGACAGTTCCTGACCAGTTCACTTTTTCAGAAATGGTAGGTGTCTAAATTTGGGTAGTTTTGAAGATCAAAACATTGTGTTTTCTTGACAGGTCCGAACATGTAAGCTTTTTCAAAAGCTCAGGCATCGAAATTATGAAAAAATAAAATTGGATAATATTTAATTTTTTTTCACAGGTCCGGACCAGTCCACTTTTTCAGAAAAGGGGGTGTCTAAATTTGGGTAGATTTGAAGATCAAAAACTTGTTTTCTTGACAGTTCCGAAACTATAAGCTTTTTCAAAAGTATAGTACATCGAAATTATGAAAAAATAAAATGGCCAAAATAATTTTTTTTGACAGGTCCGTTCCATTCCACTTTTACAGAAAAGGGGGGTGTTAAATTTGGGTAGTTCTGAATGTCAAAAAATTGTGTTTTCTTGAGAGGTCCGAACATGTAAGCTTTTTCAAAAGCTCTGGCATCGAAATTATGAAAAAATAAAAATAGGTAAAATTTAATTTTTTTTCACAGGTCTGGACCAGTCCACTTTTTCAGAAAAGGGGTTGTCTATATTTGGGTAGTTCTGAAGATCAAAAAATTGTGTTTTCCTGACATGTCCGAACATGTAAGCTTTTTCAAACGCTCGGGCATTGAAACTATGAAACGGCCAAAATTATAATTTTTTGACAGTTCCTGACCAGTTCACTTTTTCAGAAATGGTAGGTGTCTAAATTTGGGTAGTTTTGAAGATCAAAAAATTGTGTTTCCTTGACAGGTCCGAACATGTAAGATTTTTCAAAAGCTCAGGCATCGAAATTATGAAAAAATAAAATTGGATAAAATTTAATTTTTTTTCACAGGTCTGGACCAGTCCACTTTATCAGAAAAGGGGGTGTCTAAATTTGGGTAGTTTTGAAGATCAAAAAATTGTGTTTTCTTGACAGGTCCGAACCTGTAAACCTTTTCAAAAGCTAGGGCATTGAAATTATGAAAAAATTAAATTGGCCAAAATAATTTTTTTTCACAGGTCCGTTCCAGTCCACTTTTACAGTAAAGGGGGTGTCTAAATTTGGGTAGTTCTGAAGATCAAAAAATTGTGTTTTCTTGAGAGGTCCAAACCTGTAAAGCTCGGACGTCGAAATTATGAAACGGCCAAAATTATTATTTTTTGACAGGTCCGGACCAGTCCACTTTTTCAGAAATGGTGGGTGTCTAAATTTGGGTAGTTTTGAAGATCAAAAAATTGTGTTTTCTTGACAGGTCCGAACATGTAAGCTTTTTCAAAAGCTCTGGCATCGAAATTATGAAAAAATAAAAATAGGTAAAATTTAATTTTTTTTCACAGGTCTGGACCAGTCCACTTTTTCAGAAAAGGGGTTGTCTATATTTGGGTAGTTCTGAAGATCAAAAAATTGTGTTTTCCTGACATGTCCGAACATGTAAGCTTTTTCAAACGCTCGGGCATTGAAACTATGAAACGGCCAAAATTATAATTTTTTGACAGTTCCTGACCAGTTCACTTTTTCAGAAATGGTAGGTGTCTAAATTTGGGTAGTTTTGAAGATCAAAAAATTGTGTTTCCTTGACAGGTCCGAACATGTAAGATTTTTCAAAAGCTCAGGCATCGAAATTATGAAAAAATAAAATTGGATAAAATTTAATTTTTTTTCACAGGTCCGGACCAGTCCACTTTATCAGAAAAGGGGGTGTCTAAATTTGGGTAGATTTGAAGATCAAAAACTTGTTTTCTTGACAGGTCCGAAACTATAAGCTTTTTCAAAAGTATAGTACATCGAAATTATGAAAAAATAAAATGGCAAAAATAATTTTTTTTGACAGGTCCGAACCAGTCCACTTTTTCACAAAAGGGAGGTGTCTAAATTTGGGTAGTTCTGAAGATCAAACAATTGTGTTTTCTTGAGATGTTTGAACCTGTAATCTTTTTCAAAAGCTTGGGCATTGAAATTATGAAAAAATTAAATTGGCCAAAATAATTTTTTTTGACAGGTCAGTTCCATTCCACTTTTACAGAGAAGGGGGGGGGTTAAATTTGGGTAGTTCTGAATGTCAAAAAATTGTGTTTTCTTGAGAGGTCCGAACCTGTAAGCTTTTTCAAAAGCTCAGGCGTCAAAAAAATAAACTGGCCAAAATTATTATTTTTTGACAGTTCTGGACCAGTTCACTTTTTCAGAAATGGTGGGTGTCTAAATTTGGGTAGTTTTGAAGATCAAAAAATTGTGTTTTCTTGACAGGTCCGAACCTGTAAACCTTTTCAAAAGCTAGGGCATTGAAATTATGAAAAAATTAAATTGGCCAAAATAATTTTTTTTCACAGGTCCGTTCCAGTCCACTTTTACAGTAAAGGGGGTGTCTAAATTTGGGCAGTTTTGAATATCAAACAATTGTGTTTTCTGACAGGTCCGAACATGTAATCTTTTTCAAAAGCCCGGGCATCAAAATTATGCAAAAATAAAATTGGATAAAATAAATTTTTTTTTCACAGGTCCAGACCAGTCCACATTTTCAGAAAAGGGGGTGTCTAAATTTGGGTAGTTCTGAAGATCAAAAAATTGTGTTTTCTTGAGAGGTCCAAACCTGTAAATCTCGGACGTCGAAATTATGAAACGGCCAAAATTATTATTTTTTGACAGGTCCGGACCAGTCCACTTTTTCAGAAATGGTGGGTGTCTAAATTTGGGTAGTTTTGAAGATCAAAAAATTGTGTTTTCTTGACAGGTCCGAACATGTAAGCTTTTTCAAAAGCTCTGGCATCGAAATTATGAAAAAATTAAATTGGATAAAAAATTTTTTTTTTTCACAGGTCCGGACCAGTCCACTTTTTCAGAAAATGGGGTGTCTAAATTTGGGTAGTTCTGAAGATCAAAAAATTGTTTTTTCTTGAGAGGTCCAAACCTGTAGGCTTTTTCAAAAGCTCGGACGTTGAAATTATGAAACGGCCAAAATTATTATTTTTTGACAGGTCCGGACCAGTCCACTTTTTCAGAAATGGTGGGTGTCTAAATTTGGGTAGTTTTGAAGATCAAAAAATTGTGTTTTCTTGACAGGTCCGAACATGTAAGCTTTTTCAAAAGCTCTGGCATCGAAATTATGAAAAAATAAAAATTGGTAAAATTAAATTTTTTTTCACAGGTCCAGACCAGTCCACTTTTTCAGAAAAGGGGTTGTCTATATTTGGGTAGTTCTGAAGATCAAAAAATTGTGTTTTCTTGACATGTCCGAACATGTAAGCTTTTTCAAACGCTCAGGCAATGAAACTATGAAAAAATAAAATTGGCCAAAATTTAATTTTTTATGACAGGTCCGGACCAGTCCACTTTTTCAGAAAAGGGGGGTGTCTACATTTGGGTAGTTCTGAAGATCAAAAAATTGTGTTTTCTTGAGAGGTAAGAACCTGTAAGCTTTTTCAAAAGCCCGGGCGTCGAAATTATGAAACGGCCAAAATTATTATTTTTTGACAGGTCCGGACCAGTCCACTTTTTCAGAAATGGTGGGTGTCTAAATTTGGGTAGTTTTGAAGATCAAAAAATTGTGTTTTCTTGACAGGTCCGAACATGTAAGCTTTTTCAAAAGCTCTGGCATCGAAATTATGAAAAAATAAAAATAGGTAAAATTTAATTTTTTTTCACAGGTCTGGACCAGTCCACTTTTTCAGAAAAGGGGTTGTCTATATTTGGGTAGTTCTGAAGATCAAAAAATTGTGTTTTCCTGACATGTCCGAACATGTAAGCTTTTTCAAACGCTCGGGCATTGAAACTATGAAACGGCCAAAATTATAATTTTTTGACAGTTCCTGACCAGTTCACTTTTTCAGAAATGGTAGGTGTCTAAATTTGGGTAGTTTTGAAGATCAAAAAATTGTGTTTCCTTGACAGGTCCGAACATGTAAGATTTTTCAAAAGCTCAGGCATCGAAATTATGAAAAAATAAAATTGGATAAAATTTAATTTTTTTTCACAGGTCCGGACCAGTCCACTTTATCAGAAAAGGGGGTGTCTAAATTTGGGTAGATTTGAAGATCAAAAACTTGTTTTCTTGACAGGTCCGAAACTATAAGCTTTTTCAAAAGTATAGTACATCGAAATTATGAAAAAATAAAATGGCAAAAATAATTTTTTTTGACAGGTCCGAACCAGTCCACTTTTTCACAAAAGGGAGGTGTCTAAATTTGGGTAGTTCTGAAGATCAAACAATTGTGTTTTCTTGAGATGTTTGAACCTGTAATCTTTTTCAAAAGCTTGGGCATTGAAATTATGAAAAAATTAAATTGGCCAAAATAATTTTTTTTGACAGGTCAGTTCCATTCCACTTTTACAGAGAAGGGGGGGGGGTTAAATTTGGGTAGTTCTGAATGTCAAAAAATTGTGTTTTCTTGAGAGGTCCGAACCTGTAAGCTTTTTCAAAAGCTCAGGCGTCAAAAAAATAAACTGGCCAAAATTATTATTTTTTGACAGTTCTGGACCAGTTCACTTTTTCAGAAATGGTGGGTGTCTAAATTTGGGTAGTTTTGAAGATCAAAAAATTGTGTTTTCTTGACAGGTCCGAACCTGTAAACCTTTTCAAAAGCTAGGGCATTGAAATTATGAAAAAATTAAATTGGCCAAAATAATTTTTTTTCACAGGTCCGTTCCAGTCCACTTTTACAGTAAAGGGGGTGTCTAAATTTGGGCAGTTTTGAATATCAAACAATTGTGTTTTCTGACAGGTCCGAACATGTAATCTTTTTCAAAAGCCCGGGCATCAAAATTATGCAAAAATAAAATTGGATAAAATAAATTTTTTTTTCACAGGTCCAGACCAGTCCACATTTTCAGAAAAGGGGGTGTCTAAATTTGGGTAGTTCTGAAGATCAAAAAATTGTGTTTTCTTGAGAGGTCCAAACCTGTAAATCTCGGACGTCGAAATTATGAAACGGCCAAAATTATTATTTTTTGACAGGTCCGGACCAGTCCACTTTTTCAGAAATGGTGGGTGTCTAAATTTGGGTAGTTTTGAAGATCAAAAAATTGTGTTTTCTTGACAGGTCCGAACATGTAAGCTTTTTCAAAAGCTCTGGCATCGAAATTATGAAAAAATTAAATTGGATAAAATTTTTTTTTTTTTCACAGGTCCGGACCAGTCCACTTTTTCAGAAAATGGGGTGTCTAAATTTGGGTAGTTCTGAAGATCAAAAAATTGTTTTTTCTTGAGAGGTCCAAACCTGTAGGCTTTTTCAAAAGCTCGGACGTTGAAATTATGAAACGGCCAAAATTATTATTTTTTGACAGGTCCGGACCAGTCCACTTTTTCAGAAATGGTGGGTGTCTAAATTTGGGTAGTTTTGAAGATCAAAAAATTGTGTTTTCTTGACAGGTCCGAACATGTAAGCTTTTTCAAAAGCTCTGGCATCGAAATTATGAAAAAATAAAAATTGGTAAAATTAAATTTTTTTTCACAGGTCCAGACCAGTCCACTTTTTCAGAAAAGGGGTTGTCTATATTTGGGTAGTTCTGAAGATCAAAAAATTGTGTTTTCTTGACATGTCCGAACATGTAAGCTTTTTCAAACGCTCAGGCAATGAAACTATGAAAAAATAAAATTGGCCAAAATTTTATTTTTTATGACAGGTCCGGACCAGTCCACTTTTTCAGAAAAGGGGGGTGTCTACATTTGGGTAGTTCTGAAGATCAAAAAATTGTGTTTTCTTGAGAGGTAAGAACCTGTAAGCTTTTTCAAAAGCCCGGGCGTCGAAATTATGAAACGGCCAAAATTCTAATTTTTTGACAGTTCCTGACCAGTTCACTTTTTCAGAAATGGTAGGTGTCTAAATTTGGGTAGTTTTGAAGATCAAAAAATTGTGTTTCCTTGACAGGTCCGAACATGTAAGATTTTTCAAAAGCTCAGGCATCGAAATTATGAAAAAATAAAATTGGATAAAATTTAATTTTTTTTCACAGGTCCGGACCAGTCCACTTTTTCAGAAAAGGGGGTGTCTAAATTTGGGTAGATTTGAAGATCAAAAACTTGTTTTCTTAACAGGTCCGAAACTATAAGCTTTTTCAAAAGTATAGTACATCGAAATTATGAAAAAATAAAATGGCAAAAATAATTTTTTTGACAGGTCCGGACCAGTCCACTTTTTCAGAAAAGGGAGGTGTCTAAATTTGGGTAGTTCTGAAGATCAAAAAATTGTGTTTTCTTGAGATGTTTGAACCTGTAATCTTTTTCAAAAGCTTGGGCATTGAAATTATGAAAAAATTAAATTGGCCAAAATAATTTTTTTTGACAGGTCCGTTCCATTCCACTTTTACAGAAAAGGGGGGTGTTAAATTTGGGTAGTTCTGAATGTCAAAAAATTGTGTTTTCTTGAGAGGTCCGAACCTGTAAGCTTTTTCAAAAGCTCAGGCGTCAAAAAAATAAACTGGCCAAAATTATTATTTTTTGACAGTTCTGGACCAGTTCACTTTTTCAGAAATGGTGGGTGTCTAAATTTGGGTAGTTTTGAAGATCAAAAAATTGTGTTTTCTTGACAGGTCCGAACCTGTAAACCTTTTCAAAAGCTAGGGCATTGAAATTATGAAAAAATTAAATTGGCCAAAATAATTTTTTTTCACAGGTCCGTTCCAGTCCACTTTTACAGTAAAGGGGGTGTCTAAATTTGGGTAGTTCTGAAGATCAAACAATTGTGTTTTCTTGAGAGGTCCAAACCTGTAAAGCTCGGACGTCGAAATTATGAAACGGCCAAAATTATTATTTTTTGACAGGTCCACTTTTTCAGAAATGGTGGGTGTCTAAATTTGGGTAGTTTTGAAGATCAAAAAAATGTGTTTTCTTGACAGGTCCGAACAGTAAGCGTTTTCAAAAGCTCTGGCATCGAAATTATGAAAAAATAAAAATAGGTAAAATTTAATTTTTTTTCACAGGTCTGGACCAGTCCACTTTTTCAGAAAAGGGGTTGTCTATATTTGGGTAGTTCTGAAGATCAAAAAATTGTGTTTTCCTGACATGTCCGAACATGTAAGCTTTTTCAAACGCTCGGGCATTGAAACTATGAAACGGCCAAAATTATAATTTTTTGACAGTTCCTGACCAGTTCACTTTTTCAGAAATGGTAGGTGTCTAAATTTGGGTAGTTTTGAAGATCAAAAAATTGTGTTTCCTTGACAGGTCCGAACATGTAAGATTTTTCAAAAGCTCAGGCATCGAAATTATGAAAAAATAAAATTGGATAAAATTTAATTTTTTTTCACAGGTCCGGACCAGTCCACTTTATCAGAAAAGGGGGTGTCTAAATTTGGGTAGATTTGAAGATCAAAAACTTGTTTTCTTGACAGGTCCGAAACTATAAGCTTTTTCAAAAGTATAGTACATCGAAATTATGAAAAAATAAAATGGCAAAAATAATTTTTTTTGACAGGTCCGAACCAGTCCACTTTTTCACAAAAGGGAGGTGTCTAAATTTGGGTAGTTCTGAAGATCAAACAATTGTGTTTTCTTGAGATGTTTGAACCTGTAATCTTTTTCAAAAGCTTGGGCATTGAAATTATGAAAAAATTAAATTGGCCAAAATAATTTTTTTTGACAGGTCAGTTCCATTCCACTTTTACAGAGAAGGGGGGGGGGTTAAATTTGGGTAGTTCTGAATGTCAAAAAATTGTGTTTTCTTGAGAGGTCCGAACCTGTAAGCTTTTTCAAAAGCTCAGGCGTCAAAAAAATAAACTGGCCAAAATTATTATTTTTTGACAGTTCTGGACCAGTTCACTTTTTCAGAAATGGTGGGTGTCTAAATTTGGGTAGTTTTGAAGATCAAAAAATTGTGTTTTCTTGACAGGTCCGAACCTGTAAACCTTTTCAAAAGCTAGGGCATTGAAATTATGAAAAAATTAAATTGGCCAAAATAATTTTTTTTCACAGGTCCGTTCCAGTCCACTTTTACAGTAAAGGGGGTGTCTAAATTTGGGTAGTTCTGAAGATCAAACAATTGTGTTTTCTTGAGAGGTCCAAACCTGTAAAGCTCGGACGTCGAAATTATGAAACGGCCAAAATTATTATTTTTTGACAGGTCCGGACCAGTCCACTTTTTCAGAAATGGTGGGTGTCTAAATTTGGGTAGTTTTGAAGATCAAAAAATTGTGTTTTCTTGACAGGTCCGAACATGTAAGCTTTTTCAAAAGCTCTGGCATCGAAATTATGAAAAAATAAAAATAGGTAAAATTTAATTTTTTTTCACAGGTCTGGACCAGTCCACTTTTTCAGAAAAGGGGTTGTCTATATTTGGGTAGTTCTGAAGATCAAAAAATTGTGTTTTCCTGACATGTCCGAACATGTAAGCTTTTTCAAACGCTCGGGCATTGAAACTATGAAACGGCCAAAATTATAATTTTTTGACAGTTCCTGACCAGTTCACTTTTTCAGAAATGGTAGGTGTCTAAATTTGGGTAGTTTTGAAGATCAAAAAATTGTGTTTCCTTGACAGGTCCGAACATGTAAGATTTTTCAAAAGCTCAGGCATCGAAATTATGAAAAAATAAAATTGGATAAAATTTAATTTTTTTTCACAGGTCCGGACCAGTCCACTTTATCAGAAATGGGGGTGTCTAAATTTGGGTAGATTTGAAGATCAAAAACTTGTTTTCTTGACAGGTCCGAAACTATAAGCTTTTTCAAAAGTATAGTACATCGAAATTATGAAAAAATAAAATGGCAAAAATAATTTTTTTTGACAGGTCCGAACCAGTCCACTTTTTCACAAAAGGGAGGTGTCTAAATTTGGGTAGTTCTGAAGATCAAACAATTGTGTTTTCTTGAGATGTTTGAACCTGTAATCTTTTTCAAAAGCTTGGGCATTGAAATTATGAAAAAATTAAATTGGCCAAAATAATTTTTTTTGACAGGTCAGTTCCATTCCACTTTTACAGAGAAGGGGGGGGGGTTAAATTTGGGTAGTTCTGAATGTCAAAAAATTGTGTTTTCTTGAGAGGTCCGAACCTGTAAGCTTTTTCAAAAGCTCAGGCGTCAAAAAAATAAACTGGCCAAAATTATTATTTTTTGACAGTTCTGGACCAGTTCACTTTTTCAGAAATGGTGGGTGTCTAAATTTGGGTAGTTTTGAAGATCAAAAAATTGTGTTTTCTTGACAGGTCCGAACCTGTAAACCTTTTCAAAAGCTAGGGCATTGAAATTATGAAAAAATTAAATTGGCCAAAATAATTTTTTTTCACAGGTCCGTTCCAGTCCACTTTTACAGTAAAGGGGGTGTCTAAATTTGGGCAGTTTTGAAGATCAAACAATTGTGTTTTCTGACAGGTCCGAACATGTAATCTTTTTCAAAAGCCCGGGCATCAAAATTATGCAAAAATAAAATTGGATAAAATAAATTTTTTTTTCACAGGTCCGGACCAGTCCACATTTTCAGAAAAGGGGGTGTCTAAATTTGGGTAGTTCTGAAGATCAAAAAATTGTGTTTTCTTGAGAGGTCCAAACCTGTAAATCTCGGACGTCGAAATTATGAAACGGCCAAAATTATTATTTTTTGACAGGTCCGGACCAGTCCACTTTTTCAGAAATGGTGGGTGTCTAAATTTGGGTAGTTTTGAAGATCAAAAAATTGTGTTTTCTTGACAGGTCCGAACATGTAAGCTTTTTCAAAAGCTCTGGCATCGAAATTATGAAAAAATTAAATTGGATAAAAAATTTTTTTTTTTCACAGGTCCGGACCAGTCCACTTTTTCAGAAAATGGGGTGTCTAAATTTGGGTAGTTCTGAAGATCAAAAAATTGTTTTTTCTTGAGAGGTCCAAACCTGTAGGCTTTTTCAAAAGCTCGGACGTTGAAATTATGAAACGGCCAAAATTATTATTTTTTGACAGGTCCGGACCAGTCCACTTTTTCAGAAATGGTGGGTGTCTAAATTTGGGTAGTTTTGAAGATCAAAAAATTGTGTTTTCTTGACAGGTCCGAACATGTAAGCTTTTTCAAAAGCTCTGGCATCGAAATTATGAAAAAATAAAAATTGGTAAAATTAAATTTTTTTTCACAGGTCCAGACCAGTCCACTTTTTCAGAAAAGGGGTTGTCTATATTTGGGTAGTTCTGAAGATCAAAAAATTGTGTTTTCTTGACATGTCCGAACATGTAAGCTTTTTCAAACGCTCAGGCAATGAAACTATGAAAAAATAAAATTGGCCAAAATTTAATTTTTTATGACAGGTCCGGACCAGTCCACTTTTTCAGAAAAGGGGGGTGTCTACATTTGGGTAGTTCTGAAGATCAAAAAATTGTGTTTTCTTGAGAGGTAAGAACCTGTAAGCTTTTTCAAAAGCCCGGGCGTCGAAATTATGAAACGGCCAAAATTCTAATTTTTTGACAGTTCCTGACCAGTTCACTTTTTCAGAAATGGTAGGTGTCTAAATTTGGGTAGTTTTGAAGATCAAAAAATTGTGTTTCCTTGACAGGTCCGAACATGTAAGATTTTTCAAAAGCTCAGGCATCGAAATTATGAAAAAATAAAATTGGATAAAATTTAATTTTTTTTCACAGGTCCGGACCAGTCCTCTTTTTCAGAAAAGGGAGGTGTCTATATTTGGGTAGTTCTGAAGATCAAAAAATTGTGTTTTCTTGAGGGGTCCAAACCTGTAAGCTTTTTCAAAAGCTCGGACGTCGAAATTATGAAACAGCCAAAATTATTATTTTTTGACAGGTCCGGACCAGTCCACTTTTTCAGAAATGGTGGGTGTCTAAATTTGGGTAGTTTTGAAGATCAAAAAATTGTGTTTTCTTGACAGGTCCGAACATGTAATCTTTTTCAAAAGCTCTGGCATCGAAATTATGAAAAAATTAAATTGGATAAAAAAAATTTTTTTTTCACAGGTCCGGACCAGTCCACTTTTTCAGAAAAGGGGGTGTCTAAATTTGGGTAGTTCTGAAGATCAAAAAATTGTGTTTTCTTGAGAGGTCCAAACCTGTAGGCTTTTTCAAAAGCTCGGACGTTGAAATTATGAAACGGCCAAAATTATTATTTTTTGACAGGTCCGGACCAGTCCTCTTTTTCAGAAAAGGGAGGTGTCTATATTTGGGTAGTTCTGAAGCTCAAAAAATTGTGTTTTCTTGAGGGGTCCAAACCTGTAAGCTTTTTCAAAAGCTCGGACGTCGAAATTATGAAACAGCCAAAATTATTATTTTTTGACAGGTCCGGACCAGTCCACTTTTTCAGAAATGGTGGGTGTCTAAATTTGGGTAGTTTTGAAGATCAAAAAATTGTGTTTTCTTGACAGGTCCGAACATGTAAGCTTTTTCAAAAGCTCTGGCATCGAAATTATGAAAAAATAAAAATATGTAAAATTTAATTTTTTTTCACAGGTCTGGACCAGTCCACTTTTTCAGAAATGGGGTTGTCTATATTTGGGTAGTTCTGAAGATCAAAAAATTGTGTTTTCCTGACATGTCCGAACATGTAAGCTTTTTCAAACGCTCGGGCATTGAAACTATGAAAAAATAAAATTGGATAAAATTTAATTTTTTATGACAGGTCCGGACCAGTCCACTTTTTCAGAAAAGGGGGGTGTCTACATTTGGGTAGATTTGAAGATCAAAAACTTGTTTTCTTGACAGGTCCGAAACTATAAGCTTTTTCAAAAGTATAGTACATCGAAATTATGAAAAAATAAAATGGCAAAAATAATTTTTTTTGACAGGTCCGAACCAGTCCACTTTTTCAGAAAAGGGAGGTGTCTAAATTTGGGTAGTTCTGAAGATCAAAAATTGTGTTTTCTTGAGAGGTCCAAACCTGTAAGCTTTTTCAAAAGCTCAGATGTCGAAATTATGAAACGGCCAAAATTATTATTTTTTGACAGGTCCGAACCAGTCCACTTTTTCAGAAAAGGGAGGTGTCTAAATTTGGGTAGTTCTGAAGATCAAAAATTGTGTTTTCTTGAGAGGTCCAAACCTGTAAGCTTTTTCAAAAGCTCAGACGTCGAAATTATGAAACGGCCAAAATTATTATTTTTTGACAGGTCCGGACCATTCCACTTTTTCAGAAAAGGGAGGTGTCTAAATTTGGGTAGTTCTGAAGATCAAAAAATTGTGTTTTCTTGAGAGGTCCAAACCTGTAAAGCTCGGACGTCGAAATTATGAAACGGCCAAAATTATTATTTTTTGACAGGTCCGGACCAGTCCACTTTTTCAGAAAAGGGGTTGTCTATATTTGGGTAGTTCTTGAGATCAAAAAATTGTGTTTTCCTGACATGTCCAAACATGTAAGCTTTTTCAAACGCTCGGGCATTGAAACTATGAAACGGCCAAAATTATAATTTTTTGACAGTTCCTGACCAGTTCACTTTTTCAGAAATGGTAGGTGTCTAAATTTGGGTAGTTTTGAAGATCAAAACATTGTGTTTCCTTGACAGGTCCGAACATGTAAGATTTTTCAAAAGCTCAGGCATTGAAATTATGAAAAAATAAAATTGGATAAAATTTAATTTTTTTTCACAGGTCTGGACCAGTCCACTTTTTCAGAAAAGGGGGTGTCTAAATTTGGGTAGATTTGAAGATCAAAAACTTGTTTTCTTGACAGGTCCGAAACTATAAGCTTTTTCAAAAGTATAGTACATCGAAATTATGAAAAAATAAAATGGCAAAAATAATTTTTTTTGACAGGTCCGAACCAGTCCACTTTTTCAGAAAAGGGAGGTGTCTAAATTTGGGTAGTTCTGAAGATCAAAAATTGTGTTTTCTTGAGAGGTCCAAACCTGTAAGCTTTTTCAAAAGCTCAGACGTCGAAATTATGAAACGGCCAAAATTATTATTTTTTGACAGGTCCGGACCATTCCACTTTTTCAGAAAAGGGAGGTGTCTAAATTTGGGTAGTTCTGAAGATCAAAAAATTGTGTTTTCTTGAGATGTTTGAACCTGTAAACTTTTTCAAAAGCTCGGGCATCGAAATTATGAAAAAATTAAATTGGCCAAAATAATTTTTTTTCACAGGTCCGTTCCAGTCCACTTTTACAGTAAAGGGGTGTCTAAATTTGGGCAGTTTTGAAGATCAAACAATTGTGTTTTCTGAAAGGTCCGAACATGTAATCTTTTTCAAAAGCCCGGGCATCAAAATTATGAAAAAATAAAATTGGATAAAATTAATTTTTTTTTCACAGGTCCGGACCAGTCCACTTTTTCAGAAAAGGGGGTGTCTAAATTTTGGTAGTTCTGAAGATCAAAAAATTGTGTTTTCTTGAGAGGTCCAAACCTGTAAGCTTTTTCAAAAGCTCGGACGTCGAAATTATGAAACGGCCAAAATTATTATTTTTTGACAGGTCCGGACCAGTCCACTTTTTCAGAAATGGTGGGTGTCTAAATTTGGGTAGTTTTGAAGATCAAAAAATTGTGTTTTCTTGACAGGTCCGAACATGTAAGCTTTTTCAAAAGCTCTGGCATCGAAATTATGAAAAAATAAAAATGGGTAAAATTTAATTTTTTTTCACAGGTCTGGACCAGTCCACTTTTTCAGAAAAGGGGTTGTCTATATTTGGGTAGTTCTGAAGATCAAAAAATTGTGTTTTCTTGACAGGTCCGAACATGTAAGCTTTTTCAAACGCTCGGGCATTGAAACTATGAAAAAATAAAATTGGCCAAAATTTAATTTTTTATGACAGGTCCGGACCAGTCCATTTTTTCAGAAAAGGGGGGTGTCTACATTTGGGTAGTTCTGAAGATCAAAAAATTGTGTTTTCTTGAGAGGTAAGAACCTGTAAGCTTTTTCAAAAGCTCGGGCGTCGAAATTATGAAACGGCCAATTATAATTTTTTGACAGTTCCTGACCAGTTCACTTTTTCAGAAATGGTAGGTGTCTAAATTTGGGTAGTTCTGAAGATCAAAAAATTGTGTTTCCTTGACAGGTCCGAACATGTAAGATTTTTCAAAAGCTCAGGCATCGAAATTATGAAAAAATAAAATTGGATAAAATTTAATTTTTTTTCACAGGTCCGGACCAGTCCACTTTTTCAGAAAAGGGGGTGTCTAAATTTGGGTAGTTCTGAAGATCAAAAAATTGTGTTTTCTTGAGAGGTCCAAACCTGTAAAGCTCGGACGTCGAAATTATGAAACGGCCAAAATTATTATTTTTTGACAGGTCCGGACCAGTCCACTTTTTCAGAAAAGGGGTTGTCTATATTTGGGTAGTTCTTGAGATCAAAAAATTGTGTTTTCCTGACATGTCCAAACATGTAAGCTTTTTCAAACGCTCGGGCATTGAAACTATGAAACGGCCAAAATTATAATTTTTTGACAGTTCCTGACCAGTTCACTTTTTCAGAAATGGTAGGTGTCTAAATTTGGGTAGTTTTGAAGATCAAAACATTGTGTTTCCTTGACAGGTCCGAACATGTAAGATTTTTCAAAAGCTCAGGCATTGAAATTATGAAAAAATAAAATTGGATAAAATTTAATTTTTTTTCACAGGTCTGGACCAGTCCACTTTTTCAGAAAAGGGGGTGTCTAAATTTGGGTAGATTTGAAGATCAAAAACTTGTTTTCTTGACAGGTCCGAAACTATAAGCTTTTTCAAAAGTATAGTACATCGAAATTATGAAAAAATAAAATGGCAAAAATAATTTTTTTTGACAGGTCCGAACCAGTCCACTTTTTCAGAAAAGGGAGGTGTCTAAATTTGGGTAGTTCTGAAGATCAAAAATTGTGTTTTCTTGAGAGGTCCAAACCTGTAAGCTTTTTCAAAAGCTCAGACGTCGAAATTATGAAACGGCCAAAATTATTATTTTTTGACAGGTCCGGACCATTCCACTTTTTCAGAAAAGGGAGGTGTCTAAATTTGGGTAGTTCTGAAGATCAAAAAATTGTGTTTTCTTGAGATGTTTGAACCTGTAAACTTTTTCAAAAGCTCGGGCATCGAAATTATGAAAAAATTAAATTGGCCAAAATAATTTTTTTTCACAGGTCCGTTCCAGTCCACTTTTACAGTAAGGGGGTGTCTAAATTTGGGCAGTTTTGAAGATCAAACAATTGTGTTTTCTGAAAGGTCCGAACATGTAATCTTTTTCAAAAGCCCGGGCATCAAAATTATGAAAAAATAAAATTGGATAAAATTAATTTTTTTTTCACAGGTCCGGACCAGTCCACTTTTTCAGAAAAGGGGGTGTCTAAATTTTGGTAGTTCTGAAGATCAAAAAATTGTGTTTTCTTGAGAGGTCCAAACCTGTAAGCTTTTTCAAAAGCTCGGACGTCGAAATTATGAAACGGCCAAAATTATTATTTTTTGACAGGTCCGGACCAGTCCACTTTTTCAGAAATGGTGGGTGTCTAAATTTGGGTAGTTTTGAAGATCAAAAAATTGTGTTTTCTTGACAGGTCCGAACATGTAAGCTTTTTCAAAAGCTCTGGCATCGAAATTATGAAAAAATAAAAATGGGTAAAATTTAATTTTTTTTCACAGGTCTGGACCAGTCCACTTTTTCAGAAAAGGGGTTGTCTATATTTGGGTAGTTCTGAAGATCAAAAAATTGTGTTTTCTTGACAGGTCCGAACATGTAAGCTTTTTCAAACGCTCGGGCATTGAAACTATGAAAAAATAAAATTGGCCAAAATTTAATTTTTTATGACAGGTCCGGACCAGTCCATTTTTTCAGAAAAGGGGGGTGTCTACATTTGGGTAGTTCTGAAGATCAAAAAATTGTGTTTTCTTGAGAGGTCCAAACCTGTAAGCTTTTTCAAAAGCTCGGGCGTCGAAATTATGAAACGGCCAATTATAATTTTTTGACAGGTCCGGACCAGTCCACTTTTTCAGAAATGGTGGGTGTCTAAATTTGGGTAGTTTTGAAGATCAAAAAATTGTGTTTCCTTGACAGGTCCGAACATGTAAGATTTTTCAAAAGCTCAGGCATCGAAATTATGAAAAAATAAAATTGGATAAAATTTAATTTTTTTTCACATGTCCGGACCAGTCCACTTTTTCAGAAAAGGGGGTGTCTAAATTTGGGTAGATTTGAAGATCAAAAACTTGTTTTCTGACAGGTCCGATACTATAAGCTTTTTCAAAAGTATAGTACATCGAAATTATGAAAAAATAAAATGGCAAAAATAATTTTTTTTGACAGGTCCGGACCAGTCCACTTTTTCAGAAAAGGGAGGTGTCTAAATTTGGGTAGTTCTGAAGATCAAAAAATTGTGTTTTCTTGAGATGTTTGAACCTGTAATCTTTTTCAAAAGCTTGGGCATTGAAATTATGAAAAAATTAAATTGGCCAAAATAATTTTTTTTGACAGGTCCGTTCCAGTCCACTTTTACAGAAAAGGGGGGTGTTAAATTTGGGTAGTTCTGAATGTCAAAAAATAGTGTTTTCTTGAGAGGTCCGAACCTGTAAGCTTTTTCAAAAGCTCGGGCGTCAAAAAAATAAACTGGCCAAAATTATTATTTTTTGACAGTTCTGGACCAGTTCACTTTTTCAGAAATGGTGGGTGTCTAAATTTGGGTAGTTTTGAAGATCAAAAAATTGTGTTTTCTTGACAGGTCCGAACCTGTAAACCTTTTCAAAAGCTAGGGCATCGAAATTATGAAAAAATAAAATGGCCAAAATAATTTTTTTTGACAGGTCCATTCCAGTCCACTTTTACAGTAAAGGGGTGTCTAAATTTGGGCAGTTTTGAAGATCAAACAATTGTGTTTTCTGAAAGGTCCGAACATGTAATCTTTTTCAAAAGCCCGGGCATCAAAATTATGAAAAAATAAAATTGGATAAAATTAATTTTTTTTTCACAGGTCCGGACCAGTCCACTTTTTCAGAAAAGGGGGTGTCTAAATTTGGGTAGTTCTGAAGATCAAAAAATTGTGTTTTCTTGAGAGGTCCAAACCTGTAAAGCTCGGACGTCAAAATTATGAAACGGCCAAAATTATTATTTTTTGACAGGTCCGGACCAGTCCACTTTTTCAGAAAAGGGGTTGTCTATATTTGGGTAGTTCTGAAGATCAAAAAATTGTGTTTTCCTGACATGTCCGAACATGTAAGCTTTTTCAAACGCTCGGGCATTGAAACTATGAAACGGCCAAAATTATAATTTTTTGACAGTTCCTGACCAGTTCACTTTTTCAGAAATGGTAGGTGTCTAAATTTGGGTAGTTTTGAAGATCAAAACATTGTGTTTCCTTGACAGGTCCGAACATGTAAGATTTTTCAAAAGCTCAGCCATTGAAATTATGAAAAAATAAAATTGGATAAAATTTAATTTTTTTTCACAGGTCCGGACCAGTCCACTTTTTCAGAAAAGGGTGTGTCTAAATTTGGGTAGATTTGAAGATCAAAAACTTGTTTTCTTGACAGGTCCGAAACTATAAGCTTTTTCAAAAGTATAGTACATCGAAATTATGAAAAAATAAAATGGCAAAAATAATTTTTTTGACAGGTCCGGACCAGTCCACTTTTTCAGAAAAGGGAGGTGTCTAAATTTGGGTAGTTCTGAAGATCAAAAAATTGTGTTTTCTTGAGATGTTTGATCCTGTAATCTTTTTCAAAAGCTTGGGCATTGAAATTATGAAAAAATTAAATTGGCCAAAATAATTTTTTTTGACAGGTCCGTTCCAGTCCACTTTTACAGAAAAGGGGGGTGTTAAATTTGGGTAGTTCTGAATGTCAAAAAATTGTGTTTTCTTGAGAGGTCCGAACCTGTAAGCTTTTTCAAAAGCTCGGGCGTCAAAAAAATAAACTGGCCAAAATTATTATTTTTTGACAGTTCTGGACCAGTTCACTTTTTCAGAAATGGTGGGTGTCTAAATTTGGGTAGTTTTGAAGATCAAAAAATTGTGTTTTCTTGACAGGTCCGAACCTGTAAACCTTTTCAAAAGCTAGGGCATCGAAATTATGAAAAAATAAAATGGCCAAAATAATTTTTTTGACAGGTCCGGACCAGTCCACTTTTTCAGAAAAGGGAGGTGTCTAAATTTGGGTAGTTCTGAAGATCAAAAAATTGTGTTTTCTTGAGATGTTTGATCCTGTAATCTTTTTCAAAAGCTTGGGCATTGAAATTATGAAAAAATTAAATTGGCCAAAATAATTTTTTTTGACAGGTCCGTTCCAGTCCACTTTTACAGAAAAGGGGGGTGTTAAATTTGGGTAGTTCTGAATGTCAAAAAATTGTGTTTTCTTGAGAGGTCCGAACCTGTAAGCTTTTTCAAAAGCTCGGGCGTCAAAAAAATAAACTGGCCAAAATTATTATTTTTTGACAGTTCTGGACCAGTTCACTTTTTCAGAAATGGTGGGTGTCTAAATTTGGGTAGTTTTGAAGATCAAAAAATTGTGTTTTCTTGACAGGTCCGAACCTGTAAACCTTTTCAAAAGCTAGGGCATCGAAATTATGAAAAAATAAAATGGCCAAAATAATTTTTTTTGACAGGTCCGGAGTGTCCTCTTTTTCAGAAAATTCCCAGAGCGCGCACGGACCCCAGTGACCCCTCGCGTGTTCCCAGCGGCTCGCCAATCGAGACCTAGCACCTCCTCAGCGCGCGAACAGGCACCAGCGACCCCGCACAGGGTCCCAGCGGAACGCCAAATGACACATGGCACCTTCCCAGCGAGCGCATGGACCCAAGCGGCTCGCCAAATGACACATGGCACCTTCCCAGTGCACGCATGCGCCCCAGCGACACCGCGCAGTGTCCCAGCAGCTCGCCAAATGACACCTGGCACCTTCCCAGCACACACAGGCCCCAGCAACCCCGCGCAGTGTCCCAGCGGCTCGCGAAACGACACCTAGCAGCATCCTAGTGTGCGCACCTTCACCAGCGACCCCGCGAGGGGTCCCAGCGGCTCGCCGAACGACACCTTCCACCTTCCCAGCGCGAGCACGCGCCCAGCGACACCGCACGGGGTCCCAGAGGCTGGACAAACGACAGCTGGCACATGCCCAGCGCGCGAACAGGCCCCAGCGAACACGCACGGGGTCCCAGCAGCTCGTCAAAAGACACCTAGCATCTTCCCAGCACACACAGGCCCCAGCAACCCCGCGCAGTGTCCCAGCGGCTCGCGAAACGACACCTAGCAGCATCCTAGTGTGCGCATCGTCACCAGCGACCCCGCGAGGGGTCCCAGCGGCTCGCCGAACGACACCTTCCACCTTCCCAGCGCGAGCACGCGCCCAGCGACACCGCACGGGGTCCCAGAGGCTGGACAAACGACAGCTGGTACATGCCCAGCGCGCGAACAGGCCCCAGCGACCCCGCACGGGGACCCAGCAGCTCGCCAAAAGACACCTGGCACCTTCCCAGCGAGAGCACGGGCCCCAGCGGCTCACCAAATGACACATGGCACCTTCCCAGCACGCTCACGGGCCCTAGCGACACTGCGTGGTGTCCCAGCGGCTCGCCAAAGAACACCTGGCACCTCAGCACGCAAGGACCCCAGCGACCCCGTGCTTGGTCCCAGCAGCCCGCCAAACGACACCTGGCACCTTCCCTGCACACGCACGGGCCCCAGCGACCCCGCGCATGGTCCCAGCAGCTCGCCAGCGGGGAGTCTACATTTGGGTAGTTCTGAAGATCAAAAAATTGTGTTTTCTTGAGAGGTAAGAACCTGTAAGCTTTTTCAAAAGCTCGGGCGTCGAAATTATGAAACGGCCAAAATTATAATTTTTTGACAGTTCCTGACCAGTTCACTTTTTCAGAAATGGTAGGTGTCTAAATTTGGGTAGTTTTGAAGATCAAAAAATTGTGTTTCCTTGACAGGTCTGAACATGTAAGATTTTTCAAAAGCTCAGGCATCGAAATTATGAAAAAATAAAATTGGATAAAATTTAATTTTTTTTCACAGGTCCGGACCAGTCCACTTTTTCAGAAAAGGGGGTGTCTAAATTTGGGTAGATTTGAAGATCAAAAACTTGTTTTCTTGACAGGTCCGAAACTATAAGCTTTTTCAAAAGTATAGTACATCGAAATAATGAAAAAATAAAATGGCAAAATTAATTTTTTTGACAGATCCGTTCCAGTCCACTTTTACAGAAAAGGGGGTGTTAAATTTGGGTAGTTCTCAATGTCAAAAAATTGTGTTTTCTTGAGAGGTCCGAACCTGTAAGCTTTTTCAAAAGCTCGGGCGTCAAAAAAATAAACTGGCCAAAATTATTATTTTTTGACAGTTCTGGACCAGTTCACTTTTTCAGAAATGGTGGGTGTCTAAATTTGAGTAGTTTTGAAGATCAAAAAATTGTGTTTTCTTGACAGGTCCGAACCTGTAAACCTTTTCAAAAGCTAGGGCATCGAAATTCTGAAAAAATAAAATGGCCAAAATAATTTGTATGCTTTGACAGCTCGCCAAACGACACCTGCGACCTTCAAAGCATACGCACGGGCCCCAGAAGCCCCGCGCGGGCTTCCAGCGGCTCGCCAAATGACACCTGCCAGCTTCTCAGTGCGCACGGTCCCCAGCCACACCGCGCGGGGTCCCAGAGGCCCGCCAAATGACACCTGGCACCTTCACAGCTCGTGCAAGTGCCCCAGCAACCCTGCGCGTAGTTTCAGCAGCTCGCTAAATGACACCTGCCACCTTCAAATCGCACGTACGGGACCACGAGACCCCGCGCCGAGTCCCAGAGGCTTGCCAAATGATACCTACGACTTTCCCAGTGCACGAACGGGCCATAGCGACCCCCGTGGGGTCCAAGCGGCTCGCCAAATGACACTTGGCACCTTCCCAGCGCGTGCATGTGCCCCAACAACCACGTTCGGGGTCGCACAGTCTCGCCAAATGACACCTGGCACCTTCCCAGCGCGTGCACTGGCCCCAGCGACCCTGCGCGGAGTCTCAGCAGCTCGCAAAATGACAACTGCCACCTTCCCAGAGCGAGCACGGACCCCAGCGACCCCTCGCGTGTTCCCAGCGGCTCACCAAATGACACCTGGCACCTTCCCAGAGCGCGCACAGGCCCCAGCCACCCCTGGGCGGGGTCCCAGCGAGTCGCCAAACGACACCTGGCACCTTCCCAGCCCGCGATTGGATCCCAGCAACCCCTTGCGGGATCCCAGCGGCTCGCGAAATGACACCTTCGCAGCGTGCACACCTGACCCAACGACCCCGTGCTGGGTCCCAGAGGCGGGCCAAACGACATCTGCCACCTTCCCAGCACGCGCACGGACCCCAGCGATCCAGCGCGGGGTCGCAGCAGCTCGCCAAATGACACCTGGTACCTTCCCAGCGCGCATGGGCCGCAGCGACCCCACGCGGGGTCCCAGTGGCCTGCCAAACGACACCTGGCACCATCCAAGCGAGCGAACGGGCCCCAGCGGCTCACCAAATGACACCTGGCACCTACCCAGAGCGAAACGGTCCCCAACGACCCCGCTCGGGGTCCCAGAGGCCCGCCAAATGACACCTGGCACCTTCCCAGCAAGCGAGCGGGTCCCAGAGGCTCGCCAAATGATACCTACGACCTTCCCAGCGCACGAACGGGCCATAGCGACCCCCCGCGGGGCCCCAGCAGCTCACCAAACGACACCTGGCACCTTCCCAGCACGAGCACGGGCCCCAGCGACCCCACGCGTTGTCCCCGCGGCCCACCAAACGACACCTGGCATCTTCCCAGCCCGCGAAGGGATCCCAGCGACCCCTTGTGGGATCCCAGCGGCTCGCGAAACGACACCTGGCACCTCCTCAGCGCGTGCACAGGCACCAGCGACTCTGTGCGGGGTCCAAGCAGCTCGCCAAACGACACTTGGCACCTTCCCACTGAGCACACGGGCCACAGCGACCCCTCGCGTGTTCCCAGCGGCTCGCCAAACGACACCTGGCACCTTCCTAGCGCGTGCACTGGCCCCAGCGACCCCGCACGGAGTCCCAGCAGCTCGCTAAATGACAGCTGCCACATTCCCAGTGTGCGCACGGGCCCCAACAATCCCGCACGGGGTCCTAGCAGCTCGCCAAATGACACCTGTGACCTTCAAAGCGAACGAACGGGCCCCAGAAGCCCCGCACCAAATGACACCTGGCACCTTCACATCTCGTGCAAGTGCCCCAGCAACCCCGTGCGTAGTCCCAGCAGCTCGCTAAATGACACCTGCCAACTTCAAAGTGCACGCACGGGACCCCGGGACCCCGAGACCCCGCGCCGGGTCCCAGAGGCTCACCAAACGACACCTGGCACCTTCTCAGGATGCGCAAGGGCCCCAGCGACCCCGCACAGGGTCCCAGCAGCTCGCCAAAAGACACCTGGCACCTTCTCAGCACGCGCACGGACCCCAGCGACCCCACGCGGGGTCCCAGTGACTCGCCAAATAACACCTGGCACCTTCCCAGCGAGAGCACAGGCCCCAGCGGCTCGCCAAATGACACATGGCACCTTCCCAGCACGCGCACGGGCCCTAGCGACACTGCGTGGTGTCCCAGCAGCTCGCCAAACGACACCTGGCACCTTCCCAGCACGCACAGGCCCCAGCAACCCCGCGCAGGGTCCCAGCGGCTCGCCAAAACGACTCCTGACACCTTCCCAGCACGCACACGGAACCCAGTGATCCCGCACGTAGTCCCAGCAGCTCCCCAAATGGCACCTGACACCTTCCCAGCGCGCAAGGACCCCAGCAACCCCGCGCTTGGTCCCAGTGGCTCGCCAAACGACACCTGGCACCTTCCCAGCACACGCACGGGACCCAGCGACCCCGCGCATGGTCCCAGCGGCTAACCAAATGACACCTGTCTCCTTTCCAGCATGCGCACGGGCCCCAGAGACACCGCGCGGGATCCCAGCGGCTTGCGAAACGACACCTGGCACCTTCCCAGCGAGTGAACGGGCCCCAGTGGCTCACCAAATGACACCTGGCACCTTCCCAGCACCTGCACGGGCCCCACCGACCCCGTGCGGGCTCCAGCGGCTCGCCAAATGACACCTGCTACCTTCCCAGCATGCACAGACCCCAAGGACCCCGCTTGGGGTCCCAGAGGCCCGCCAAATGACACCTGGCACCTTCCCAGCAAGCGAATGGGCCCCAGTGGCTCACCAAATGACACCTGGCACCTTCCCAGCGCGAGCACGGGCCCCACCGACCCCGTGCGGGCTCCAGCGGCTCGCCAAATGACACCTGCTACCTTCCCAGCATGCACAGTCCCCAAGGACCCCGCTCGGGGTCCCAGAGGCCCGCCAAATGACACCTGGCACCTTCCCAGCAAGTGAATGGGCCCCAGTGGCTCACCAAATGACACCTGGCACCTTCCCAGCGCGAGCACGCGCCCCAGCGACCCTGCGCGTAGTCCCAGCGGCTTGCCAAATGACACCTGCGATCTTCAAAGCACACACACGGGCCCAAGAGACACCGCGCCGGGTCCCAGAGGCTCGCCAAATAATACCTACGACCTTCCCAGCGAGCGAACGGGCCACAGCGACCCCCCGAGGGGTCCCAGCAGCACAGGAAAAACACCACCTGGCACCTCCTCAGCACGTGCACAGGCACCAGCGACTCCGTGTGGGGTCCCAGCGGCTCGCCAAACGACACCTGGCACCTTCCCACTGAGCGCACGGGCACCAGCGACCCCTCGCGTGTTCCCAGCGGCTCGCCAAACGACACCTGGCACCTTCCAGAGCGCGCACAGGCCCCAGCGACCCCTGGGTGGGGTCCCTGTGACTCGCCAAATGACACCTGCCACCTTCCCAGTGCGAGCACAAACCCCAGCGACCCCGCGCGTTGTCCCAGCAGCTCGCTAAATGACACCTGCCACCTTCCCAGCGCGCGGACAGGCCCCAGAAATCCCGTGCAGTGTCCTAGCGGCTCGCCAAACGACACCTGCGATCTTCAAAGCACACGTGCAGGCCCCAGAGACCCTGTGCCGGGTCCCAGAGGCTCGCCAAACGATACCTACGACTTTCCCAGCGCACGAACAGGCCACAGCGACCCCCCGTGGGGTCCAAGCTGCTCGCCAAATGACACTTGGCACCTTCCCAGCGCGTGCATGTGCCCCAACAACCACGTTCGGGGTCCCACATACTCGCCAAATGCCACCTGGCACCTTCCCAGCGCGTGCACAGGCCCCAGCGACCCTGCACGGGGTCTCAGCGGCTCGCCAAATGACAACTGCCACATTCCCAGAGCGCGCACGGACCCCAGTGACCCCTCGCGTGTTCCCAGCGGCTCGCCAAACGAGACCTAGCACCTCCTCAGCGCGCGAACAGGCACCAGCGACCCCGCACAGTGTCCCAGCGGCTCGCGAAACGACACCTAGCAGCATCCTAGTGTGCGCACTGTCACCAGCGACCCCGCGAGGGGTCCCAGCGGCTCGCCGAACGACACCTTCCACATTCCCAGCGCGAGCACGACCCAGCGACACCGCACGGGGTCCCAGAGGCTGGACAAACGACAGCTGGCACATGCCCAGCGCGCGAACTAGCCCCAACGACCCCGGACGGGGACCCAGCAGCTCGCCAAAAGACACCTGGCACCTTCTCAGCACACACAGGCCCCAGCAACCCCGCGCAGTGTCCCAGCGGCTCGTGAAACGACATCTAGCAGCATCCTAGTGTGCGCACCTTCACCAGCGACCCTGCGAGGGGTCCCAGCGACTCGCCGAACGACACCTTCAACCTTCCCAGCGCGTGCACGCGCCCAGCGACACCGCACGGGGTCCCAGAGGCTGGACAAACGACAGCTGGCACATGCCCAGCGCGCGAACAGGCCCCAGCGACCCTGCATGGGGTCCCAGCAGCTCGCCAAAAGACACCTGGCACCTTCTCAGCACGCGCACGGGCCCCAGCGACCCCACGCGGGGTCCCAGTGGCTCGCCAAATGACACCTGGCACCTTCCCAGCGACAGCACGGGCCCCAGCGGCTCACCAAATGACACATGGCACCTTCCCAGCACGCGCACAGGCCCCAGCAACCCCGCACAGGGTCCCAGCGGCCCGCCAAACGACACCTGGCACCTTCCCAGCGAGTGAAATGGCCCCAGTGGCTCACCAAATGACACCTGGCACCTTCCCAGCACGTGCACGGGCCCCACCGACCCCGTGCGGGCTCCAGCGGCTCGCCAAATGACACCTGCTACCTTCCCAGCATGCACGGTCCCCACGGACCCCGCTCGGGGTCCGAGAGGCCCGCCAAATGACACCTGGCACCTTCCCAGCAAGCGATTGGGCCCCAGCGGCTCACCAAATGACACCTGGCACCTTCCCAGCGTGAGCACGCGCCCGAGCTACCCCGCGCGTAGTCCCAGCGGCTTGCCAAATGACACCTGCGATCTTCAAAGCACACATACGGGCCCAAGAGACCCCGCGCCGGGTCCAAGAGGCTCGCCAAATGATACCTACAACCTTCCCAGCGAACTAACGGGCCACAGCGACCCCCCGTAGGGTCCCAGCAGCACAGGAAAAACGACACCTGGCACCTCCTCAGCGCGTGCACAGGCACCAGCGACTCCGTGTGGGGTCCCAGCGGCTTGCCAAACGACACCTGGCGCCTTCCCACAGAGCGCATGGGCACAGCGACCCCTCGCGTGTTCCCAGCGGCTCGTCAAACGACAGCTGGCACCTTCCAAAGCGCGCACAGGCCCCAGCGACCCCTGGGTGGGGTCCCAGTGACTCGGCAAATGACACCTGGCACCTTCCCACTGAGCGCACGGGCACCAGCAACCCCTCGCGTGTTCCCAGCGGCTCGCCAAACGACACCTGGCACCTTCCAGAGCGCGCACAGGCCCCAGCGACCCCTGGGTGGGGTCCCAGTGACTCGCCAAATGACACCTGCCACCTTCCCAGCGCGAGCACAAACCCCAGCGACCCCGCGCGTAGTCCCAGCAGCTCGCTAAATGACACCTGCCACCTTCCCAGCGCGCGGACAGGCCCCAGAAATCCCGTGCAGGGTCCTAGCGGCTCGCCAAACGACACCTGCGATCTTCAAAGCACACGCGCAGGCCCCAGAGACCCTGTGCCGGGTCCCAGAGGCTCGCCAAACGATACCTACGACTTTCCCAGCGCACGAACAGGCCACAGCGACCCCCCGTGGTGTCCAAGCTGCTCGCCAAATGACACTTGGCTCCTTCCCAGCGCGTGCATGTGCCCCAACAACCACGTTCGGGGTCCCACATACTCGCCAAATGCCACCTGGCACCTTCCCAGCGCGTGCACAGGCCCCAGCGACCCTGCACGGGGTCTCAGCGGCTCGCCAAATGACAACTGCCACATTCCCAGAGCGCGCACGGACCCCAGTGACCCCTTGCGTATTCCCAGCGGCTCGCCAAACGAGACCTAGCACCTCCTCAGCGCGCGAACAGGCACCAGCGACCCCGCACGGAGTCCCAGCGGAACGCCAAATGACACCTGTCACCTTCCCAGCGAGCGCACGGACCCAAACGGCTCGCCAAATGACACATGGCACCTTCCCAGTGCACGCATGCACCCCAGCGACACCGTGCAGTGTCCCAGCAGCTCGCCAAACGACACCTGGCACCTTCCCAGCACACACAGGCCCCAGCAACCCCGCGCAGTGTCCCAGCGGCTCGCGAAACGACACCTAGCAGCATCCTAGTGTGCGCACCGTCACCAGCGACCCCGCGAGGGGTCCCAGCGGCTCGCCGAACGACACCTTCCACCTTCCCAGCGCGAGCACGCGCCCAGCGACACCGCACGGGGTCCCAGAGGCTGGACAAACGACAGCTGGCACATGCCCAGCGCGCGAACAGGCCCCAGCGACCCCGCACGGGGTCCCAGCAGCTCGCCAAAAGACACCTAGCATCTTCCCAGCACACACAGGCCCCAGCAACCCCGCGCAGTGTCCCAGCGGCTCGCGAAACGACACCTAGCAGCATCATAGTGTGCGCACCGTCACCAGCGACCCCGCGAGGGGTCCCAGCGGCTCGCTGAATAACACCTTCCACCTTCCCAGCGCGAGCACGCGCCCAGCGACACTGCACGGGGTCCCAGAGGCTGGACAAACGACAGCTGGCACATGCCCAGCGCACGAACAGGCCCCAGCGACTCCGCACGGGGACCCAGCAGCTCGCCAAAAGACACCTGGCACCTTCTCAGCACACACAGGACCCAGCAACCCCGCACAGTGTCTTAGCGGCTCGTGAAACGACACCTAGCAGCATCCTAGTGTGCGCACCGTCACCAGCGACCCCGCGAGGGGTCCCAGCGGCTCGCCGAACGACACCTTCCACCTTCCCAGCGCGAGCACGCGCCCAGCGACACCGCACGGGGTCCCAGAGGCTGGACAAACGACAGCTGGCACATGCCCAGCGCGCGAACAGGCCCCAGCGACCCTGCATGGGGTCCCAGCAGCTCGCCAACAGACACCTGGCACCTTCTCAGCACGCGCACGGGCCCCAGCGACCCCACGCGGGGTCCCAGTGGCTCACCATATGACACCTGGCACCTTCCCAGCGAGAGCACGGGCCCCAGCGGCTCGCCAAATGACACATGGCACCTTCCCAGCATGCGCACAGGCCCCAGCAACCCCGCACAGGGTCCCAGCGGCCCGCCAAACGACACCTGGCACCTTCCCAGCACACGCACGGGCCCCAGCGACCCCGCGCATGGTCCCAGCGGCTCGCCAAATGACACCTGTCTTTTTTCCAGCACGCGGACGGGCCCCAGAGACCCCGCGCGGGATCCCAGCGGCTTGCGAAACGACACATGGCACCTTCCCAGCACGCGCACTGGACCCAGTGGCTCACCAAATGACACCTGGCACCTTCCCAGCACGTGCACGGGCCCCACCGACCACGTGCGGGCTCCAGCGGCTCGCCAAATGACACCTGCTACCTTCCCAGCATGCACGGTCCCCACGGACCCGGCTCGGGCTCCGAGAGGCCCGCCAAATGACACCTGGCACCTTCCCAGCAAGCGAATGGGCCCCAGCGGCTCACCAAATGACACCTGGCACCTTCCCAGCGCGAGCACGCGCCCAAGCTACCCCGCGCGTAGTCCCAGCGGCTTGCCAAATGACACCTGCGATCTTCAAAGCACACACACGGGCCCAAGAGACCCCGCGCCGGGTCCGAGAGGCTCGCCAAATGATACCTACGACCTTCCCAGCGAACTAACGTGCCACAGCGACCCCCCGAGGGGTCCCAGCAGCACAGGAAAAATGACACCTGGCGCCTCCTCAGCGCGTGCACAGGCACCAGCGACTCCGTGTGGGGTCCCAGCGGCTCGCCAAACGACACCTGGCACCTTCCCACAGAGCGCACGGGCACCAGCGACCCCTCACGTGTTCCCAGCGGCTCGCCAAACGACAGCTGGCACCTTCCAAAGCGCGCACAGGCCCCAGCGACCCCTGGGTGGGGTCCCAGTGGCTCGCCAAATGACACCTGGCACCTTCCCACTGAGCGCACGGGCACCGGCGATCCCTCGCGTGTTCCCAGCGGCTCGCCAAACGACACCTGGCACCTTCCAGAGCGTGCACAGGCCCCAGCGACCCCTGGGTGGAGTCCCAGTGACTCGCCAAATGACACATGCCACCTTCCCAGCGCGAGCACAAACCCCAGCGACCCCGCGCGTTGTCCCAGCAGCTCGCTAAATGACACCTGCCACCTTCCCAGCGCGCGGACAGGCCCCAGAAATCCCGTGCAGGGTCCTAGCGGCTCGCCAAACGACACCTGCGATCTTCAAAGCACACGCGCAGGCCCCAGAGACCCTGTGCCGGGTCCCAGAGGCTCGCCAAACGATACCTACGACTTTCCCAGCGCACGAACAGGCCACAGCGACCCCCCATGGGGTCCAAGCTGCTCACCAAATGACACTTGGCACCTTCCCAGCGCGTGCATGTGCCCCAACAACCACGTTCGGGGTCCCACATACTCGCCAAATGCCACCTGGCACCTTCCCAGCGCGTGCACAGGCCCCAGCGACCCTGCACGGGGTCTCAGCGGCTCGCCAAATGACAACTGCCACATTCCCAGAGCGCGCACGGACCCCAGTGACCCCTCGCGTGTTCCCAGCGGCTCGCCAAACGAGACCTAGCACCTCCTCAGCGCGCGAACAGGCACCAGCGACCCCGCACGGGGTCCCAGCGGAACGCCAAATGACACCTGTCACCTTCCCAGCGAGCGCACGGACCCAAGCGGCTCGCCAAATGACACATGGCACCTTCCCAGTGCACGCATGCGCCCCAGCGACACCGCGGAGTGTCCCAGCAGCTCGCCAAACGACACCTGGCACCTTCCCAGCACACACAGGCCCCAGCAACCCCGCGCAGTGTCCCAGCGGCTCGCGAAACGACACCTATCAGCATCCTAGTGTGCGCACCGTCACCAGCGACCCCGCGAGGGGTCCCAGCGGCTCGCCGAACGACACCTTCCAACTTCCCAGCGCGAGCACGCGCCCAGCGACACCGCACGGGGTCCCAGAGGCTGGACAAACGACAGCTGGCACATGCCCAGCGCGCGAACAGGCCCCAGCGACCCCGCACGGGGTCCCAGCAGCTCGCCAAAAGACACCTAGCATCTTCCCAGCACAAACAGGCCCCAGCAACCCCGCGCAGTGTCCCAGCGGCTCGCGAAACGACACCTAGCAGCATCCTAGTGTGCGCACCGTCACCAGCGACCCCGCGAGGGGTCCCAGCGGCTCGCCGAACGACACCTTCCACCTTCCCAGCGCGAGCACGCGCCCAGCGACACCGCATGGGGTCCCAGAGGCTGGACAAACGACAGCTGGCACATGCCCAGCGCGCGAACAGGCCCCAGCGACCCCGCACGGGGACCCAGCAGCTCGCCAAAAGACACCTGGCACCTTCTCAGCACACACAGGCCCCAGCAACCCCGCGCAGTGTCTTAGCGGCTCGTGAAACGACACCTAGCAGCATCCTAGTGTGCGCATCGTCACCAGCGACCCCGCGAGGGGTCCCAGCGGCTCGCCGAACGACACCTTCCACCTTCCCAGCGCGAGCACGCGCCCAGCGACACCGCACGGGGTCCCAGAGGCTGGACAAACGACAGCTGGCACATGCCCAGCGCGCGAACAGGCCCCAGCAACCCTGCATGGGGTCCCAGCAGCTCGCCAAAAGACACCTGGCACCTTCTCAGCACGCGCACGGGCCCCAGCGACCCCACGCGGGGTCCCAGTGGCTCGCCAAATGACACCTGGCACCTTCCCAGCGAGAGCACGGGCCCCAGTGGCTCGCCAAGTGACACATGGCACCTTCCCAGCACGCGCACAGGCCCCAGCAACCCCGCACAGGGTCCCAGCGGCCCGCCAAACGACACCTGGCACCTTCCCGGCACACGCACGGGCCCCAGCGACCCCGCGCATGGTCCCAGCGGCTCACCAAATGACACCTGTCTTTTTTCCAGCACGCGCACGGGCCCCAGAGACCCCGCGCGGGATCCCAGCGGCTTGCAAAACGACACCTGGCACCTTCCCAGCGAGTGAACTGGCCCCAGTGGCTCACCAAATGACACCTGGCACCTTCCCAGCACGTGCACGGGCCCCACCGACCCCGTGCGGGCTCCAGCGGCTCGCCAAATGACACCTGCTACCTTCCCAGCATGCACGGTCCCCACGGACCCCGCTCGGGGTCCGAGAGGCCCGCCAAATGACACCTGGCACCTTCCCAGCAAGCGAATGGGCCCCAGCGGCTCACCAAATGACACCTGGCACCTTCCCAGCGCGAGCACGCGCCCGAGCTACCCTGCGCGTAGTCCCAGCGGCTTGCCAAATGACACCTGCGATCTTCAAAGCACACACACAGGCTCAAGAGACCCAGCGCAGGGTCCGAGAGGCTCGCCAAATGATACCTACAACCGCAGCGAACTAACGGGCCACAGTGACCCCCCGAGGGGTCCCAGCAGCACAGGAAAAACGACACCTGGCACCTCCTCAGCGCGTGCACAGGCACCAGCGACTCCGTGTGGGGTCCCAGCGGCTCGCCAAACGACACCTGGCACATTCCCACAGAGCGCACGGGCACCAGCGACCCCTCGCGTGTTCCCAGCGGCTCGCCAAACGACAGCTGGCACCTTCCAAAGCGCACACAGGCCCCAGCGACCCCTGGGTGGGGTCCCAGTGACTCGCCAAATCACACCTGGCACCTTCCCAGCGAGCCCCATCGGCTCGCCAAATGACACCTGCTACCTTCCCAGCATGCACGATCCCCACGGACCCCGCTCGGGGTCCCAGAGGCCCACCAAATGACACCTGGCCCCTTCCCAGCAAGCGAACGGGCCCCAGCGGCTCACCAAATGACACCTGGCACCTTTCCAGCACGAGCATGTGCCCCAGTTACCCCGCGCGTAGTCCCAGCAGCTCGCTAAATGACACCTGCCACCTTCAAAGCGCATGCACGCGACCCCGAATCCCCGCGCCGGTTCCCAGAGGCTCGCCAAATGATACCTACGACTTTCCCAGCGCACGAACGGGCCACAGCGACCCCCCGTGGGGTCCAAGCGGCTCGCCAAATGACACTTGGCACCTTCCCAGCGCGTGCATGTGCCCCAACAACCACGTTCGGGGTCCCACAGACTCGCCAAATGCCACGTGGCACCTTCCCAGCGCGTGCACAGGCCCCAGCGACCCTGCACGGGGTCTCAGCGGCTCGCCAAATGACAACTGCCACATACCCAGAGCGCGCACGGACCCCAGTGACCCCTCGCGTGTTCCCAGCGGCTCGCCAAACGAGACCTAGCACCTCCTCAGCGCGCGAACAGGCACCAGCGACCCCGCACGGGGTCCCAGCGGAACGCCAAATGACACCTGTCACCTTCCCAGCGAGCGCACGGACCCAAGCGGCTCGCCAAACGACACCTGGCACCTTCCCAGCACACACAGGCCCCAGCAACCCCGCGCAGTGTCCCAGCGGCTCGTGAAACGACACCTAGCAGCATCCTAGTGTGCGCACCGTCACCAGCGACCCCGCGAGGGGTCCCAGCGGCTCGCCGAACGACACCTTCCACCTTCCCAGCGCGAGCACGCGCCCAGCGACACCGCACGGGGTCCCAGAGGCTGGATAAACGACAGCTGGCACATGCCCAGCGCGCGAACAGGCCCCAGCGACCCTGCATGGGGTCCCAGCAGCTCGCCAAAAGACACCTGGCACCTTCTCAGCACGCGCACGGGCCCCAGCGACCCCACGCGGGGTCCCAGTGGCTCGCCAAAAGACCCCTGGCACCTTCTCAGCACGCGCACGGGCCCCAGCGACCCCACGCGGGGTCCCAGTGGCTCGCCAAATGACACCTGGCACCTTCCCAGCGAGAGCACGGTCCCCAGCGACCCCGCGCTGGGTCCCAGAGGCGGGCCAAACGACATCTGCCACCTTCCCAGCACGCACACGGACCCCAGCGATACCGCGCGGGGTCGCAGCAGCTCGCCAAATGACACCTGGTACCTTTCCAGCGCGCACGGGCCGCAGCGACCCCGCGCGGGGTCCCAGCGCCCAGCACGCACGGACCCCAGCGACACCGCGCAGGGTCCAAGAGGACCGCCAAACGAAACATGGCACGTTCCCAGCAAGTGAACGGGCCCCAGCGACCCCGCGCAGAGTCCCAGCGAGTGAACGGGCCCCAACGGCTCACCAAATGACACCTGGCACCTTCCCAGCGCACACGGTCCCCAACGACCCCGCTCGGGGTCACAGAGGCCCGCCAAATGACACCTGGCCCCTTCCCAGCAAGCGAACGGACCCCAGCGGCTCGCCAAATGACACTTGGCATCTTCCCAGCGCGCACAGGCCCCAGCAATCCCGCGCAGGGTCCTACCGGCTCGCCAAAAGACACCTGCGATCTTCAAAGCGTACGCACGGGCCCCAGAGACCCCGCGCCGGGTCCCAGAGGCTCACCAAACGATACCTACGACCTTCCCAGCGCACGAACAGGCCACAGCGACCTCCCGCGGGGTCCTAGGAGCTCGCCAAACGACACCTGGCACCTTCCCAGCACGCGCACGGGCCCCAGCGACCCAGCGCAGGGTCTCTGCGGCCCGCCAAACGACACCTGGCACTTTCCCTGCCCGCGAACGTATATCAGCGACCCCTCGCGGGATCCCAGCGGCTTGCGAAACGACACCTGGCACCTCCTCAGCGCGCACACAGGCACCAGCGACTCTGTGCGGCGTCCCAGCGGCTCGCCAAACGACACCTGGCACCTTCCCGCTGAGCGTACGGGCCCCAGCGACCCCTCACGTGTTCCCAGCGGCTCACCAAACGACACCTGGCACCTTCCCAGCGAGCGCTTGGACACTAGCGGCTTGCCAAATAACACCTGGCACCTTCCCAGCGTGCACAGGCCCCAGCAACCCCGAACGGGGTCCCAGCGGTTCGCCGAACGACACCTGGCAGCGTCTCAGTGTGTGCACCATCACCAGCGACCCTGTGCGGGGTCCCAGAGGCTCTTCAAACGACACCTGGCACCTTCCCAGCACACGCACGGGCCCCAGAGACCCAGTGCGGGGTCCCTGCGGCCCGCCAAACGACACCTGGCACCTTCCCAGCCCGCGAACGGATATCAGCGACCCCTCGCGCGATCCCAGCAGCTCGCGAAACGACACCTGGCACCTCCTCAGCGCGCCACAGGCACCAGCGACTCCGTGCGGGGTCCCAGCGGCTCGCCAAACGACACCTGGCCCCTTACCGCTGAGCGCACGGGCCCCAGCGACCCCTCGCGTGTTCCCAGCGGCTCACCAAACGACACCTGGCACCTTCCCAGAGCGCGCACAGGCCCCAGCGACCCCTGGGCGGGGTCCCAGCGACTCGCCAAATGACACCTGCCACCTTCCCAGCGCGTGCACGGACCCCAGCGACCCCTCGCATGTTCCCAGCGGCTCCCCCAACGACACCTGGCACCTTCCCAGCGTGTGCACAGGCATCAGCGAACACACACGGGGTCCCAGCGGCAAGCCAAACAACACCTGGCACCTTCCCAGCGAGCGCTGGACACAAGCGGCTCGCCAAATAACATCTGGCACCTTCCCAGCATTCACAGGCCGCAGCAACCCCGAACGGAGTCCCAGCGGTTTGCCAAACGACACCTGGCAGCGTCTCAGTGTGTGCACCGTCACCAGCGACCCCGCGCGGGGTCCCAGAGGCTCTTCAAATGACACCTGGCACCTTCGCAGCATGCACACAGGACCCAGCGACCCCGCGCGGGGTCCAATAGGGCCGCCAAACGAAACCTGGCACCTTCCCAGCAAGCGAATGGGCCCCAGCGGCTCGCCAAATGACAGCTGCTAACTTCCCAGCGCGCACGGACCCCAGCGACACCGCGCAGGGTCCAAGAGGACCGCCAAACGAAACCTGGCACGTTCCCAGCAAGTGAACGGGCCCCAGCGACCCTGCGCAGAGTCCCAGCGGCTCACTAAATGACATGTGCCACCTTCCCAGCGTGCGCACGGGCCCCAGCAATCCTGCGCGGGGTCCTAGCGGCTCACCAAACGACACTTGCGACATTCAAAGCGCACTCACGGGCCCCAGAGACCCCGCACCGCATCCCAGAGGCTTCCCAGCGCGCACACGGACCCCAGCGACCCCGCACGGGGTCCAAGCAGCTCGACCTGGCACCTTCACAGCGAGCGCACGAGTCCCAGCGGCTCGCAAAACGACACCTACCACCTTACCAGCGCGTGCACCCGCCACAGCAACCCCGTACTGGGTCCCAGAGACTCGCCAAACAACACCTGGCACCATCCCAGCGCGCGCACTATTATTATTATTATTTATTTCTTAACAGACGCCCTTATCCAGGGCGACTTACAATTGTTACAAGATATCACATTATACATTATTTCACATTATTTTTACATACAATTACCCATTTATACAGTTGGGTTTTTACTGGAGCAATCTAGGTAAAGTACCTTGCTCAAGGGTACAACAGCAGTGTCCCCCACTGGGGATTGAACCCACAACCCTCCGGTCAAGAGTCCAGCGCCCTAACCACTACTCCGCACTACCCCCAGCGACCCCGCACGGGGTCCCAGCGGCTCGCCAAACGACACATGCGACCTTCAAAGCGCATGCACGGGCCCCAGAGAACCCGCACCGCATCCCAGAGGCTCGCCAAACAAGACCTAGGACATTCCCAGCGCACGGACGGGCCACTGTGACCCCCCGCGGGGTCCAAGGGGCTCGCCAAACGACATCTGGAACCTTCCCAGCCCGTGAACGGATCCCAGCGACCCCTCGCGGGATCCCAGCGGCTCGCGAAACGACACCTGGCACCTTCGCAGCGCGCACACAGGACCCAGCGACCCCGCGCTGGGTCCCAGAGGCGGGCCAAACGACATCTGCCACCTTCCCAGCACGCGCACGGACCCCAGCGATACCGCGCAGGGTCGCAGCAGCTCACCAAATGACACCTGGTACCTTTCCAGCGCGCACGGGCCGCAGCGACCCCGCGCGGGGTCCCAGCGGCCCGCCAAACGACACCTGGCACCTTCCCAGCGAGCGAGCGGGCCCCAGCGGCTCACCAAATGACACCTGGCACCTTCCCAGCGCGTGCACGGGCCCCACCGACCCCGTGCGGGCTCCAGCGGCTCGCCAAATGACACCTGCTACCTTCCCAGCGCACACGGTCCCCAACGACCCCGCTCGGGGTCCCAGAGGCCCGCCAAATGACACCTGGCCCCTTCCCAGCAAGCGAACGGGCCCCAGCGGTTCGCCAAATGACACTTGGCATCATCCTAGTGTAGGCACGGGCCCCAGAGACCCCGCGCCGGGTCCCAGAGGCTCGCCAAACGATACCTACGACATTCCCAGCGCACGAACAGGCCACAGCGACCTCCCGTGGGGTCCCAGCAGCTCGCCAAACGACACCTGGCACCTTCCCAGCACGCGCACGGGCCCCAGAGACCCAGAACAGGGTCTCTGTGGCCCGCCAAATGACACCTGGCACCTTCCCAGAGCGCACGGGCCCCAGCGACCCCACGCGTGTTCCCAGCGGCTCGGCAAACGACACCTGGCACCGTCCCAGCGAGTGAACGGGCCCCTGCGGCCCGCCAAATGACACCTGGCACCTTCCCAGCCCGCGAACGGATATCAGCAGCGGCTCGCGAAATGACACCTGGCACCTCCTCAGCGCGCCACAGGCACCAGTTACTCCGTGCGGTGTCCCAGCGGTTCACCAAACGACACCTGGCACCTTCCCAGACCGTGCACAGGCCCCAGCGACCCCTGGGCGTGGTCCCTGCGACTTGCCAAATGACACCTGCCACCTTCATAGCGCGTGCACGGACCCCAGCGACCCCACGCATGTTCCCAGTGGCTCGCCCAACGACACCTGGCACCTTCCCAGCGAGCGCTTGGACACAAGCGGCTCGCCAAATAACACCTGGCACCTTCCCAGCGTGCACAGGCCCCAGCAACCCCGAACGGAGTCCCAGAGGTTCGCCAAACGACACCTGGCAGAGTCTCAGTGTGTGCACCGTCACCAGTGACCCCACGCGGGGTCCCAGAGGCTCTTCAAATGATACCTGGCACCTTCGCAGCATGCACACAGGACCCAGCGACCCCGCGCGGGGTCCCAGAGGATGGCCAAACGACACCTACCACCTTACCAGCGCGTGCACCCGCCACAGCAACCCCGTACTGGGTCCCAGAGACTCGCCAAACGACACCTGGCACCTTCCCAGCGAGCGAACGGGCCCCAGCGGCTCGCCAAATGACACCTGCCAACATGCCAGCACACACGGGCCCAAGCGATCCCGCGCAGGGTCCAATAGGGCCGCCAAACGAAACCTGGCACCTTCCCAGCAAGCGAATGGGCCCCAGCGGCTCGCCAAATGACAGCTGCTAACTTCCCAGCGCGCACAGACCCCAGCGACACCGCGCAGGGTCCAAGAGGACCGCCAAACGAAACCTGGCACGTTCCCAGCAAGTGAACGGGCCCCAGCGACCCCGCGCAGAGTCCCAGCGGCTCACTAAATGACACGTGCCACCTTCCCAGCGTGCGCACGGGCCCCAGCAATCCTGCGCGGGGTCCTAGCGGCTCGCCAAACGACACTTGCAACATTCAAAGCGCACTCACGGGCCCCAGAGACCCCGCACCGCATCCCAGAGGCTTCCCAGCGCGCACACGGACCCCAGCGACCCCGCACGGGGTCCGAGCAGCTCGACCTGGCACCCTCACAGCGAGCGCACGAGTCCCAGCGGCTCGCAAAACGACACCTACCACCTTACCAGCGCGTGCACCCACCACAGCAACCCCGTACTGGGTCCCAGAGACTCGCCAAACAACACCTGGCACCATCCCAGCGCGTGCACTACCCCCAGCGACCCCGCACGGGGTCCCAGCGGCTCGCCAAACGACACATGCGACCTTCAAAGCGCATGCACAGGCCCCAGAGACCCCGCACCGCATCCCAGAGGCTCGCCAAACAAGACCTAGGACATTCCCAGCGCACGGACGGGCCACTGTGACCCCCCGCAGGGTCCAAGGGGCTCGCCAAACGACATCTGGAACCTTCCAAGCCCGCGAACGGATCCCAGCGACCCCTCGCGGGATCCCAGCGGCTCGCGAAACGACACCTGGCACCTTCCCAGCGAGCAAGCGGGCCCCAGCGGCTCACCAAATGACACCTGGCACCTTCCCAGCGAGTGCACGGGCCCCACCGACCCCGTGCGGGATCCAGCGGCTCGCCAAATGACACCTGCTACCTTCCCAGCGCACACGGTCCCCAACGACCCCGCTCGGGGTCCCAGGGGCCCGCCAAATGACACCTGGCCCCTTCCCAGCAAGCGAACGGGCCCCAGCGGTTTGCCAAATGACACTTGGCATCATCCCAGTGCAGGCACGGGCCCCAGAGACCCCACGCGTGTTCCCAGCAGCTCGGCAAAAGACACCTGGCACCTTCCCAGCGAGCGAACGGGCCCCTGCGGCCCGCCAAATGACACCTGGCACCTTCCCAGCCCGCGAACGGATATCAGCAGCGGCTCGCGAAACGACACCTGGCACCTCCTCAGCGCGCCACAGGCACCAGCGACTCCGTGTGGCGTCCCAGCGGTTCACCAAACGACACCTGGCACCTTCCCAGACCACGCACAGGCCCCAGTGACCCCTGGGCGTGGTCCCTGCGACTTGCCAAATGACACCTGCCACCTTCATAGCGCGTGCACGGACCCCAGCGACCCCACGCATGTTCCCAGCTGCTCGCCCAACGACACCTGGCACCTTCCCAGCGAGCGCTTGGACACAAGCGGCTCGCCAAATAACACCTGGCACCTTCCCAGCGTGCACAGGCCCCAGCAACCCCGAACGGAGTCCCAGCGGTTCGCCAAACGACACCTGGCAGCATCTCAGTGTGTGCACCATCACCAGCGACCCCGCGCGGGGTCCCAGAGGCTCTACAAATGACACCTGGCACCTTCGCAGCATGCACACAGGACCCAGCGACCCCGTGCGGGTTCCCAGAGGCTGGCCAAATGACACCTACCACCTTACCAGCGCATGCACCCGCCACAGCAACCCCGTACTGGGTCCCACAGACTCGCCAAACGACACCTGGCACCTTCCCAGTGAGCGAACGGGCCCCAGCGGCTCGCCAAATGACACCTGCCAACATGCCAGCACACACAGACCCTAGCGATCCCGCGCAGGGTCAAAGAGGCCCGCCAAACGAAACCTGGCACCTTCCCAGCGTGCGGACGGGCCCCAGCGACCCTGCGCGTGGTCCGAGCAGCTCGACAAACGACACCTGGCACCTTCACAGCGAGCGCACGAGTCCCAGCGGCTCGCAAAACGACACTTACCACCTTACCAGCGCGTGCACCCGCCACAGCAACCCCGTACTGGGTCCCAGAGTCTTGTCAAACAACACCTGGCACCATCCCAGCGCGCGCACTACCCCCAGCGACCCCTCGCGTGTTCCCAGCAGCTCGCTAAATGACACCTGCCACCTTCCCAGCGCGCGCACAGGCCCCAGAAATCCCGTGCAGGGTCCTAGCGGCTCGTCAAACGACACCTGCGATCTCCAAAGCGTACGCACGGGCCCCAGAGACCCCGCGCCAGGTCCCGGAGGCTTGTCAAACGATACCTACGACCTTCCCAGCGCACGAACGGGACACAGCGACCTCCTGCGGGATCCCAGCAGCTCGCCAAACGACACCTGGCACCTTCCCAGCACGCGCACGGGCCCCAGAGACCCAGCACGGGGTCCCTGCGGCCCGCCAAATGACACCTGGCACCTCCTCAGCGCGCGCACAGGCACCAGAGACTCCGTGCGGGGTCCCAGCGGCTCGCCAAACGATACCTGGCACCTTCCCGCTGAGCGCACGGGCCCCAGCGACCCCTGGGCGGGGTCCCAGCGACCTACCAAATGACACCTATCACCTTCCCAGCGCATGCACGGACCCCAGCGACCCCTCACATGTTCCCAGCGGCTCACAAAACGACACCTGGCACCTTCCCAGCGCGTGCACAAGGCATCAGCAACACCGCACGGGGTCCCAGCGGGTCGCCAAACGACAACTGGCAGCGTCTCAGCGTGTGCACCGTCACCAGCGACCCCGCGCGGGGTCCAAGCTGCTCACAGAAACGACATCTGGCATCTTCCCAGCGCGAGCACGCACCCCAGCGATACTGCGCGGGGTCCAAGAGGCTGGCCAAACTACACCTACCACCTTCCCAGCGCGCACACTGACCCCAGCGACCCCGCACGGGGTCCGAGCAGCTCGACAAACGACACATGGCACCTTCACAGCGAGCGCACGAGTCCCAGCGGCTCGCAAAATGACACCTACCACCTTACCAGCGTGTGCACCCGCCACAGCAACCCCGTACTGGGTCCCAGAGACTCGCCAAACAACACCTGGCACCATCCCAGCGCGTGCACTACACCCAGCGACCCCGCGCGGGGTCCCAGCGGATCGCCAAATTAAACCTGCCACCATCCCAGCGCGCGCACGGGCCCCAGCAATCCCGCGCGGGGTCCTAGCGGCTCGCCAAACGACACATGCGACCTTCAAAGCGCATGCACGGGCCCCAGAGACCCCGCACCGCATCCCAGAGGCTCGCCAAACAAGACCTAGGACATTCCCAGCGCACGGACGGGGTCCAAGGGGCTCGCCAAACGACATCTGGCACCTTCCCAGCCCGCGCACGGACCCCAGCGATACCGTGCGGTGTCGCAGCAGCTTGCCAAATGACACCTGGTAACTTTCCAGCGCGCACGGGCCGCAGCGACCCCGCGCGGGGTCCCAGCGGCCCGCCAAACGACACCTGGCACCTTCCCAGCGAGCGAACGGGCCCCAGCGGCTCACCAAATGACACCTGGCACCTTCCCAGCGCGTGCACGGGCCCCACCGACCCCGTGCGGGCTCCAGCGGCTCGCCAAATGACACCTGCTACCTTGCCAGCGCGCACACGGTCCCCAACGACCCCGCTCGGGGTCCCAGAGGCCCACCAAATGACACCTGGCCCCTTCCCAGCAAGCGAACGGGCCCCAGCGGCTCGCCAAATGACACTTGGCATCTTCCCAGCACGCGCAAAGGCCCCAGCAATCCCGCGCAGGGTCCTAGCGGCTCGCCAAACGACACCTGCGATCTTCAAAGCGTACACACGGGCCCCAGAGACCCCGCTCCGGGTCCCAGAGGATTGCCAAACGATACCTACGACCTTCCCAGCATACGAACAGGCCACAGCGACCACCCGCGGGGTCCCAGCAGCTCCCCAAACGACACCTGGCACCTTCCCAGCACGCGCACAGGCCCCAGAGACCCAGTGCGGGGTCTCTGCGGCCCGCCAAACGATACCTGGCACCTTCCCAGCCCGCGAACGGATATCAGCAAACCCTCGCAGGATCCCAGCGGCTTGCGAAACGACACCTGGCACCTTCCCAGAGCGCGCACAGGCCCCAGCGACCCCTGGATGGGGTCCCAGCGACTCGCAGCAGCTCGCCAAATGACACCTGGTACCTTTCCAGCGCGCACGGGCCGCAGCGACCCCACGCAGGGTCCCAGCGGCCCGCCAAACAACACCTGGCACCTTCCCAGCGAGCGAACGGGCCCCAGCGGCTCACCAAATGACACCTGGCACCTTCCCAGCGCGTGCACGGGCCCCACCGACTCCTTGCGGGCTCCAGCGGCTCGCCAAATGACACCTGCTACCTTCCCAGCGCACACGGTCCCCAACGACCCCGCTTGGGGTCCCAGAGGCCCACCAAATGACACCTGGCCCCTTCCCAGCAAGCGAACGGACCCCAGCGGCTCGCCAAATGACACTTGGCATCTTCCCAGCGCGCGCGCAGGCCCCAGCAATCCCGCGCAGGGTCCTACCGGCTCGCCAAACGACACCTGCGATCTTCAAAGCGTACGCACAGGCCCCAGAGACCCCGCGCCGGGTCCCAGAGGCTCACCAAACGATACCTACGAACTTCCCAGCGCACGAACAGGCCACAGCGACCACCCGCGGGGTCCCAGCAGCTCCCCAAACGACACCTGGCACCTTCCCAGCACGCGCACAGGCCCCAGAGACCCAGTGCGGGGTCTCTGCGGCCCGCCAAACGATACCTGGCACCTTCCCAGCCCGCGAACGGATATCAGCAAACCCTCGCAGGATCCCAGCGGCTTGCGAAACGACACCTGGCACCTTCCCAGAGCGCGCACAGGCCCCAGCGACCCCTGGATGGGGTCCCAGTGACTCGCAGCAGCTCGCCAAATGACACCTGGTACCTTTCCAGCGCGCACGGGCTGCAGCGACCCCGCGCAGGGTCCCAGCGGCCCGCCAAACAACACCTGGCACCTTCCCAGCGAGCGAACGGGCCCCAGCGGCTCACCAAATGACACCTGGCACCTTCCCAGCGCTTGCACGGGCCCCACCGACTCCTTGCGGGCTCCAGCGGCTCGCCAAATGACACCTGCTACCTTCCCAGCGCACATGGTCCCCAACGACCCCGCTTGGGGTCCCAGAGGCCCACCAAATGACACCTGGCCCCTTCCCAGCAAGCGAACGGACCCCAGCGGCTCGCCAAATGACACTTGGCATCTTCCCAGCGCGCGCGCAGGCCCCAGCAATCCCGCGCAGGGTCCTACCGGCTCATCAAACGACACCTGCGATCTTCAAAGCGTACGCACAGGCCCCAGAGACCCCGCACCGGGTCCCAGAGGCTCGCCAAACGATACCTACGACCTTCCCAGCGCACGAACAGGCCACAGCGACCTCCCGCAGGGTCCCAGCGGCCCGCCAAACAACACCTGGCACCTTCCCAGCGAGCGAACGGGCCCCAGCGGCTCACCAAATGACACCTGGCACCTTCCCAGCGCGTGCACGGGCCCCACCGACTCCTTGCGGGCTCCAGCGGCTCGCCAAATGACACCTGCTACCTTCCCAGCGCACATGGTCCCCAACGACCCCGCTTGGGGTCCCAGAGGCCCACCAAATGACACCTGGCCCCTTCCCAGCAAGCGAACGGACCCCAGCGGCTCGCCAAATGACACTTGGCATCTTCCCAGCGCGCGCGCAGGCCCCAGCAATCCCGCGCAGGGTCCTACCGGCTCGCCAAACGACACCTGCGATCTTCAAAGCGTACGCACAGGCCCCAGAGACCCCGCGCCGGGTCCCAGAGGCTCGCCAAACGATACCTACGACCTTCCCAGCGCACGAACAGGCCACAGCGACCTCCCGCGGGGTCCCAGCAGCTCGCCAAACGACACCTGGCACCTTCCCAGCCCGCAAATGGATCCCAGAGACCCAGCGTGGGGTCCCAGCGGCTCGAGAAACGACACCTGGCACCTCCTCAGCGCGCCACAGGCACCAGCGACCCCGTGCGGGGTCCCAGCGGCTCGCCAAACGACACCTGTCACCTTCCCGCTGAGCGCACGGGCCCCAGCGACCCCTCGCGTGTTCCCAGCGGCTCACCAAACGACACCTGGCACCTTCCCAGAGCGCGCACAGGCCACAGCGACCCCTGGGCGGGGTCCCAGCGACTTGCCAAATGACACCTGCCACCTTCCCAACGCGTGCACAGGCATCAGCGACCCCGCACGGGGTCCCAGCGGCAAGCCAAACAACACCTGGCACCTTCACAGCGAGCGCTTGGACACAAGCGGCTCGCCAAATAACACCTGGCACCGTCCCAGCGTGCACAGGCCCCAGCAACCCCGAACGGGGTCCCAGTGGTTCGCCAAACAACACCTGGCAGCGTTGCAGTGTGTGCACCGTCACCAGCGACCCCGCGCTGGGTCCCAGAGGCTCTTCAAATGACACCTGGCACCTTTGCAGCATGCACACAGGACCCAGCGACCCTGCGCGGGGTCCCAGAAGCTGGCTAAACGACACCTACCACCTTCCCACGGGGTCCCAGCGGCCTGCCAAACGACACCTGGCACCTTCCCAGCGAGCGAACGGGCCCCAGCGGCTCGCCAAATGACACCTGCCAACATGCCAGCACACACGGGCCCCAGCGATCCCGCGCAGGGTCCAATAGAGCCGCAAAACGAAACCTGGCACCTTCCCAGCATGCGAACGGGCCCCATCGGCTCGCCACATGACAACTGCTAACTTCCCAGCGCGCACGGGCCCCAGCGACACCGCGCAGGGTCCAAGAGGCCCGCCAAACAAAACCTGACACCTTCCCAGCAAGCGAACGGGCCCCAGCGACCCCGCGCAGAGTCCCAGCGGCTCACTAAATAACACCTGCCACCTTCCCAGCACGCGCACGGACCCCAGCGATACCGCGCGGGGTCGCAGCAGCTCGCCAAATGACACCTGGTAACTTTCCAGTGCGCACGGGCCGCAGCGACCTTGCGCGGGGTCCCAGCGGCCCGCCAAACGACACCTGGCACCTTCCCAGCGAGTGAACGGGCCCCAGCGGCTCACCAAATGACACCTGGCACCTTCCCAGCGCGTGCACGGGCCCCACAGACCCCGTGCGGGCTCCAGCGGCTCGCCAAATGACTCCTGCTACCTTCCCAGCGCACACGGTCCCCAACGACCCCGCTCGGGGTCCCAGAGGCTTGCCAAACGATACCTACGACCTTCCCAGCACACGAACAGGCCACAGCGACCTCCCGCGGGGTCCCAGCAGCTCGCCAAACGACACCTGGCACCTTCCCAGCCCGCAAATGGATCCCAGAGACCCAGCGTGGGGTCCCAGCGGCTCGAGAAACGACACCTGGCACCTCCTCAGCGCGCCACAGGCACCAGCGACCCCGTGCGGGGTCCCAGCGGCTCGCCAAACGACACCTGTCACCTTCCCGCTGAGCGCACGGGCCCCAGCGACCCCTCGCGTGTTCCCAGCGGCTCACCAAACGACACCTGGCACCTTCCCAGAGCGCGCACAGGCCACAGCGACCCCTGGGCGGGGTCCCAGCGACTTGCCAAATGACACCTGCCACCTTCCCAGCGCGTGCACAGGCATCAGCGACCCCGCACGGGGTCCCAGCGGCAAGCCAAACAACACCTGGCACCTTCCCAGCGAGCGCTTGGACACAAGCGGCTTGCCAAATAACACCTGGCACCTTCCCAGCGTGCACAGGCCCCAGCAACCCCGAACGGGGTCCCAGTGGTTCGCCAAACAACACCTGGCAGCGTTGCAGTGTGTGCACCGTCACCAGCGACCCCGCGCTGGGTCCCAGAGGCTCTTCAAATGACACCTGGCACCTTTGCAGCATGCACACAGGACCCAGCGACCCTGCGCGGGGTCCCAGAAGCTGGCTAAACGACACCTACCACCTTCCCAGCGCGTGCACGGAACCCATAGACCCCGCACGGGGTCCCAGCGGCCTGCCAAACGACACCTGGCACCTTCCCAGCGAGCGAACGGGCCCCAGCAGCTCGCCAAATGACACCTGCCAACATGCCAGCACACACGGGCCCCAGCGATCCCGCGCAGGGTCCAATAGAGCCGCAAAACGAAACCTGGCACCTTCCCAGCATGCGAACGGGCCCCATCGGCTCGCAACATGACAACTGCTAACTTCCCAGCGCGCACGGGCCCCAGCGACACCGCGCAGGGTCCAAGAGGCCCGCCAAACAAAACCTGACACCTTCCCAGCAAGCGAACGGGCCCCAGCGACCCCGCGCAGAGTCCCAGCGGCTCACTAAATAACACCTGCCACCTTCCCAGCACGCGCACGGACCCCAGCGATACCGCGCGGGGTCGCAGCAGCTCGCCAAATGACACCTGGTAACTTTCCAGTGCGCACGGGCCGCAGCGACCTTGCGCGGGGTCCCAGCGGCCCGCCAAACGACACCTGGCACCTTCCCAGCGAGTTTACGGGCCCCAGCGATACCGCGCGGGGTCGCAGCAGCTCGCCAAATGACACCTGGTAACTTTCCAGTGCGCACGGGCCGCAGCGACCTTGCGCGGGGTCCCAGCGGCCCGCCAAACGACACCTGGCACCTTCCCAGCGAGTGAACGGGCCCCAGCGGCTCACCAAATGACACCTGGCACCTTCCCAGCGCGTGCACGGGCCCCACAGACCCCGTGCGGGCTCCAGCGGCTCGCCAAATGACTCCTGCTACCTTCCCAGCGCACACGGTCCCCAACGACCCCGCTCGGGGTCCCAGAGGCTTGCCAAACGATACCTACGACCTTCCCAGCACACGAACAGGCCACAGCGACCTCCCGCGGGGTCCCAGCAGCTCGCCAAACGACACCTGGCACCTTCCCAGCACGCGCACAGGCCCCAGAGACCCAGGGCGTGGTCTCTGCGGCCTGCCAAACGATACCTGGCACCTTCCCAGCCCGCGAACGGATATCAGCAACCCCTCGCGGGATCCCAGCGGCTTGCGAAACGACACCTGGCACCTCCTCAGCGCGCGCACAGGCACCAGCGACTCTGTGCGCCGTCCTAGCGGCTCGCAAAACGACACCTGGCACCTTCCCAGCGCGTGCACAAGGCATCAGCAACACCGCACGGGGTCCCAGCGGGTCGCCAAACGACAACTGGCAGCGTCTCAGCGTGTGCACCGTCACCAGCGACCCCGCGCGGGGTCCAAGCTGCTCACAGAAACGACATCTGGCACCTTCCCAGTGCGAGCACGCACCCCAGCGATACTGCGCGGGGTCCAAGAGGCTGGCCAAACTACACCTACCACCTTCCCAGCGCGCACACCGACCCCAGCGACCCCGTGCAGAGTCCCAGCGAGTGAACGGGCCCCAACGGCTCACCAAATGACACCTGGCACCTTCCCAGCGCACACGGTCCCCAACGACCCCGCTCGGGGTCCCAGAGGCCCGCCAAATGACACCTGGCCCCTTCCCAGCAAGCGAACGGACCCCAGCGGCTCGCCAAATGACACTTGGCATCTTCCCAGCGTGCACAGGCCCCAGCAATCCCGCGCAGGGTCCTACCGGCTCGCCAAAAGACACCTGCGATCTTCAAAGCGTACGCACAGGCCCCAGAGACCCCGCGCCGGGTCCCAGAGGCTCACCAAACGATACCTACGACCTTCCCAGCGCACGAGCAGGCCACAGCGACCTCCCGCGGGGTCCTAGGAGCTCGCCAAATGACACCTGGCACCTTCCAGCACGCGCACGGGCCCCAGCGACCCAGCGCAGGGTCTCTGCGGCCCGCCAAACGACACCTGGCACTTTCCCTGCCCGCGAACGTATATCAGCGACCCCTCGCGGGATCCCAGCGGCTTGCGAAACGACACCTGGCACCTCCTCAGCGCGCGCACAGGCACCAGCGACTATGTGCGGCGTCCAAGCGGCTCGCCAAACGACACCTGGCACCTTCCCGCTGAGCGCACGGGCCCCAGCGACCCCTCACGTGTTCCCAGCGGCTCACCAAACGACACCTGGCACCTTCCCAGCGAGCGCTTGGACACTAGCGGCTCGCCAAATAACACCTGGCACCTTCCCAGCGTGCACAGGCCCCAGCAACCCCGAACGGGGTCCCAGCGGTTCGCCAAACGACACCTGGCAGCGTCTCAGTGTGTGCACCATCACCAGCGACCCAGTGCGGGGTCCCTGCGGCCCGCCAAACGACACCTGGCACCTTCCCAGCCCGCGAACGGATATCAGCGACCCCTCGCGCGATCCCAGCAGCTCGCGAAACGACACCTGGCACCTCCTCAGCGCGCCACAGGCACCAGCGACTCCGTGCGGGGTCCCAGCGGCTCGCCAAACGACACCTGGCCCCTTACCGCTGAGCGCACGGGCCCCAGCGACCCCTCGCGTGTTCCCAGCGGCTCACCAAATGACACCTGGCACCTTCCCAGAGCGCGCACAGGCCCCAGCGACCCCTGGGCGGGGTCCCAGTGACTCGCCAAATGACACCTGCCACCTTCCCAGTGCGTGCACGGACCCCAGCGACCCCTCGCATGTTCCCAGTGGCTCGCCCAACGACACCTGGCACCTTCCCAGCGAGCGCTTGGACACAAGCGGCTCGCCAAATAACACCTGGCACCTTCCCAGCGTGCACAGGCCCCAGCAACCCCGAACGGAGTCCCAGAGGTTCGCCAAACGACACCTGGCAGAGTCTCAGTGTGTGCACCGTCACCAGTGACCCCGCGCGGGGTCCCAGAGGCTCATCAAATGACACCTGGCACCTTCGCAGCATTCACACAGGACCCAGCGACCCCGCGCGGGGTCCCAGAGGATGGCCAAACGACACCTACCACCTTACCAGCGCGTGCACCCGCCACAGCAACCCCGTACTGGGTCCCAGAGACTCGCCAAACGACACCTGGCACCTTCCCAGCGAGCGAACGGGCACCAGCGGCTCGCCAAATGACACCTGCCAACATGCCAGCACACACGGGCCCAAGCGATCCCGCGCAGGGTCCAATAGGGCCGCCAAACGAAACCTGGCACCTTCCCAGCAAGTGAATGGGCCCCAGCGGCTCGCCAAATGACAGCTGCTAACTTCCCAGCGCGCACAGACCCCAGCGACACCGCGCAGGGTCCAAGAGGACCGCCAAACGAAACCTGGCACGTTCTCAGCAAGTGAACGGGCCCCAGCGACCCCGCGCAGAGTCCCAGCGGCTCACTAAATGACACGTGCCACCTTCCCAGCGTGCGCACGGGCCCCAGCAATCCTGCGCGGGGTCCTAGCGGCTCGCCAAACGACACTTGCAACATTCAAAGCGCACTCACGGGCCCCAGAGACCCCGCACCGCATCCCAGAGGCTTCCCAGCGCGCACACGGACCCCAGCGACCCCGCACGGGGTCCGAGCAGCTCGACCTGGCACCCTCACAGCGAGCGCACGAGTCCCAGCGGCTCGCAAAACGACACCTACCACCTTACCAGCGCGTGCACCCGCCACAGCAACCCCGTACTGGGTCCCAGAGACTCGCCAAACAACACCTGGCACCATCCCAGCGCGCGCACTACCCCCAGCGACCCCGCACGGGGTCCCAGCGGCTCGCCAAACGACACATGCGACCTTCAAAGCGCATGCACAGGCCCCAGAGACCCCGCAACGCATCCCAGAGGCTCGCCAAACAAGACCTAGGACATTCCCAGCGCACGGACGGGCCACTGTGACCCCCCGCGGGGTCCAATGGGCTCGCCAAACGACATCTGGAACCTTCCCAGCCCGCGAACGGATCCCAGCGACCCCTCGCGGGATCCCAGCGGCTCGCGAAACGACACCTGGCACCTTCCCAGCGAGCAAGCGGGCCCCAGCGGCTCACCAAATGACACCTGGCACCTTCCCAGCGCGTGCACGGGCCCCACCGACCCCGTGCGGGCTCCAGCGGCTCGCCAAATAACACCTGCTACCTTCCCAGCGCACACGGTCCCCAACGACCCCGCTCGGGGTCCCAGGGGCCCGCCAAATGACACCTGGCCCCTTCCCAGCAAGCGAACGGGCCCCAGCGGTTCGCCAAATGAAACTTGGCATCATCCCAGTGCAGGCACGGGCCCCAGAGACCCCGCGCCGGGTCCCAGAGGCTCGCCAAACGATACCTACGACATTCCCAGCGCACGAACAGGCCACAGCGACCTCCCGTGGGGTCCCAGCAGCTCGCCAAACAACACCTGGCACCTTCCCAGCACGCGCACGGGCCCCAGAGACCCAGCACAGGGTCTCTGTGGCCCGCCAAATGACACCTGGCACCTTCCCAGAGCGCACGGGCCCCAGCGACCCCACGCGTGTTCCCAGCAGCTCGGCAAAAGACACCTGGCACCTTCCCAGCGAGCGAACGGGCCCCTGCGGCCCGCCAAATGACACCTGGCACCTTCCCAGCCCGCGAACGGATATCAGCAGCGGCTCGCGAAACGACACCTGGCACCTCCTCAGCGCGCCACAGGCACCAGCGACTCCGTGCGGCGTCCCAGCGGTTCACCAAACGACACCTGGCACCTTCCCAGACACAGGCCCCAGCGACCCCTGGGCGTGGTCCCTGCGACTTGCCAAATGACACCTGCCACCTTCATAGCGCGTGCACGGACCCCAGCGACCCCACGCATGTTCCCAGCGGCTCGCCCAACGACACCTGGCACCTTCCCAGCGAGCTCTTGGACACAAGCGGCTCGCCAAATAACACCTGGCACCTTCCCAGCGTGCACAGGCCCCAGCAACCCCGAACGGAGTCCCAGCGGTTCGCCAAACGACACCTGGCAGCATCTCAGTGTGTGCACCGTCACCAGCGACCCCGCGCGGGTTCCCAGAGGCTGGCCAAACGACACCTACCACCTTACCAGCGCGTGCACCCGCCACAGCAACCCCGTACTGGGTCCCACAGACTCGCCAAACGACACCTGGCACCTTCCCAACGAGGGAACGGGCCCCAGCGGCTCGCCAAATGACACCTGCCAACATGCCAGCACACACACACCCTAGCGATCCCGCGCAGGGTCAAAGAGGCCCGCCAAACGAAACCTGGCACCATCCCAGCGTGCGGACGGGCCCCAGCGACCCTGCGCGTGGTCCGAGCAGCTCGACAAACGACACCTGGCACCTTCACAGCGAGCGCACGAGTCCCAGCGGCTCGCAAAACGACACTTACCACCTTACCAGCGCGTGCACCCGCCACAGCAACCCCGTACTGGGTCCCAGAGTCTTGCCAAACAACACCTGGCACCATCCCAGCGCGCGCACTACCCCCAGCGACCCCTCGCGTGTTCCCAGCAGCTCGCTAAATGACACCTGCCACCTTCCCAGCGCGCGCACAGGCCCCAGAAATCCCGTGCAGGGTCCTAGCGGCTCGTCAAACGACACCTGCAATCTCCAACGCGTACGCACGGGCCCCAGAGACCCCGCGCCAGGTCCCGGAGGCTTGTCAAACGATACCTACGACCTTCCCAGCGCACGAACGGGACACAGCGACCTCCTGCGGGATCCCAGCAGCTCGCCAAACGACACCTGGCACCTTCCCAGCACGCGCACGGGCCCCAGAGACCCAGCACGGGGTCCCTGCGGCCCGCCAAACGACACCTGGCACCTCCTCAGCGCGCGCACAGGCACCAGAGACTCCGTGCGGGGTCCCAGCGGCTCGCCAAACGATACCTGGCACCTTCCCGCTGAGCGCACGGGCCACAGCGACCCCTGGGCGGGGTCCCAGCGACCTACCAAATGACACCTATCACCTTCCCAGCGCATGCACGGACCCCAGCGACCCCTCACATGTTCCCAGCGGCTCGCAAAACGACACCTGGCACCTTCCCAGCGCGTGCACAAGGCATCAGCAACACCGCACGGGGTCCCAGCGGGTCGCCAAACGACAACTGGCAGCGTCTCAGCGTGTGCACCGTCACCAGCGACCCCGTGCGGGGTCCAAGCTGCTCACAGAAACGACATCTGGCACCTTCCCAGCGCGAGCACGCACCCCAGCGATACTGCGCGGGGTCCAAGAGGCTGGCCAAACTACACCTACCACCTTCCCAGCGCGCACACTGACCCCAGCGACCCCGCACGGGGTCCGAGCAGCTCGACAAACGACACCTACCACCTTACCAGCGTGTGCACCCGCCACAGCAACCCCGTACTGGGTCCCAGAGACTCGCCAAACAACACCTGGCACCATCCCAGCGCGTGCACTACACCCAGCGACCCCGCGCGGGGTCCCAGCGGCTCGCCAAATTAAACCTGCCACCATCCCAGCGCGCGCACGGGCCCCAGCAATCCCGCGCGGGGTCCTAACGGCTCGCCAAACGACACATGCGACCTTCAAAGCGCATGCACGGGCCCCAGAGACCCCGCACCGCATCCCAGAGGCTCGCCAAACAAGACCTAGGACATTCCCAGCGCACGGACGGGGTCCAAGGGGCTCGCCAAACGACATCTGGCACCTTCCCAGCCCGCGCACGGACCCCAGCGATACCGTGCGGTGTCGCAGCAGCTTGCCAAATGACACCTGGTAACTTTCCAGCGCGCACGGGCCGCAGCGACCCCGCGCGGGGTCCCAGCGGCCCGCCAAACGACACCTGGCACCTTCCCAGCGAGCGAACGGGCCCCAGCGGCTCGCCAAATGACACCTGCTACCTTTCCAGCGCGCACACGGTCCCCAACGACCCCGCTCGGGGTCCCAGAGGCCCACCAAATGACACCTGGCCCCTTCCCAGCAAGCGAACGGGCCCCAGCGGCTCGCCAAATGACACTTGGCATCTTCCCAGCACGCGCAAAGGCCCCAGCAATCCCGCGCAGGGTCCTAGCGGCTCGCCAAACGACACCTGCGATCTTCAAAGCGTACACACGGGCCCCAGAGACCCCGCTCCTGGTCCCAGAGGCTTGCCAAACGATACCTACGACCTTCCCAGCATGAACAGGCCACAGCGACCTTCCGCGGGGTCCCAGCAGCTCCCCAAACGACACCTGGCACCTTCCCAGCACGCGCACCAGAGACCCAGTGCAGGGTCTCTGCGGCCCGCCAAACGATACCTGGCACCTTCCCAGCCCGCGAACGGATATCAGCAAACCCTCGCAGGATCCCAGCGGCTTGCGAAACGACACCTGGCACCTTCCCAGAGCGCGCACAGGCCCCAGCGACCCCTGGATGGGGTCCCAGCGACTCGCCAAATCACACCTGGCACCTTCCCAGCGAGCGAACAGGCCCCAGCGGCCCGCCAAACGACACCTGGCACCTTCCCAGCCCGCGAATGGATCCCAGCGACCCCTCGTGAGATCCCAGCAGCTCGCGAAACGACACCTGGCACCTTCGCAGCGTGCACACCGGACCCAACGACCCCGTGCTGGGTCCCAGAGGCGGGCCAAACGACATCTGCCACCTTCCCAGCACGCGCACAGACCCCAGCGACCCCACGCGGGGTCCCAGCGGCCCGCCAAACGACACCTGGCACCTTCCCAGCGAACGAACGGGCCCCAGCGGCTCACCAAATGACACCTGGCACCTTCCCGGAGCGAGAACGGTCCCCAACGACCCCGCTCGTGGTCCCAGAGGCTCGCCAAATGACACCTGGCACCTTCCCAGCAAGCGAGCGGGTCCCAGAGGCTCGCCAAACGATACCTACGACCTTCCCAGCGCACGAACGGGCCATAGCGACCCCCCGCAGGGTCCCAGCAGCTCGCCAAACGACACCTGGCACCTTCCCAGCACGAGCACGGGCCCCAGAGACCAAGTGCGGGTTCCCGCGGCGCGCCAAACGACACCTGGCACCTTTGCAGAGCGCACACAGGACCCAGCGACCCCTCCTGGGGTCCCAGAGGCGGGCCAAACGATATCTGCCACCTTCCCAGCACGCGCACGGAACCCAGCGATACCGCGCGGGGTCGCAGCAGCTCGCCAAATGACACCTGGTACCTTTCCAGCGCGCACGGGCCGCAGCGACCCCGCGCAGGGTCCCAGCGGCCCGCCAAACAACACCTGGCACCTTCCCAGCGAGCGAACGGGCCCCAGCGGCTCACCAAATGACACCTGGCACCTTCCCAGCGCGTGCACGGGCCCCACCGACTCCGTGCGGGCTCCAGCGGCTCGCCAAATGACACCTGCTACCTTCACAGCGCACACGGTCCCCAACGACCCCGCTTGGGGTCCCAGAGGCCCACCAAATGACACCTGGCCCCTTCCCAGCAAGCGAACGGACCCCAGCGGCTCGCCAAATGACACTTGGCATCTTCCCAGCGCGCGCACAGGCCCCAGCAATCCCGCGCAGGGTCCTACCGGCTCGCCAAACGACACCTGCGATCTTCAAAGCGTACGCACGGGCCCCAGAGACCCCGCGCCGGGTCCCAGAGGCTCGCCAAACGATACCTACGACCTTCCCAGCGCACAAACAGGCCACAGCGACCTCCCGCGGGGTCCCAGCAGCTCGCCAAACGACACCTGGCACCTTCCCAGAGCGCACACAGGCCGCAGCGACCCCTGGGTGGGGTCCCAGCGACTCGCCAAATCACACCTGGCACCTTCCCAGCGAGCGAACGGGCCCCAGCGGCTCGCCAAATGACACCTGCCAACATGCCAGCACACACGGGCCCCAGCGATCCCGCGCAGGGTCCAATAGAGCTGCAAAACGAAACCTGGCACCTTCCCAGCATGCGAACGGGCCCCATCGGCTCGCCACATGACAACTGCTAACTTCCCAGCGCGCACGGGCCCCAGCGACACCGCGCAGGGTCCAAGAGGCCCGCCAAACAAAACCTGACACCTTCCCAGCAAGCGAACGGGCCCCAGCGACCCCGCGCAGAGTCCCAGCGGCTCACTAAATAACACCTGCCACCTTCCCAGCACGCGCACGGACCCCAGCGATACCGCGCGGGGTCGCAGCAGCTCGCCAAATGACACCTGGTAACTTTCCAGCGCGTGCACTGGCCCCAGCGACCCCGCACGGAGTCCCAGCAGCTCGCTAAATAAGAACATAAGAACATAAGAAAGTTTACAAACGAGAGGAGGCCATTCAGCCCATCTTGCTCGTTTGGTTTAGTAGCTTATTGATCCCAGAATCTCATCAAGCAGCTTCTTGAAGGATCCCAGGGTGTCAGCTTCAACAACATTACTGGGGAGTTGGTTCCAGACCCTCACAATTCTCTGTGTAAAAAAATGCCTCCTATTTTCTGTTCTGAATGCCCCTTTATCTAATCTCCATTTATGACCCCTGGTCCTTTTTTCTTTTTTCAAGTCAAAGAAGTCCCCCGGGTTGACATTGTCTATACCTTTTAGGATTTTGAATGTTTGAATCAGATCGCCGCGTAGTCTTCTTTGTTCAAGACTGAATAGATTCAATTCTTTTAGCCTGTCTGCATACGACATGCCTTTTAAACCTGGTATAATTCTGGTTGCTCTGCGGGGTCTCTGTTGACACCTGCCACCTTCCCAGTGTGCGCACGGGCCCCAGCAATCCTGCGCGGGCTTCCAGTGGCTCACCAGATGACACCTACCAGCTTCTCAACGTGCACGGTCCCCAGCCACACCGCGCGGGGTCCCAGAGGCCCACCAAATGACACCTGGCACCTTCACAGCTTGTGCAAGTGCCCCAGCAACCCCGCACGTAGTCCCAGCAGCTCGCTAAATGACACCTGCCACCTTCAAAGCACACGCACGGGACCCCGAGACCCCGCGCCGGGTCCCAGAGGCTCGCCAAACGATACCTACGTCTTTCCCAGCGCACGAACGGGCCACAGCGACCCCCCGTGGGGTCCAAGCAGCTCGCCAAATGACACTTGGCACCTTCCCAGCGCGTGCATGTGCCCCAACAACCACGTTCGGGGTCCCACAGACTCGCCAAATGACACCTGGCACATTCCCAGAGCGCGCACGAACACCAGTGACCCCGCGCGGGGTCCCAGCGGCAAGCCAAATGACACCTGGCACTTTCCCACTGAGCGCACGGGCCCCAGCAACTCCTCGCGTGTTCCCAGCGGCTCGCCAAACAACACCTGGCACCTTCCACAGCGCGCACAGACCCCAGCGACCCCTGGGCGGGGTTCCAGCGACTCGCCAAATGACACCTGCCACCTTCCCAGCGCGCGAACAGGCCACAGCGACTTCCCGCGGGGTCCCAGCAGCTCGCCAAACGACACCTGCCACCTTCCCAGCGCGCGCACAGGCCCCAGCAATCCCGCGCAGGGTCCTAGCGGCTCGCCAAACGACACCTGCAATCTTCAAAGCGTACGCACGGGCCCCAGAGACCGTGCGGGGTCGCAGCAGCTCGCCAAATTACACCTGGTACCTTTCCAGCGCGCACGGGCCGCAGCGACCCCGCGCAGGGTCCCAGTGGCCCACCAACCGACACCTGGCACCTTCCCAGCGAGCGAACGGGCCCCAGCGGCTCACCAAATGACACCTGGCACCTTCCCAGCACGTGCACGGGCCCCACCGACTCCGTGCGGGCTCCAGCGGCTCGCCAAATAACACCTGCTACCTTCCCAGCGCACACGGTCCCCAACGACCCCGCTTGGGGTCCCAGAGGCCCGCCAAATGACACCTGGCCCCTTCCCAGCAAGCGAACAGACCCCAGCAGCTCGCCAAATGACACTTGGCATCTTCCCAGCGCGCGCAAAGGCCCCAGCAATCCCGCGCAGGGTCCTACCGGCTCGCCAAAATACACCTGCGATCTTCAAAGCGTACGCACGGGCCCCAGAGACCCCGCGCCGGGTCCCAGAGGCTCGCCAAACGATACCTACGACCTTCCCAGCACACGAAAAGGCCACAGCGACCTCCCACGGGGTCCCAGCAGCTCGCCAAACGACACCTGGCACCTTCCAAGAGCACGCACAGGCCCCAGCGACCCCTGGGTGGGGTCCCAGCGACTCGCCAAATCACACCTGGCACCTTCCCAGCGAGCGAACAGGCCCCAGCGGCCCGCCAAACGACACCTGGAACCTTCCCAGTCCACGAACGGATATCAGCGACCCCTCGCGCGATCCCAGCGGCTCGCGAAACGACACCTGGCACCTCCTCAGCGCGCCACAGGCACCAGCGACTCCGTGCGGGGTCCCAGCGGCTCGCCAAACGACACCTGGCACCTTCCCGCTGAGCGCACAGGCCCCAGAGACCCAGCGCGGGGTCCCCGCGGCCCGCCAAACGACACCTGGCATCTTCCCAGCCCGCGAACGGATCCCAGCGACCCCTCCTGGGATCCCAGCGGCTCGCGAAACGACACCTGGCACCTCCTCAGCGCGTGCACAGGCACCAGCGACTCCGTGCGGGGTCCCAGCAGCTCGCCAAACGACACTTGGCACCTTCCCACTGAGCGCACGGGCCCCAGTGACCCCTCGCGTGTTCCCAGCGGCTCGCCAAACGACACCTGGCACCTTCCCAGCGCGTGCACTGGCCCCAGAGACCCCGCACGGAGTCCCAGCAGCTCGCTAAATAAGAACATAAGAACATAAGAAAGTTTACAAACGAGAGGAGGCCATTCAGCCCATCTTGCTCGTTTGGTTGTTAGTAGCTTATTGATCCCAGAATCTCATCAAGCAGCTTCTTGAAGGATCCCAGGGTGTCAGCTTCAACAACATTACTGGGGAGTTGGTTCCAGACCCTCACAATTCTCTGTGTAAAAAAAATGCCTCATATTTTCTGTTCTGAATGCCCCTTTTACTAATCTCCATTTATGACCCCTGGTCCTTTTTTCTTTTTTCAAGTCAAAGAAGTCCCCCGGGTTGACATTGTCTATACCTTTTAGGATTTTGAATGTTTGAATCAGATCGCCGCGTAGTCTTCTTTGTTCAAGACTGAATAGATTCAATTCTTTTAGCCTGTCTGCATACGACATGCCTTTTAAACCTGGGATAATTCTGGTTGCTCTGCGGGGTCTCTGTTGACACCTGCCACCTTCCCAGTGTGCGCACGGGCCCCAGCAATCCCGCGCGGGCTTCCAGTGGCTCACCAAATACACCTACCAGCTTCTCAATGTGCACGGTCCCCAGCCACACCGCGCGGGGTCCCAGAGGCCCACCAAATGACACCTGGCACCTTCACAGCTTGTGCAAGTGCCCCAGCAACCCTGCACATAGTGCCAGCAGATCACTAAATGACACCTGCCACCTTCAAAGCACACACACGAGACCCCGAGACCACGCGCCGGGTCCCAGAGGCTCGCCAAACGATACCTACGTCTTTCCCAGCGCATGAACGGGCCACAGCGACCCCCCGTGAGGTCCAAGCGGCTCGCCAAATGACACTTGGCACCTTCCAGCACGTGCATGTGCCCCAACAACCACGTTCGGGGTCCCACAGACTCGCCAAATGACACCTGGCACATTCCCAGAGCGCGCACAAACACCAGTGACCCCGCGCGGGGTCCCAGCGGCTAGCCAAATGACACCTGGCACTTTCCCACTGAGCGCACGGGCCCCAGCGACCCCTCGCGTGTTCCCAGCGGCTCGCCAAACAACACCTGGCACCTTCCAGAGCGCGCACAGGCCCCAGAAATACCGCGCAGGGTCCTAGCGGCTCGCCAAACGACACCTGCGATCTTCAAAGCGTACGCACGGGCCCCAGAGACCGCGTGGGGTCGCAGCAGCTCGCCAAATGACACCTGGCACTTTCCCACTGAGCGCACGGGCCCCAGCGACCCCTGGGCGGGGTCCCAGCGATTCGCCAAATGACACCTGCCACCTTCCCAGCGAGCGCACAGGCCCCAGCAATACCACGCAGGGTCCTAGCGGCTCGCCAAACGACACCTGCGATCTTCAAAGCGTACGCACGGGCCCCAGAGACCGCGCGGGGTCGCACCAGCTCGCCAAATGACACCTGCTACCTTTCCAGCGCGCATGGGCCGCAGCGACCCCGCGGCCCACCAACCGACACCTGGCACCTTCCCAGCGAGCGAATGGGCCCCAGCGGCTCACCAAATGACACCTGGCACCTTCCCAGCGCGTGCACGGGCCCCACCGACTCCGTGCGGGCTCCAGCGGCTCGCCAAATAACACCTGCTACCTTCCCAGCGCACACGGTCCCCAAATACCCCGCTCGGGGTCCCAGAGGCCCGCCAAATGACACCTGGCCCCTTCCCAGCAAGCGAACGGGCCCCAGCAATCCCGCGCAGGGTCCTAGCGGCTCGCCAAACGACACCTGCGATCTTCAAAGCGTACGCACGGGCCCCAGAGACCCCGCGCCGGGTCCCAGAGGCTCGCCAAACGATACCTACGACCGTCCCAGCGCACGAACAGGCCACAGCGACCTCCCGCGGGGTCCCAGCAGCTCGCCAAACGACACCTGGCACCTTCCAAGAGCGCGCACAGGCCCCAGCGACCCCTGGGTGGGGTCCCAGCGACTCGCCAAATCACACCTGGCACCTTCCCAGCCCACGAACGGATATCAGCGACGGCTCGCGAAACGACACCTGGCACCTCCTCAGCGCGCCACAGGCACCAGCGACTCCTTGTGGGGTCCCAGCGGCTCGCCAAACGACACCTGGCACCTTCCCGCTGAGCGCACGGGCCCCAGCGACCCCTCGCGTGTTCCCAGCGGCTCACCAAATGACACCTGGCACCTTCACAGAGCGCGCACAGGCCCCAGCGACCCCTGGACGGGGTCCCAGCGACTTGCCAAATGACACCTGCCACCTTCCCAGCGCGTGCACAGGCATCAGCGACCCCGCACGGGGTCCCAGCGGCAAGCCAAACAACACCTGGCACCTTCCCAGTGAGCGCTTAGACACAAGCGGCTCGCCAAATAACACCTGGCACCTTCCCAGCGTGCACAGGCCCCAGCGACCCCGAACGGGGTCCCAGTGGTTCGCCAAACGACAACTGGCAGCGTCTCAGTGTGTGGACCGTCACCAGCAACCCCGCGCGGGGTCCCAGAGGCTCTTCAAATGACACCTGGCACCTTCGCAGCATGCACACAGGACCCAGCGACCCCGCGCGGGGTCCCCGAGGCTGGCCAAACGACACCTGCCACCTTCCCAGCGCGTGCACGTACCCCATAGACCCCGCACGGGGTCCCAGCAGCCTGCCAAACGACACTTGGCACCTTCCCATCGAGCGAACGGGCCCCAGCGGCTCACCAAATGACACCTGCCAACATGCCAGCACACACGGGCCCCAGAGATCCCGCGCAGGGTCCAATAGAGCCGCCAAACGAAACCTGGCACCTTCCCAGCATGCGAACGGGCCCCATCGGCTCGCCACATGACAGCTGCTAACTTCCCAGCGCGCATGGGCCCCAGCGACACCGCGCTTGGTCCCAGCGGCTAGCCAAACGACACCTGGCACTTTCCCACTGAGCGCACGGGCCCCAGCGACCCCTCGCGTGTTCCCAGCGTCTCGCCAAACAACACCTGGCACCTTCCAGAGCGCGCACAGACCCCAGCGACCCCTGGGCGAGGTCCCAGCTACTCGCCAAATGACACCTGCCACCTTCCGAGCACGCGAACAGGCCAAAGCGACCTCCCGCGGGGTCCCAGCAGCTCGCCAAACGACACCTGGCACCTTCCAAGAGCGCGCACAGGCCCCAGCGACCCCTGGGTGGGGTCCCAGCGACTCGCCAAATCACACCTGGCACCTTCCCAGCGAGCGAACGGGCCCCAGCGGCTCACCAAATGACACCTGGCACCTTCCCAGCGCGTGCACGGGCCCCACAGACTCCGTGCGGGCTCCAGCGGCTCGCCAAATAACACCTGCTACCTTCCCAGCGCACACGGTCCCCAACGACCCCGCTCGGGGTCCCAGAGGCCCACCAAATGACACCTGGCCCCTTCCCAGCAAGCGAACGGACCCCAGCAGCTCGCCAAATGACACTTGGCATCTTCCCAGAGCGCGCACAGACCCCAGCGACCCCAGGGTGGGGTCCCAGCGACTCGCCAAATCACACCTGGCACCTTCACAGCGAGCGAACGGGCCCCAGCGGCCCGCCAAACGACACCTGGAACCTTCCCAGCGAGCGAACGGGCCCCAGCGGCTCACCAAATGACACCTGGCACCTTCCCATCGCGTGCACGGGCCCCACCGACTCCGTGCGGGCTCCAGCGGCTCGCCAAATAACACCTGCTACCTTCCCAGCGCACACGGTCCCCAACGACCCCGCTCGGGGTCCCAGAGGCCCACCAAATGACACCTGGCCCCTTCCCAGCAAGCGAACGGACCCCAGCAGCTCGCCAAATGACACTTGGCATCTTCCCAGCGCGCGCAAAGGCCCCAGCAATCCCGTGTAGGGTCCTACCGGCTCGCCAAACGACACCTGCGATCTTCAAAGCGTACGCACGGGCCCCAGAGACCCCGCGCCGGGTCCCAGAGGCTCGCCAAACGATACCTACGACCTTCCCAGCACACGAACAGGCCACAGCGACCTCCCGCGGGGTCCCAGCAGCTCGCCAAACGACACCTGGCACCTTCCAAGAGCGCGCACAGGCCCCAGCGACCCCAGAGTGGGGCCCCAGCGGCCCGCCAAACGACACCTGGAACCTTCCCAGCCAACGAACGGATATCAGCGACCCCTCGCGCGATCCCAGCGGCTCGCGAAACGACACCTGGCACCTCCTCAGCGCGCCACAGGCACCAGCGACTCCGTGCGGGGTCCCAGCGACTCGCCAAACGACACCTGGCACCTTCCCGCTGAGTGCACGGGCCCCAGCGACCCCTCGCGTGTTCCCAGCGGCTCACCAAACGACACCTGGCACCTTCCCAGAGCGCGCACAGGCCCCAGCGACCCCTGGGCGGGTCCCAGCGACTTGCCAAATGACACCTGCCACCTTCCCAGCGCGTGCACAGGCATCAGCGACCCCGCACGGGGTCCCAGCGGCAAGCCAAACAACACCTGGCACCTTCCCAGAGAGCGCTTGGACACAAGCGGCTCGCCAAATAACACCTGGCACCTTCCCAGCGTGCACAGGCCCCAGCAACCCCGAACGGGGTCCCAATGGTTCGCCAAACGACACCTGGCAGCGTCTCAGTGTGTGGACCGTCACCAGCAACCCCGCGCGGGGTCCCAGAGGCTCTTCAAATGACACCTGGCACCTTCGCAGCATGCACACAGGACCCAGCGACCCCGCGCGGGGTCCCCGAGGCTGGCCAAACGACACCTGCCACCTTCCCAGCGCGTGCACGTACCCCATAGACCCCGCACGGGGTCCCAGCAGCCTGCCAAACGACACTTGGCACCTTCCCATCGAGCGAACGGGCCCCAGCGGCTCACCAAATGACACCTGCCAACATGCCAGCACACACGGGCCCCAGCGATCCCGCGCAGGGTCCAATAGAGCCGCCAAACGAAACCTGGCACCTTCCCAGCATGCGAACGGGCCCCATCGGCTCGCCACATGACAGCTGCTAACTTCCCAGCGCGCATGGGCCCCAGCGACACCGCGCTTGGTCCCAGCGGCTAGCCCCAAACGACACCTGGCACTTTCCCACTGAGCGCACGGGCCCCAGCGACCCCTCGCGTGTTCCCAGCGGCTCGCCAAACAACACCTGGCACCTTCCAGAGCGCGCACAGACCCCAGCGACCCCTGGGCGGGGTCCCAGCTACTCGCCAAATGACACCTGCCACCTTCCGAGCACGCGAACAGGCCACAGCGACCTCCCGCGGGGTCCCAGCAGCTCGCCAAACGACACCTGGCACCTTCCAAGAGCGCGCACAGGCCCCAGCGACCCCTGGGTGGGGTCCCAGCGACTCGCCAAATCACACCTGGCACCTTCCCAGCGAGCGAACGGGCCCCAGCGGCTCACCAAATGACACCTGGCACCTTCCCAGCGCGTGCACGGGCCCCACCGACTCCGTGCGGGCTCCAGCGGCTCGCCAAATAACACCTGCTACCTTCCCAGCGCACACGGTCCCCAACGACCCCGCTCGGGGTCCCAGAGGCCCGCCAAATGACACCTGGCCCCTTCCCAGCAAGCGAACGGACCCCAGCAGCTCGCCAAATGACACTTGGCATCTTCCCAGCGCGCGCAAAGGCCCCAGCAATCCCGCGCAGGGTCCTACCGGCTCGCCAAACGACACCTGCGCTCTTCAAAGCGTACGCACGGGCCCCAGAGACCCCGCGCCGGGTCCCAGAGGCTCGCCAAACGATACCTACGACCTTCCCAGCGCACGAACAGGCCACAGCGACCTCCCGCGGGGTCCCAGCAGCTCGCCAAACGACACCTGGCACCTTCCAAGAGCGCGCACAGGCCCCAGCGACCCCAGGGTGGGGTCCCAGCGACTCGCCAAATCACACCTGGCACCTTCACAGCGAGCGAACGGGCCCCAGCGGCCCGCCAAACGACACCTGGAACCTTCCCAGCGAGCGAACGGGCCCCAGCGGCTCACCAAATGACACCTGGCACCTTCCCATCGCGTGCACGGGCCCCACCGACTCCGTGCGGGCTCCAGCGGCTCGCCAAATAACACCTGCTACCTTCCCAGCGCACACGGTCCCCAACGACCCCGCTCGGGGTCCCAGAGGCCCACCAAATGACACCTGGCCCCTTCCCAGCAAGCGAACGGACCCCAGCAGCTCGCCAAATGACACTTGGCATCTTCCCAGCGCGTGCAAAGGCCCCAGCAATCCCGTGCAGGGTCCTACCGGCTCGCCAAACGACACCTGCGATCTTCAAAGCGTACGCACGGGCCCCAGAGACCCCGCGCCGGATCCCAGAGGCTCGCCAAACGATACCTACGACCTTCCCAGCACACGAACAGGCCACAGCGACCTCCCGCGGGGTCCCAGCAGCTCGCCAAACGACACCTGGCACCTTCCAAGAGCGCGCACATGCCCCAGCGACCCCAGAGTGGGGTCCCAGCGACTCGCCAAATCACACCTGGCACCATCACAGCGAGCGAACGGGCCCCAGCGGCCCGCCAAACGACACCTGGAACCTTCCCAGCCCACAAACGGATATCAGCGACCCCTCGCGCGATCCCAGCGGCTCGCGAAACGACACCTGGCACCTCCTCAGCGCGCCACAGGCACCAGCGACTCCGTGCGGGGTCCCAGCGGCTCGCCAAACGACACCTGGCACCTTCCCGCTGAGCGCACGGGCCCCAGCGACCCCTCGCGTGTTCCCAGCGGCTCACCAAACGACACCTGGCACCTTCCCAGAGCGCGCACAGGCCCCAGCGACCCCTGGGCGGGTCCCAGCGACTTCCCAAATGACACCTGCCACCTTCCCAGCGCGTGCACAGGCATCAGCGACCCCGCACGGGGTCCCAGCGGCAAGCCAAACAACACCTGGCACCTTCCCAGCGAGCGCTTGGACACAAGCGGCTTGCCAAATAACACCTGGCACCTTCCCAGCGTGCACAGGCCCCAGCAACCCCAAACGGGGTCCCAATGGTTCGCCAAACGACACCTGGCAGAGTCTCAGTGTGTGGACCGTCACCAGCGACCCCACGCGGGGTCCCAGAGGCTCTTCAAATGACACCTGGCACCTTCGCAGCATGCACACAGGACCCAGCGACCCCGCGCGGGGTCCCCGAGGCTGGCCAAACGACACCTGCCACCTTCCCAGCGCGTGCACGTACCCCATAGACCCCGCACGGGGTCCCAGCAGCCTGCCAAACGACACTTGGCACCTTCCCAGCGAGCGAACGGTCCCCAGCGGCTCACCAAATGACACCTGCCAACATGCCAGCACACACGGGCCCCAGCGATCCCGCACAGGGTCCAATAGAGCCGCCAAAAGAAACCTGGCACCTTCCCAGCATGCGAACGGGCCCCATCGGCTCGCCACATGACAGCTGCTAACTTCCCAGCGCGCACGGACCCCAGCGACACCGCGCGGGGTCCCAGCGGCTAGCCAAACGACACCTGGCACTTTCCCACTGAGCGCACGGACCCCAGCAACCCCTCGCGTGTTCCCAGCGGCTCGCCAAACAACACCTGGCACCTTCCAGAGCGCGCACAGACCCCAGCTACCCCTGGGCGGGGTCCCAGCGACTCGCCAAATGACACCTGCCACCTTCCCAGAGCGCGCACAGGCCCCAGCAATCCCGCGCAGGGTCCTAGCGGCTCGCCAAACGACACCTGCGATCTTCAAAGCGTACGCACGGGCCCCAGAGACTGCGCGGGGTCGCAGCAGCTCGCCAAATGACACCTGGTACCTTTCCAGCATGCACGGGCCGCAGCGACCCCGCGCAGGGTCCCAGCGGCCCACCAACCGACACCTGGCACCTTCCCAGCGAGCGAACAGGCCCCAGCGGCTCACCAAATGACACCTGGCACCTTCCCAGCGCGTGCACGGGCCCCACCGACTCCGTGCGGGCTCCAGCGGCTCGCCAAATAACACCTGCTACCTTCCCAACGTACACGGTCCCCAACGACCCCGCTCGGGGTCCCAGAGGCCCGCCAAATGACACCTGGCCCCTTCCCAGCAAGCGAACGGACCCCAGCGGCTCGCCAAATGACACTTGGCATCTTCCCAGCGCGCGCACAGGCCCCAGCAATCCCGCGCAGGGTCCTACCGGGTCGCCAAACGACACCTGCGATCTTCAAAGCGTACGCACAGGCCCCAGAGACCCCGCGCCGGGTCCCAGAGGCTCGCCAAACGATATCTACGACCTTCCCAGCGCACGAACAGGCCACAGCGACCTCTCGCGGGGTCCCAGCAGCTCGCCAAACGACACCTGGCACCTTCCAAGAGCGCGCACAGGCCCCAGCGACCCCTGGGTGGGGTCCCAGCGACTCGCCAAATCACACCTGGCACCTTCCCAGCGCGTGCACAGGCATCAGCGACCCCGCGTAGGGTCCCAGCGGCCCACCAACCGACACCTGGCACCTTCCCAGCGAGCGAACGGGCTCCAGCGGCTCACCAAATAACACCTGCTACCTTCCCAACGCACACGGTCCCCAACGACCCCGCTCGGGGTCCCAGAGGCCCGCCAAATGACACCTGGCCCCTTCCCAGCAAGCGAACGGACCCCAGCGGCTCGCCAAATGACACTTGGCATCTTCCCAGCGCGCGCACAGGCCCCAGCAATCCCGCGCAGGGTCCTACCAGGTCGCCAAACGACACCTGCGATCTTCAAAGCGTACGCACGGGCCCCAGAGACCCCGCGCCGGGTCCCAGAGGCTCGCCAAACGATACCTACGACCTTCCCAGCGCACGAACAGGCCACAGCGACCTCCCGCGGGGTCCCAGCAGCTCGCCAAACGACACCTGGCACCTTCCAAGAGCGCGCACAGGCCCCAGCGACCCCTGGGTGGGGTCCCAGCGACTCGCCAAATCACACCTGGCACCTTCCCAGCGAGCCCCATCGGCTCGCCACATGACATCTGGCACCTTCCCAGCGCGAGCACGCACCCCAGCGATACCGCGCGGGGTCCAAGAGGCTGGCCAAACTACACCTACCACCTTCCCAGCGCGCACACGGACCCCAGCGACCCCGCACGGGGTCCGAGCAGCTCGACAAACAACACCTGGCACCTTCACAGCGAGCGCACGAGTCCCAGCGTCTCGCAAAACGACACCTACCACCTTACCAGCGTGTGCACCCGCCACAGCAACCCCGTACTGGGTCCCAGAGACTCGCCAAACAACACCTGGCACCATCCCAGCGCGCGCACTACCCCCAGCGACCCCGCGCGGGGTCCCAGCGGCTTGCCAAATTAAACCTGCCACCGTCCCAGCGCGCGCAAAGGCCCCAGCAATCCCGCGCAGGGTCCTACCGGCTCGCCAAACGACACCTGCGATCTTCAAGGCGTACGCACGTGCCTCAGAGACCCCGCGCCGGGTCCCAGAGGCTCGCCAAACGATACCTACGACCTTCCCAGCGCACAAACAGACCACAGCGACCTCCCGCGGGGTCCCAGCAGCTCGCCAAACGACACCTGGCACCTTCCAAGAGCGCGCACAGGCCCCAGCGACCCCTGGGTGGGGTCCCAGCGACTCGCCAAATCACACCTGGCACCTTCACAGCGAGCGAACGGGCCCCAGCGGCCCGCCAAACGACACCTGGCACCTTCCCAGCCCGCGAATGGATCCCAGCGACCCCTCCTGGGATCCCAGCGGCTCGCGAAACGACACCTGGCACCTTCGCAGCGTGCACACCGGACCCAACGACCCCTTGCTGGGACCCAGAGGCGGGCCAAACGACATCTGCCACCTTCCCAGCACGCGCACGGACCCCAGCGATCCAGCGCGGGGTCGCAGCAGCTCGCCAAATGACACCTGGTACCTTCCCAGAGCGCGCACAGGCCCCAGCGACCCCTGGGCGGGGTCCCAGCGACTTGCCAAATGACACCTGCCACCTTCCCAGCGCGTGCACAGGCATCAGCGACCCCGCACGGGGTCCCAGCGGCAAGCCAAACAACACCTGGCACCTTCCCAGCGAGCGCTTGGACACAAGCGGCTCGCCAAATAACACCTGGCACCTTCCCAGCATGCACAGGCCCCAGCAACCCCGAACAGGGTCCCAGTGGTTCGCCAAACGACACCTGGCAGCGTCTCAGTGTGTGGACCGTCACCAGCGACCCCGCGCGGGGTCCCAGAGGCTCTTCAAATGACACCTGGCACCTTCGCAGCATGCACACAGGACCCAGCGACCCCGCGCGGGGTCCCCGAGGCTGGCCAAACGACACCTGCCACCTTCCCAGCGCGTGCACGTACCCCATAGACCCCACACGGGGTCCCAGCGGCCCACCAACCGACACCTGGCACCTTCCCAGCGAGCGAACGGGCCCCAGCGGCTCACCAAATGACACATGGCACCTTCCCAGCGCGTGCACGGGCCCCACCGACTCCGTGCGGGCTCCAGCGGCTCGCCAAATAACACCTGCTACCTTCCCAACGCACACGGTCCCCAACGACCCCGCTCGGGGTCCCAGAGGCCCGCCAAATGACACCTGGCCCCTTCCCAGCAAGCGAACGGACCCCAGCGGCTCGCCAAATGACACTTGGCATCTTCCCAGCGCGCGCACAGGCCCCAGCAATCCCGCGCAGGGTCCTACCGGGTCGCCAAACGACACCTGCGATCTTCAAAGCGTACGCACGGGCCCCAGAGACCCCGCGCCGGGTCCCAGAGGCTCGCCAAATGATACCTACGACCGTCCCAGCGCACGAACAGGCCACAGCGACCTCCCGCGGGGTCCCAGCAGCTCGCCAAACGACACCTGGCACCTTCCAAGAGCGCGCACAGGCCCCAGCGACCCCTGGGTGGGGTCCCAGCGACTCGCCAAATCACACCTGGCACCTTCCCAGCGAGCCCCATCGGCTCGCCACATGACAGCTGCTAACTTCCCAGCGCGCACGGGCCCCAGCGACACCGCGCAGGGTCCAAGAGGCCCGCCAAACAAAACCTGGCACCTTCCCAACAAGCGAACGGGCCCCAGCGACCCCGCGCAGAGTCCCAGCGGCTCACTAAATGACACCTGCCACCTTCCCAGCGTGCGCACGGGCCCCAGCAATCCTGCGCGGGGTCCTAGCGGCTCGCCAAACGACAGTTGCGACTTTCAAAGCGCACTCACGGGCCCCAGAGACCCCGCGCCGCAACCCAGAGGCTCGCCAAACGATACCTACGACCTTCCCAGCACACGAACGGGCCACTGCGACCCCCCGCGGGGTCCAAGCGGCTCACAGAAACGACATCTGGCACCTTCCCAGCGCGAGCACGCACCCCAGCGATACCGCGCGGGGTCCAAGAGGCTGGCCAAACTACACCTACCACCTTCCCAGCGCGCACACGGACCCCAGCGACCCCGCACGGGGTCCGAGCAGCTCGACAAACAACACCTGGCACCTTCACAGCGAGCGCACGAGTCCCAGCGGCTCGCAAAACGACACCTACCACCTTACCAGCGTGTGCACCCGCCACAGCAACCCCGTACTGGGTCCCAGAGACTCGCCAAACAACACCTGGCACCATCCCAGCGCGCGCACTACCCCCAGCGACCCCGCGCAGAGTCCCAGCGGCTCACTAAATGACACCTGCCACCTTCCCAGCGTGCGCACGGGCCCCAGCAATCCTGCGCGGGGTCCTAGCGGCTCGCCAAACGACACATGCGACCTTCAAAGCGCATGCAGAGACCCCGCACCGCATCCCAGAGGCTCGCCAAACAAGACCTAGGACATTCCCAGCGCACGGACGGGCCACTGTGACCCCCCGCGGGGTCCAAGGGGCTCGCCAAACGACATCTGGCACCTTCCCAGCCCGCGAACGGATCCCATCGACCCCTCGTGGGTTCCCAGCGGATCGCGAAACGACACCTGGCACCTTCGCAGCACGCACACAGGACCCCAGCAATAACGCGCGGGGTCGCAGCAGCTTGCCAAATGACACCGGTAACTTTCCAGCGCGCACGGGCCGCAGCGACCCCGCGCGGGATCCCAGCGGCCCGCCAAACGACACCTGGCACCTTCCCAGCGTGCGCACGGGCCCCAGCAATCCTGCGCGGGGTCCTAGCGGCTCGCCAAACGACACTTGCGACTTTCAAAGCGCACTCACGGGCCCCAGAGACCCCGCGCCGCAACCCAGAGGCTCGCCAAACAATACCTACGACCTTCCCAGCACACGAACGGGCCACTGCGACCCCCCGCGGGGTCCAAGCGGCTCACAGAAACGACATCTGGCACCTTCCCAGCGCGAGCACGCACCCCAGCGATACCGCGCGGGGTCCAAGAGGCTGGCCAAACTACACCTACCACCTTCCCAGCGCGCACACGGACCCCAGCGACCCCGCACGGGGTCCGAGCAGCTCGACAAACAACACCTGGCACCTTCACAGCGAGCGCACGAGTCCCAGCGGCTCGCAAAACGACACCTACCACCTTACCAGCGTGTGCACCCGCCACAGCAACCCCGTACTGGGTCCCAGAGACTCGCCAAACAACACCTGGCACCATCCCAGCGCGCGCACTACCCCCAGCGACCCCGCGCAGAGTCCCAGCGGCTCACTAAATGACACCTGCCACCTTCCCAGCGTGCGCACGGGCCCCAGCAATCCTGCGCGGGGTCCTAGCGGCTCGCCAAACGACACATGCGACCTTCAAAGCGCATGCAGAGACCCCGCACCGCATCCCAGAGGCTCGCCAAACAAGACCTAGGACATTCCCAGCGCACGGACGGGCCACTGTGACCCCCCGCGGGGTCCAAGGGGCTCGCCAAACGACATCTGGCACCTTCCCAGCCCGCGAACGGATCCCATCGACCCCTCGTGGGTTCCCAGCGGATCGCGAAACGACACCTGGCACCTTCGCAGCACGCACACAGGACCCCAGCAATAACGCGCGGGGTCGCAGCAGCTTGCCAAATGACACCGGTAACTTTCCAGCGCGCACGGGCCGCAGCGACCCCGCGCGGGATCCCAGCGGCCCGCCAAACGACACCTGGCACCTTCCCAGCGTGCGCACGGGCCCCAGCAATCCTGCGCGGGGTCCTAGCGGCTCGCCAAACGACACTTGCGACTTTCAAAGCGCACTCACGGGCCCCAGAGACCCCGCGCCGCAACCCAGAGGCTCGCCAAACAATACCTACGACCTTCCCAGCACACGAACGGGCCACTGCGACCCCCCGCGGGGTCCAAGCGGCTCACAGAAACGACATCTGGCACCTTCCCAGCGCGAGCACGCACCCCAGCGATACCGCGCGGGGTCCAAGAGGCTGGCCAAACTACACCTACCACCTTCCCAGCGCGCACACGGACCCCAGCGACCCCGCACGGGGTCCGAGCAGCTCGACAAACAACACCTGGCACCTTCACAGCGAGCGCACGAGTCCCAGCGGCTCGCAAAACGACACCTACCACCTTACCAGCGTGTGCACCCGCCACAGCAACCCCGTACTGGGTCCCAGAGACTCGCCAAACAACACCTGGCACCATCCCAGCGCGCGCACTACCCCCAGCGACCCCGCGCAGAGTCCCAGCGGCTCACTAAATGACACCTGCCACCTTCCCAGCGTGCGCACGGGCCCCAGCAATCCTGCGCGGGGTCCTAGCGGCTCGCCAAACGACACATGCGACCTTCAAAGCGCATGCAGAGACCCCGCACCGCATCCCAGAGGCTCGCCAAACAAGACCTAGGACATTCCCAGCGCACGGACGGGCCACTGTGACCCCCCGCGGGGTCCAAGGGGCTCGCCAAACGACATCTGGCACCTTCCCAGCCCGCGAACGGATCCCATCGACCCCTCGTGGGTTCCCAGCGGATCGCGAAACGACACCTGGCACCTTCGCAGCACGCACACAGGACCCCAGCAATAACGCGCGGGGTCGCAGCAGCTTGCCAAATGACACCGGTAACTTTCCAGCACGCACGGGCCGCAGCGACCCCGCGCGGGATCCCAGCGGCCCGCCAAACGACACCTGGCACCTTCCCAGCGTGCGCACGGGCCCCAGCAATCCTGCGCGGGGTCCTAGCGGCTCGCCAAACGACACTTGCGACTTTCAAAGCGCACTCACGGGCCCCAGAGACCCCGCGCCGCAACCCAGAGGCTCGCCAAACGATACCTACGACCTTCCCAGCACACGAACGGGCCACTGCGACCCCCCGCGGGGTCCAAGCGGCTCACAGAAACGACATCTGGCACCTTCAGTGTGTGGACCGTCACCAGCGACCCCGCGCGGGGTCCCAGAGGCTCTTCAAATGACACCTGGCACCTTTGCAGCATGCACACAGGACCCAGCGACCCCGCGCGGGGTCCCCGAGGCTGGCCAAACGACACCTGCCACCTTCCCAGCGCGTGCACGTACCCCATAGACCCCGCACGGGGTCCCAGCAGCCTGCCAAACGACACTTGGCACCTTCCCAGCGAGCGAACGGGCCCCAGCGGCTCACCAAACGACACCTGCCAACATGCCAGCACACACGGGCCCCAGCGATCCCGCGCAGGGACCAATAGAGCCGCCAAAAGAAACCTGGCACCTTCCCAGCATGCGAACGGGCCCCATCGGCTCGCCACATGACAGCTGCTAACTTCCCAGCGCGCACGGGCCCCAGCGACACCGCGCGGGGTCCCAGCGGCTAGCCAAACGACACTTGGCACTTTTCCACTGAGCGCACGGGCCCCAGCGACCCCTCGCGTGTTCCCAGCGGCTCGCCAAACAACACCTGGCACCTTCCAGAGCGCGCACAGACCCCAGCGACCCAAGGGCGGGGTCCCAGCGACTCGCCAAATGACACCTGCCACCTTCCCAGCGCACGCACAGGCCCCAGCAATCCCGCGCAGGGTCCTAGCGGCTCGCCAAACGACACCTGCGATCTTCAAAGCGTACGCACGGGCCCCAGAGACCGCGCGGGGTCGCAGCAGCTCGCCAAATGACACCTGGTACCTTTCCAGCACGCACGGGCCGCAGCGACCCCGCGCAGGGTCCCAGCGGCCCACCAACCGACACCTGGCACCTTCCCAGCGAGCGAACGGGCCCCAGCGGCTCACCAAATGACACATGGCACCTTCCCAGCGCGTGCACGGGCCCCACCGACTCCGTGCGGGCTCCAGCGGCTCGCCAAATAACACCTGCTACCTTCCCAACGCACACGGTCCCCAACGACCCCGCTCGGGGTCCCAGAGGCCCGCCAAATGACACCTGGCCCCTTCCCAGCAAGCGAACGGACCCCAGCGGCTCGCCAAATGACACTTGGCATCTTCCCAGCGCGCGCACAGGCCCCAGCAATCCCGCGCAGGGTCCTACCGGGTCACCAAACGACACCTGCGATCTTCAAAGCGTACGCACGGGCACCAGAGACCCCGCGCCGGGTCCCAGAGGCTCGCCAAACGATACCTACGACCTTCCCAGCGCACGAACAGGCCACAGCGACCTCCCGCGGGGTCCCAGCAGCTCGCCAAACGACACCTGGCACCTTCCAAGAGCACGCACAGGCCCCAGCGACCCCTGGGTGGGGTCCCAGCGACTCGCTAAATCACACCTGGCACCTTCCCAGCGAGCCCCATCGGCTCGCCACATGACAGCTGCTAACTTCCCAGCGCGCACGGGCCCCAGCGACACCGCGCAGGGTCCAAGAGGCCCGCCAAACAAAACCTGGCACCTTCCCAACAAGCGAACGGGCCCCAGCGACCCCGCGCAGAGTCCCAGCGGCTCACTAAATGACACCTTCCACCTTCCCAGCGTGCGCACGGGCCCAAGCAATCCTGCGCGGGGTCCTAGCGGCTCGCCAAACGACACTTGCGACTTTCAAAGTGCACTCACGGGCCCCAGAGACCCCTCGCCGCAACCCAGAGGGTCGCCAAACGATACCTACGACCTTCCCAGCACACGAACGGGCCACTGCGACCCCCCGCGGGGTCCAAGCGGCTCACAGAAACGACATCTGGCACCTTCCCAGCGCGAGCACGCACCCCAGCGATACCGCGCGGGGTCCAAGAGGCTGGCCAAACTACACCTACCACCTTCCCAGCGCGCACTCGGACCCCAGCGACCCCGCACGGGGTCCGAGCAGCTCGACAAACAACACCTGGCACCTTCACAGCGAGCGCACGAGTCCCAGCGGCTCGCAAAACGACACCTACCACCTTACCAGCGTATGCACAGCACAGCAACCCCGTACTGGGTCCCAGAGACTCGCCAAACAACACCTGGCACCATCCCAGCGCGCGCACTACCCCCAGCGACCCCGCGCGGGGTCCCAGCGGCTTGCCAAATTAAACCTGCCACCATCCCAGCGCGCGCACGAGCCCCAGCAATCCCGCGCGGGATCCTAGCGGCTCGCCAAACGACACATGCGACCTTCAAAGCGCATGCAGAGATTCCGCACCGCATCCCAGAGGCTCGCCAAAAAAGACCTAGGACATTCCCAGCGCACGGACGGGCCACTGTGACCCCCCGCGTGGTCCAAGGTGCTCGCCAAATGACATCTGGCACCTTCCCAGCCCGCGAACGGATCCCATCGACCCCTCGTGGGTTCCCAGCGGATCGCAAAACGACACCTGGCACCTTCGCAGCACGCACACAGGACCCCAGCAATAACGCGCGGGGTCGCAGCAGCTTGCCAAACGACACCTGGCACCTTCCCAGCGAGCGAACGGGCCCCAGCGGCTCACCAAATTACACTTGGCATCTTCCCAGCGCGCGCACAGGCCCCAGCAATCCCGCGCAGGGTCCTAGCGGTTCGCCAAACGACACCTGCGATCTTCAAAGCGTACGCACGGGCCCCAGAGACCCTGTGCCGGGTCCCAGCGGCTTCCGAAATGACACCTGGCACCTCCTCAGCGCGCGCACAGGCACCAGCGACTCTGTGCGGCGTCCCAGCGGCTCGCCAAACGACACCTGGCACCTTCGCAGCGTGCACACCGGACCCAACGACCCCTTGCTGGGTCCCAGAGGCGGGCCAAACGACATCTGCCACCTTCCCAGCACGCGCACGGACCCTAGCGATCCAGCGCGGGATCGCAGCAGCTCGCCAAATGACACCTGGTACCTTCCCAGAGCGCGCACAGGCCCCAGCGACCCCTGGGCGGGGTCCCAGCGACTTGCCAAACAACACCTGGCACCATCCCAGCGCGCGCACTACCCCCAGCGACCCCGCGCGGGGTCCCAGCGGCTTGCCAAATTAAACCTGCCACCGTCCCAGCGCGCGCAAAGGCCCCAGCAATCCCGCGCAGGGTCCTACCGGCTCGCCAAACGACACCTGCGATCTTCAAGGCGTACGCACGTACCCCATAGACCCCGCACGGGGTCCCAGCAGCCTGCCAAACGACACTTGGCACCTTCCCAGCGAGCGAACGGGCCCCAGCGGCTCACCAAATGACACCTGCCAACATGCCAGCACACACGGGCCCCAGCGACACCGCGCGGGGTCCCAGCGGCCCGAAAAACGACACCTGGCACTTTCCCACTGAGCGCACGGGCCCCAGCGACCCCTCGCGTGTTCCCAGCGGCTCGCCAAACAACACCTGGCACCTTCCAGAGCGCGCACAGACCCCAGCGACCCCTGGGCGGGGTCCCAGCGACTCGCGAAATGACACCTGCCACCTTCCCAGCGCGCGGACAGGCCCCAGCAATCCCGCGCAGGGTCCTAGCGGCTCGCCAAACGACACCTGCGATCTTCAAAGCGTACGCACGGGCCCCAGAGACCGCGCGGGGTCGCAGCAGCTCGCCAAATGACACCTGGTACCTTTCCAGCACGCACGGGCCGCAGCGACCCCGCGCAGGGTCCCAGCGGCCCACCAACCGACACCTGGCACCTTCCCAGCGAGCGAACGGGCCCCAGCGGCTCACCAAATGACACCTGCCACCTTCCCAGCGCGTGCACGGGCCCCACCGACTCCGTGCGGGCTCCAGCGGCTCGCCAAATAACACCTGCTACCTTCCCAACGCACACGGTCCCCAACGACCCCGCTCGGGGTCCCAGAGGCCCGCCAAATGACACCTGGCCCCTTCCCAGCAAGCGAACGGACCCCAGCGGCTCGCCAAATGACACTTGGCATCTTCCCAGCGCGCGCACAGGCCCCAGCAATCCCGCGCAGGGTCCTACCGGGTCGCCATACGACACCTGCGATCTTCAAAGCGTACGCACGGGCCCCAGAGACCCCGCGCCGGGTCCCAGAGGCTCGCCAAACAATGCCTACGACCTTCCCAGCGCACGAACAGGCCACAGCGACCTCCCGCGGGGTCCCAGCAGCTCGCCAAACGACACCTGGCACCTTCCAAGAGCGCGCACATGCCCCAGTGACCCCTGGGTGGGGTCCCAGCGACTCGCCAAATCACACCTGGCACCTTCCCAGCGCGCACGGGCCCCAGCGACACCGCGCAGGGTCCAAGAGGCCCGCCAAACAAAACCTGGCACCTTCCCAACAAGCGAACGGGCCCCAGCGACCCCGCGCAGAGTCCCAGCGGCTCACTAAATGACACCTGCCACCTTCCCAGCGTGCGCACGGGCCCCAGCAATCCTGCGCGGGGTCCTAGCGGCTCACCAAACGACACTTGCGACTTTCAAAGCGCGCTCACGGGCCCCAGAGACCCCGCGCCGCAACCCAGAGGCTCGCCAAACGATACCTACGACCTTCCCAGCACACGAACGGGCCACTGCGACCCCCCGCGGGGTCCAAGCGGCTCACAGAAACGACATCTGGCACCTTCCCAGCGCGAGCACGCAACCCAGCGATACCGCGCGGGGTCCAAGAGGCTGGCCAAACTACACCTACCACCTTCCCAGCGCGCACACGGACCCCAGCGACCCGCGCACGAGCCCCAGCAATCCCGCGCGGGATCCTAGCGGCTCGCCAAACGACACATGCGACCTTCAAAGCGCATGCAGAGACCCCGCACCATATCCCAGAGGCTCGCCAAACATGACCTAGGACATTCCCAGCGCACGGACGGGCCACTGTGACCCCCCGCGGGGTCCAAGGGGCTCGCCAAACGACATCTGGCACCTTCCCAGCCCGCGAACGGATCCCATCGACCCCTCGTGGGTTCCCAGCTGATCGCGAAACGACACCTGGCACCTTCGCAGCACGCACACAGGACCCCAGCAATAACACGCGGGGTCGCAGCAGCTCGCCAAATGACACCTGGTAACTTTCCAGCGCGCACGGGCCGCAGCGACCCCGCGCGGGGTCCCAGCGGCCCACCAAACGACACCTGCGATCTTCAAAGCGTACGCACGGGCCCCAGAGACCCCGCGCCGGGTCCCAGCGGCTAGCCAAACGACACCTGGCACCTTCCCAGCGCGTGCACGTACCCCATAGACCCCGCACTGGGTCCCAGCAGCCTGCCAAACGACACTTGGCACCTTCCCAGCGAGCGAACGGGCCCCAGCGGCTCACCAAATGACACCCGCCAACATGCCAGCACACACGGGCCCCAGCGATCCCGCGCAGGGTCCAATAGAGCCGCCAAACGAAACCTGGCACCTTCCCAGCATGCGAACGGGCCCCATCGGCTCGCCACATGACAGCTGCTAACTTCCCAGCGCGCACGGGCCCCAGCGACACCGCGCGGGGTCCCAGCGGCTCGCCAAACGACACCTGGCACTTTCCCACTGAGCGCACGGGCCCCAGCGACCCCTCGCGTGTTCCCAGCGGCTCGCCAAACAACACCTGGCACCTTCCAGAGCGCGCACAGACCCCAGCGACCCCTGGGCGGGGTCCCAGCGACTCGCCAAATGACACCTGCCACCTTCCCAGCGTGCGCACAGGCCCCAGCAATCCCGCGCAGGGTCCTAGCGGCTCGCCAAACGACACCTGCGATCTTCAAAGCGTACGCACGGGCCCCAGAGACCGCGCGGGGTCGCAGCAGCTCGCCAAATGACACCTGGTACCTTTCCAGCACGCACGGGCCGCAGCGACCCCGCGCAGGGTCCCAGCGGCCCACCAACCGACACCTGGCACCTTCCCAGCGAGCGAACGGGCCCCAGCGGCTCACCAAATGACACCTACCACCTTCCCAGCGCATGCACGGGCCCCACCGACTCCGTGCGGGCTCCAGCGGCTCGCCAAATAACACCTGCTACCTTCCCAACGCACACGGTCCCCAACGACCCCGCTCGGGGTCCCAGAGGCCCGCCAAATGACACCTGGCCCCTTCCCAGCAAGCGAACGGACCCCAGCGGCTTGCCAAATGACACTTGGCATCTTCCCAGCGCGCGGACAGGCCCCAGCAATCCCGCGCAGGGTCCTACCGGGTCGCCAAACGACACCTGCAATCTTCAAAGCGTACGCACGGGCCCCAGAGACCCCGCGCCGGGTCCCAGAGGCTCGCCAAACGATACCTACGACCTTCCCAGCGCATGAACAGGCCACAGCGACCTCCCGCGGGGTACCAGCAGCTCGCCAAACGACACCTGGCACCTTCCAAGAGCGCGCACAGGCCCCAGCGACCCCTGGGTGGGGTCCCAGCGACTCGCCAAATCACACCTGGCACCTTCCCAGCGAGCCCCAGCGCGCATGGGCCCCAGCGACACCGCGCAGGGTCCAAGAGGCCCGCCAAACAAAACCTGGCACCTTCCCAACAAGCGAACGGGCCCCAGCGACCCCACGCAGAGTCCCAGCGGCTCACTAAATGACACCTGCCACCTTCCCAGCGTGCGCACGGGCCCCAGCAATCCTGCGCGGGGTCCTAGCGGCTCGCCAAACGACACTTGCGACTTTCAAAGCGCACTCACGGGCCCCAGAGACCCCGCGCCGCAACCCAGAGGCTCGCCAAACGATACCTACGACCTTCCCAGCACACGAACGGGCCACTGCGACCCCCCGCGGGGTCCAAGCGGCTCACAGAAACGACATCTGGCACCTTCCCAGCGCGAGCACGCACCCCAGCGATATCGCGCGGGGTCCAAGAGGCTGGCCAAACTACACCTACCACCTTCCCAGCGCGCACACGGACCCCAGCGACCCCGCACGGGGTCCGAGCAGCTCGACAAACAACATCTGGCACCTTCACAGCGAGCGCACGAGTCCCAGCGGCTCGCAAAACGACACCTACCACCTTACCAGCGTGTGCACCCGCCACAGCAACCCCGTACTGGGTCCCAGAGACTCGCCAAACAACACCTGGCACCATCCCAGCGCGCGCACTACCCCCAGCAATCCCGCGCGGGATCCTAGCGGCTCGCCAAACGACACATGCGACCTTCAAAGCGCATGCAGAGACCCCGCACCGCATCCCAGAGGCTCGCCAAACAAGACCTAGGACATTCCCAGCGCACGGACGGGCCACTGTGACCCCCCGCAGGGTCCAAGGGGCTCGCCAAACGACATCTGGAACCTTCCCAGCCCGCGAACGGATCCCATCGACCCCTCGTGGGTTCCCAGCGGATCGCGAAACGACACCTGGCACCTTCGCAGCACGCACACAGGACCCCAGCAATAACGCGCGGGGTCGCAGCAGCTTGCCAAATGACACCTGGTAACTTTCCAGCGTGCACGGGCCGCAGCGACCCCGCGCGGGGTCCTAGCGGCCCACCAAACGACACCTGGCACCTTCCCAGCGAGTGAACGGGCCCCAGCGGCTCACCAAATTACACTTGGCATCTTCCCAGCGCGCAC